>NW_006288615.1:14711368-14752498 GCF_000327345.1 Myotis davidii | reverse complement strand
TAATATATTTTATTGATTTTTTTTTTTTTTTTACGGAGAGGAAGGGAGAGAGATAGAGAGCTAGAAACATCGATGAGAGAGAAACACCGATCAGCCGCCTCTTGCACACCTGCCACGGGGGATGTGCCCACAACCCAGGCACATGCCCTTGACCGGAATCGAACCCGGTCCGCAGGCCGGAATCGAACCTTCAGTCCGCAGGCCGACGCTCTATCCACTGAGCCAAACCGGTTTTTTAAAAAAAGAACTGGTTGGAAAGAACTAGAAGAAAGTGAATTACTTGCAGTGAGACTTGAAAGTGCTATGATACCTAATTCCTGATGATTTTTAGTTTAAATAGATCATAATAAACAGGTATGCATGTGTGTGAGAAATGCATTGCCATTATTTGTGTACTAATTCCCTAGCAATACTAAAACATGGAACACACTTCAGTCAAACAAATGCAGTAGAGAGAGGTGAATTCTTTTCCAAGTCTAAGGAAGATCTAATAAGATGACAATTGCAATGGATGTCATTTGGACTCTGCCATTAAAATGACATAAACATCTGCCCTTTCAAGCTAGAAGTTGAGAATGTGACTTGTTTATTTGGCACTGACTGTTTCTTCACCATGGCTCCAAGGAAGCCGTGCTAATCCCCTGTGGCCTCTGGCTGCCTCTGGAATGCCATCTTGGCTCACACCGAAGCACAAAAGGACATCTCAAATCTTGCTCCACTTTCCCCCCTTCCCAACACCTGTTACCAAGTTGCTTTCTTGGCAGGAGAAAGGTGGGGTGGTCAATGTAGAGGACAAATAAAGTTACCATCATCACCACAGCTGAATAAGAAGTAGGAAGAGCTGAGCACCATTTTCTAAAGAATGTCTCAGCCATGACCTTGTAATAATCTACATTGAAGGGTTATATCCTGTGATTTGCAAACTTTCTCTGTCTCTTTTTTGTCAATTTTCTGTTTCCTGTTAAGCTAAGAGCAGTCCTCACTGTCTCTAGGTTTGATTAGAGAGATCAGACCTTTCCCATGCAATATGCCCAAGAGTCATGAGCTTACAAAGAGCAGTTACACAATCAGACCACTTCACAGATATTTCTAGCATTGGGATACATTTGTTTTCATCTTAAACCTGTTGAAGAGGAAGTGGTTCCCTGATCAACTCTTAATCTAGTGCAAAACAATTCCATCCCAGAAATGTGTTCAGAATTATAAGAACTTTTTTTTTCTCAGACTTGGCCAGATTTAATAATCCTAGTGGATACATTAGATTATATTAGATTTTTATAGTAATTCAAGGCAACTCCCTGATAGTGTGATTTGAGGAGAGGAACAGAGAGATGAGCTATTGCAAAAATAAATTTCCCCATCAGTCTAC
Source organism: Myotis davidii (assembly GCF_000327345.1). Taxonomy (NCBI): domain Eukaryota; kingdom Metazoa; phylum Chordata; class Mammalia; order Chiroptera; family Vespertilionidae; genus Myotis; species Myotis davidii. The sequence goes on along the minus strand of NW_006288615.1, from coordinate 14,751,129 downwards.
CCTAATACATAATAGTCTCCCATTAAAATATTCCCTTTGTTTTAGTTCTCTCGGGCTGCCATAACAAAATACCACAGACATGATGGCTTAAAGAACAGAATTTTCTCATGTTTCTGGAGATTGGGAAGTCCAAGATCAAGGTGCCAGCAGAGTGATTTCATTCTGAGGCTTTGTCTTTTGGCTTGTGGGTGGCAGGCATCTATCTCACTGTGTGCTCACATGCACAGGGTAAGGGTGGAGAGAATGCTCTAGTATCTCTTCTTATAAGGGCACATAATCCCACCCTCATTACCTCATCTAACCCTAATTATCTCCAAATGCCATCACTTTGAGACTTAGGACTTTACATAGAATTTGGGGGAGGAGGAGAGATGCAAATATTTAGTTCATAACAACTTTGAATTAAGATATCATATACAGTCACTGACTACGCAGCTCCCACTGCCTGGCTCCCTATGGTAGCCTTCAATACTTGGATTTCTTACAACATGACAGACTGACAACAAGGAACAGTCTGAACTCGATGGAGATTTGGATGATGTTGAAGAAGTACAAGAAAAAAAAACTGGTGAAGAAACAAAAATCAAAGCACACAGATGATGCAAAAGCTTAGATTCTTGCAGCCTTCCAAGAACGACTTGATGGTCTGGTAGAAACACCAACAGGATCCACTGAAATGCTCTCAAAAATCTTAACATTAAATGTGCACAGATAGAAGCCAACTCCTATGAGGAAGTTCATGATCTTAAAAGAAAGTATGCTGTTCTCTATCAGCTTTTATTTGATAAGCAATTCAAGATCATTAATGCAATTTATGGACCTACGGAAAAATGTGAATGGAAACCAGATGAGGAAGATGTAATTTCAGAGGCGCTGAAAGAAAAGGACAAAATTGAAGATGAGAAAAGGGATGAGGAAAAAAAAGGACCTCAAGGGAATTCCTGAATTTCGGTTGACTGATTTTAAGAATGGTGCCTTACTCAGTAATATGTTTCAGGAACATGATGAACCAATTCTGAAGCATTTGAAAGATATTAAAGTGAAGTTCTCAGATGCTGGCCAGCTTATGAGTTTTGTTTTAGAATTTCACTTTGAACCCAACGAATATTTCACAAATGAAGTGTTGACATACAGGACCTGAGAGTGGGCATCTGGATGATGCTGCTGAAGCTATCCTTGCTGCGGACTTTGAAATTGGTCACTTTTTACGTGCTCATATAATCCCAAGATCAATATTAGACTCTACTGGAGAAGCAACTGAAGAAGATGATTATGATGAAGAAGGTGAAGAAGCAGATAAGGAAGGGGAAGAAGATAAGGAAAACGACCCAGACTATGAGTCAAAGAAGCCTCAAAACCCAGCAGAATGCAAGAAGCAGTCTCGCCTTCTGCTTCTCTGGAAGGGATGAATTTTCATCATTTGACAAGCCCATTTCAAGGTTTTTGTTGTTTGCTTGCTTGTTTTTGTTTTTACAGCCTAAAATAAAATAAGAAAGATATCATATCCATAGTATCTTTTAAAATAAATCATTAGTTCTTGATACCTATTTTTATACCATTGAAGGGTTTTTTCTGTATTTGTTTTTCAGCTATTATCACAGCATGTTGGGGAGGGAGTGAAGAAATAATATGTTACTGGCAGAAACGTATTAAATACCTAGGCTCTGAAGCAAGAAAAGAGAAGTAAAAAAAGAACAAGGAGAAAAATTACTATTTAAGAATTTTTCCTAAAACTGCCCTTGTAAAATAACATTAATCCCTTGTTTACTCTATAGTAATGTGTTAATTGAACACAGTAGGTGCAGGTATTGTGCTTGGTATTATAGGGATAAACCTGCAAGTAATGCCCTTCCATAATGGACTTTACAGATGATGAGAAAATCAGACCTTCGACTAATAAGATTCATGTGCTGTTAGGGTGTTGTGCCAGAAGCAAGTCCAGGGTGGAGCAGAGCACCATAAGAAGGAAAATCTACACGGAGGCTCAGAAAATGCTCACAGGGGAGACCACACTTCATGTGACTCTATATGAGAAAGGTATCCAGCAGAGGAGTGGGGATGAGAGAGAAAGGTAGGGCATGGGAGGTGGTCCATGGAGCACGGGTTTATAGAAAGGTAGGACACTGAGGGCCAGGCACAGAGTCTAAAACTAGAAAGGCAGGAAGTCCCACATGCATGGTAGGCATGGGACAGATTAGAGTGAATTTTCTATGCCCTGTTAAGGAGTTTTTGCTTTGCCAACAATCACTGAAGAATTTTAAAGAGTTACAGAATGATGGAGTCAGATTTTCTATTCAGAGATCACTCTTCCGCAGGCAAGGTGAAAAGTAGATTGAAGGAGTCAGAGACTAGATTAAGAAGTCAAGGTGAGAAATAATGGAGGATGGGAGAGGATGAAATACGGCAGTAACAGCGGTAACAAGGAGTTGTTGAGAAGTGACAAGACTAGTGGATAAATCCAAACTCGTACTGAAGTAGAGTGGTGTCTCAGACACCCAGGTGGCTCTAGGTGACTGGAGGCACCATTTATTGAGGTAAGGAAATCAAGAGAAAAAGCACATTTGAAGGGAACATAGAAGTTCTGTGTTAGCCATTTTCCACTGGAGAGTTGAGAGGCAGTTGGAAATGTGGAGCTCAGAAGAAAGGCTAGGGCAGAACTTAGTATGGAGAGTTACCTGCATTCTGACAAGGCAGTTACCCAACAAGAAGAGCCAGGTCAGAGTGCAGGCTGCCTGAGTGAGGACCCTGGGCAACCCAAATAAACTCTGTGTGTACATCTGTCTTCATGGCTACGTGGTGAGTTCTAGAATAAGGTCAAATCAGGACAGTCCATAGTTTCATTCCTTACAGCACCCGTGGGCAAACTACGGCCCGCGGGCTGGATCCGGCCCGTTTGAAATGAATAAAACTATTGAAAAAAAGACCGTACCCTTTTATGTAATGATGTTTACTTTGAATTTATATTAGTTCACACAAACACTCCATCCATGCTTTTGTTCCGGCCCTCCGGTCCAGTTTAAGAGCCCATTGTGGCCCTCACGTCAAAAAGTTTGCCCACCCCTGCCTTACAGCATTGTGAGTATACAAACTGTTCCACAGGAGATACCAGCAGCACCAGGAAATGGATTCAGGCTCTGACTTGAAGTCTGTGCCAGCTTAAAGCAGAGGTGAACTGCTGCCCAGAAAGATTTTAGAAATGAGAATAAGAATAGTCTTGTCTTGCGCATTGTTACTAGGTTTCTTTCACTTCCTAGATAAACAACTCATCTTCAGAGTAAAACCATCTGTCTAATGACTCCAAAAATAGATTTGACGCCTTCTGGTAAGGCCCCGTGATGAAGTGGAGGAAGTACCTGTAGAATTATTTCCCAAGTAGGTGTGGTCAAAAGTGAGGAGAAGGGGGGCAAAGTGAACAATCACCCAGTGATAGAAAAGCAGTGTAACAAACCGTGCTCTGAGCTTTCTGCTGTATTAGTAAAATGGCCTTTATTGTTTTGGCTAAGAAAGGTCAATTAATCACCCAAAGTGTAATCTGACAGTAATTAACAATCAGCGGTGACAAAGTATCTGTAAGAGCTCAGAACAATAAAGGGTTTTGTTTGGTTGGGTTTTTTTTTTGTTTGTTTGCTTTCTCTGTCCCTATTGAAAAGGGAGTAATCAACACACCATATTCCTTTACTGGCTTCATTAGTGATTTTTGGCACCTAGAGGGGTGAAAAAAAATGAAGTGTCACAGCTCACTTAAGCAGACCTGCAGGTAATTAATACAGTCCCACTCCCTCTTCCATATCATCTCTTAACAAATGGATCGAGGCAAACCTTGTCAAAAAAAAAGGAGAGCAATAAGTAAGTAGTATGGCCCATCCCTCTGCCTGAACTGGGGCCTAACAAATCCCAGAACTGGTGAGAGGTAAAAAGGAGAAATGCTAAACTGGATTCTAAGTCTGGGTTACAAGAAAATTAACACTAGTGTTAGAAATTCCCGTAAGTACTCACCCTGCCTCCCCAAAGGTTTAAAAACAAACCAGTGCTCTTTTATTTAATTGAGTTTTGTCAGTAATATTTCCACAACAAGCAATGAAGAGATTTTGCAGTATATGGATCTTCCCCCGCAAAGAAGTCTGCAGTATTCCCAGAAGACTGCTATAAGTGGTCCTTTTCTGCATCCCATGGATCTCACCACACTCTCAGCACAGCCAAGTTCACGTCCTGCTTCTGGGAGGGCCACTGTTGCTAAGTCTTCATGTAAAGATGTGTACTCTGGGGAAGCACCACCTTTATATGCTAACATATTCTCAGATGATTTCCATAGAAGGTTCTGCTGAAGGCAGCAACAAGCCCTCCAGCCTGACTGCTCCTGGGCTGGTGCTGTCCGGGTTTGGGGTTTTGTTTGTTTTTTTTTAATATCTGGTTCTTCTCTATAGGCCAGCAATCACTGGCTCTAGCCTCAACATTCTCTGTCTGCTGTGTCAATAAACTGTATGCCTCAGGTTTCTTTGGTTTGAGAACGGTCACATCTTACTTGAAATAAAAGATGAAAATGGATTCCCTTCATCATGTAGAAACTGTCTTCTGTGCCAACACCACCAAACACACCCACATCCCCAGCAGCAGAAGTCAGGGATGTCACTGTTTAACCACTTCCCCTTGTGCCAGTGGGTTAGGGTTGTCACAGGCTCTCCTGGTCTTTGGAATGTGGAGACCTCTATCACTTTGCTGCCCAGGAGTCAGTTAGTCTTGCCTTTAATTGTTTCAGGAGAGAAAGCTCTTAGAGCAGCTTCTTCTCTTCTTGTGTTTATCTCCAAAAGGATCTTCCTTAAGTAGAAGCAAAATATTTTCCCATGACATTTAGTCATTTGCTCCAATACTACCTTCTGGAGCAACGTATCATGAATATATTTTCTTGTTCATCGTGGTCCCCTAAAGGCCTGAAGACATTCCTGACAGCTCATTTCCTTCCTTCCATCCCGCGAGCCTTTTCTTCTCCATGCCATTTACCACTTGTCCCTTCAACCGTTCTGTATAGGACTCCTCTGGGTACCGCATTGTAGGTACCTCAACACTGGTGTTTTAAAGCTCCGTTGATGATTCTAATATGTGGCCACTGTTGAGAACGATGCTATAATGCTGGCTGTTTCAACATAAGCACAGTGAAGTACCCCTGGGTCATGCTAGTCCTTGGGAAGAGAAAGGATTCTGAAGCAGATAAAGTCTTTAGTAGAGGTGCTGCATGGGGTAGGAAGAGGAAATGATTAGATGATGGGTGGAGGACAGCAGAAGTCTCAAAGGAACCAGGTTTTTACACAGGCTCAGCATGAACCAACATGGGACAGAGATTTATACCAAGGTCTGATGGCAAACTCCAGCCTCCTGTTACACCAGTGGTTCATTCATGAATAAAAATTTATTGAGTACCTATGATGTGCTAAGCAATGTCCTAGGCATACATTTCCTGTTCACATGGAGTATACAGTCCATTGAGAAATCAGATAGAAACCATGCAAATAAATAGATCATTAAGAATTTTAGGTAGTAAAATAAAACAGTCAGGAGGTAGAGGGTGAATTGTGGTTGTCAGGAAGGCTTCTCTGGTAAAATGATCCTTAAGATGAAACAGAGGCTGTTGTGTCAAATGCAAAGGAGTTCAGACCTGAGGCAGAAACAAACTTGACCATGCAGCACATGGGAAGTCAGAGAGTGAGCCATAGATCAAAATAGTCAGGAACAAGGTAGAGGTCTTATAGGCCAAACTAAGACATATGGGATCAGTTGTTCATATAGTAAGATGTTATTTCAGGGTAACAAAGATCAGACTGGCTGCTCTAAAAAGAAGGAATAGGGAACAAAAGTGGAGACAGGGAGATTGGGGAGGGTAATTACAGTAACCCAGAGGAGAGATGGTGATGATTTGGACTAGGGTTGGTGAGATGGCAATGGTGAGACGTGACAGAATCATGGTTTCCTTCAGAGGTAAAGCCAATATAGGACTTATGGGAAAGAGGAATGACTCCTAGATTTTAGCCAAGTATTTAGATGCTAGAGGTACCATTTACTGAAGGAAGATGAGATTTGGGGGGATAAGAATTCTATTTTGAGCAAGTTATGTTTGAAATTCCTGTTAGATATCCAAGTGGATATGTTGGGAAGGCTGTCAGGTATACAAGCCTAGAACTCAGGGAAGAAGTCAGGCCTAAAGATATAGACTTGTGAGTGTGCTTGAGAATCATCTGGAGATCTGATTAAAATGGTGATTCCTAGGCCCCACTCCCAGTGATTCAGTAGGTCTGGTGTGGGCCGAATCTGTACTTCTAATTAGCTCCCCAGATGGTTTTGAAAAATCCTACACTCCACCTTTCTACTTCCTGTGGTTGACACTAATCCATTAAGCAGCCCGTTAGCCACTTAACTGTAATTTTTTCCATCTTACTCAAACATTTTCAATATTTTTACATTAAAATATAATATTAATTATATGTTAATTTTATCATATATTATTGTTAATAACATATTGTAATGTAATATTCTATAATACTTACTATATTATAATATTTATGTCTTAGTCCATTCAGGCTGCTATAATAAAATACCATAGACTGGTGACTTAAACAACAGTTATTTCTCATAGTTCTGGATGCTGAAGTCCAAGACATGGCACTGGCACACTCAATATCTGGTGAGAACCCACTTCCTGGTTTGTAAACAGATGTCTTCTCACTATGTTCTCAAATGGTAGAAGATACAATGGAGCTTTCTAGTATCTCTTTTGTAAAAGCAACAATCCCATTCACTAGGGCTCGGCCTTCACCTCCTAAAGGCCCCACCTCCAAATACCATCTTTTAGGAATTAGGTTTCAACAATATGGATTTGGAGGGGACACAAACAGTCAATCTATGGCAATAAGCATATATTACTATAATATACTAATTATATAATATTCTTTTAATTTAATGATATAACTATTATACACAAATATATTTCCCATATTTTCCATCTTATTCACAAAAAATATGAAAGCTATTAAATGCCTTTTAGGAAAGTAAGCATACTTTATCTCCAGAATTCCCTTGGTAAACTTCTAACTTAAAAAAGGGGGAAGGAGAGAAGGGTTGGTTGCATTGAAATGAATTATTCTTATGAATCCGTGTAGTTTCCTAATAAACAAGCTTTTTTCTACTTCAAGGGGCTTATACACCATGTTAGAATCAATTCCAAAATTAGGCAGGAGATCAGCAATTTTTGTCTTCTACATTTGTCAGAGTTATCTTTTTTGAAATCAAGATGGAATTGTTCTCCCATCTTTGAACCTCTGCCGTCCTCTATGAGTTCTCAAAAATGGCTGCCTCGTTCTAGTGTTCCCTCCTCACATTTGCAAGCCACTGTCCCTGTTAGTGCTCTGGTGTCATCAGCCTGGCCTGGGCCCCTCGATCCATGCAGTTTATCTGAGAGCTGACTTGCTAGTCCCCCATGAACATCAGTTCCCCGCCCCCAAGCCAAGCTCTCCCTGGGCCTTGCTGTCTGAAGCACATCGTCCTTAACAGAAACTCGGAAGCTCTTAGGACAAATCTCTGCTCCCGGACAGGGCTTCCCACTCAGCAGGGGGCCCATTCTTTTGTTCTCTTTGCTCCCCACTGACCAAAAAATTACTTTTCATTCTTCTTTCTGAGTCATTTTTCCTTATGGGTACATATTATTTCATTGGGTGCTTCTTTGTTTTATATTAGTTTTGCAACCCTCCCAGTTATAACCTCCAACTTTAGCCTTCCTGACACCATTCCCCAGCATTAACCAAATTTTTATGTGTATCACCCCTCTTTTCACATGGTGTGCATGTCTTTTTAATGTACCCTCTAACTTCCAGACACCTATACATGTTAATTATTGCCAAAGCAGATGTTTTAAAGTATTCCTATTCCAGGGTGAACATTCATAAACCATTATGGGACTATTGATGGGTCTGGCTTTCTGCATATGCCAGCCTGGTCAGAAAGCCTTCTACAAAGTTGTTAGTATTATTCAACAGCCTTTGTTGCTATTTAGATTACTACCGAGGTGAGGTCAGAGGGAGATATGACTCAGGTCCAGGACTACTGACCTCAATATCTCCCCAAGGCTAGTTTAATGGTTAAGATAAAAGGAACTCTGGAAACAAAGTTCCGGGAGATTTTGTGGTAGAATAAATGATGGTGGTGAATAGGGATATGCACTCGTCATTAAAAGTGGCATGTTTATGGGGTGCTGACACAGTTTATGGGGTGCATGCCTTCAAGTACCAGCCAGATCCATGCTTTTTCTAATGTTTTCGCCCTTTCCCAAAGGTTTGGACAACACAGCTGTGATGAGGTTGCCAGAGAAATTCTTCCAGTTGAGGGTTGTTTTTACATTTATGCACGGCCAGAACTCCAAGCATGAGAGAGTTCATTCTCTTTAGATGTGACCCTGGAACCGGGACTGCCACATCACACAACTCTGGGGGCCTCATTCACATGGTATTCTTTCTTGGATCCCAGAGGGCACCACTCCAACTGTGTAGAGTAAGAATGGCACCTTCTGTAGTTGTGCTACCCAGAGGCGGTGCAGAGGGCCCCAGCCTTATCCGATACCTCTTTTCCTACTTCCTACATCAGTCAGTGACGGACCTTACCAGCCTTGACCCCAGAGAGCACTGAGTCACCATACAGGTTCTACAAAGCAGTGGCAACAATAACTTCCATGGAAATAGTATTTTACAGCCCACTGAGTGCACCTGGTCCCTGCCACACATCTCAAAAACTTCCTCTGTGGCCAGGACCACAAAGCAGCACAATTACCCTGTTTTATCCACAGAAGTCCAGTAATTCTCATTCAGGGCTGTGGAGCTCCATGATGCTGGGCCTGGCTTTCTCCTTTTCTGTCCAGTGCTCTTTCCACGAGCCCCAGCTGCCAAGTTTGGTCTAGTTGAATGCAGAGCCCTAACTTCTATTTCTAGATCTAACCTGTTGACCCTGCTTTCTGGAGTTCTACCAGATATTTCAATCCGTTAATTTAGAATTTATATTTTTATTTAAAAGGAAATCCATAACTTTGCCACCCTATATTCCTTAATCCCTGTGTTATTTAAGATTTCGAGGACTACATACAACACAAACTCAGTTTGAGCCAGCTTTTTTTTACAAAAGGGGCAATTCTAGAGTATCCTATTGAGCTCAAAGTATAGAGTGCAGCTGAGTCTCAAAAACAAGCCAGGAGGAAGAATTGGTCTCTGCTCTCTCTCTGTGTATATGTTTTAGTCTTTCTTAAAGTAGATTGTTTCTCTCTGCCTCAGTCCTCTAGCTGAAGTACAGTCACCATCTTTAGGTACTGAAATGCAGTTGCTCTGGAAAAGGTCCATCTGCTCCCTCTGTCCCAGCCAACTCTCCTGGTGAAGTGAGTGCAAGGCTCAGCTTTGGTTAAGTGCCACCGCTGCACAAATCAGGTCAGCTAGCTTGGGCAAGTTACGCTGCAACATACATCCCTGGAGCAGGCCCCAGGAAATGCCAAGCGGGCAGGAGTGGAGAGTGGGTGGGGGACTTAACAAAGATTGTGGTCAGAAATATTCCTGACTAAGCCCCTACCCCTTGTGTTCAGGCTGGATCTGTACCAGGCCTGTATGCCTGTGTAGAGCTCCATCTAAATCCCTTCTCCATCTTCTGATCTGGGCCCTTTTACTCGCCCATGTTAGCCTGCCTCACTCTGCCCCATTTATCTTTCTCCCTATGCTGATCAAACTCAGCACTGTTTCTGGACAAGCAAAGGCAAAGGCACTACATTCACCTCTTGCCTTCCCAGGCTCACCCTCCACCACTGGTTTTGTATCCCCAGAGCCACTCACTCAAGAAGTTCTGTGCAGCCCAATCCAACTTGAATGAGACTATAGAATCCACTACAGCCCCTCTAGCCCTTCTCTGCCCAGCCAGCCATAGGTCATTGTTTCTATCTTGCACCTCAATCAGTCTTTCTCTTCGGTTTCTTATTTCTCTCACTTTCCTCCTCCTACACTCACTTCCATTCTCTCCTCACTCTCACTTTATACACTCACTCTATACTTACTTCCCTCCATTTATGCCCTCTTCCATTTTCCCATATCACTATTGCTTTGTCTTAACTGTCATTTTCTAGCCAATCATTACCATTATCTTTCTCAAAACCCATATTTTTAGGACATTGCTTTCGTTTACCATTTTCACACTGCTCTCTGGAGAGAACAGTTAGTTCCCACAACATACTCAATGAGAGAAGACAGAGAAATACCCTTAGAAGAAACTGACAACTCTCAAAATAAATTGTATGTTAATAATACTCCAAAATTTCAATTTTAGTCAAGCCGTACAAATTAATAATAAAGTTTAACTTGAAAGAGTAAATGTTTAGAATACCTGACAAATTTTTGAAATGAAATATAATGAGAAGGAATCTGTACTACCAGATTCAAATACATTTTAAAGGTGCTATAACTAAAACATGATACTGGTGTGGAGAGATTAATGGAACAGGGAATGCAGAAACAGATCCATGATTACATGGACCTTTAGTGACTATTTAAATGTAGCAAGGAAAGGAGGGCTAACTCACTAAATAATGTGGAGGCTATTAACAACCTTTAGAAGAGAAACAATAGTTAGATTTTTTTCTCTATTTTATTCTTATAAAGTAATGATTTACTAAAGATTTCAACATTTTTTTAAAAACTAGATAATTACTGGAAGTAAATACAGGGGAATATGATTGTCATCTTAAGGTGAACGACATACTTCTCCTCGGAACACAAAGGTAAGAAATCATAAAGTGCAAGATTGATAGATTTTGCCAAAAAATATTGATTGTCTTTATGACAGAGCACACCGTAGAATTGAAAAATAAATAAAACACTTAGAAAATGATTTCCAGCTCCTATCATAAACATTAAAAAGTATCTATGGATTAATAATGAAAAGATAAAAATTCTGATAAAAATAGGAAAGGGATATGAATAAAGAATAATAAAAGAATGAACATGTATCTGTCTGGAAAAATTCACCATATTATTATTAATCCAAGTAACCCAACAGTGAATAGTTTTATCTGAGCATCTAGCAAAGAGTAAAAGGATAACTTAAACTAGAGTTTTATAACCCCAGAAATGACTAATTCCCATGTTGGAGTGTGGAGAATCAGCACTTTCATATATTTTTGGCAAAATTGAAAAAAAGTACACAATTTTAAAGCATCTTTCTAACACAGATCAACCGGGAAGTTTGATAATTACAATAAATATTTTTATTCCACTTTCAGAAATTTATCCTGCAGAAACATTCTCATTGGCATCTAAAGATGTATGGACCAAGATGTTCTCAGAAACAGTACTTGCAAAAACAAAAAATTTGAAGGCCATTATAATATTTACCAGTAGTGTAACAGTATATAAATTCTGTTCTAACCATGCTATGGAATGCCATAGAAGAGTTGAAAGGATTGAGATAAATGTGTATTCACTTCCCCAAAAAAGTGTCCATGAAATATTATTAAATTTAAAAGAGAGCCATAAAACAGTATGTAGAGTGTTATCCCACTTATTTAAAATGATAATTTATTTGGACATAATTAGAAAAGAGCTTTAAATGATATACATCAAGTTGTTAACAGTGGTTATCGTTAGAGGATAAAATTATGTATTTACATATTATATCTGTCATTTGAATGTTACATGACAAGTATCTATTCTTTCTCTATTCAGAAAAAAAAGTTTTTAAAAATATCCATTAAACAGAGGCCATTATGGCACCTGTCAGGGTCTTAAGCTCAGTGATGTATGTACGGAATCATCTTTCAATGGCTAAATCTGGAGCCTCCTTCAAACCTGCCAAATTCTACAAAGATGAAGAAATAGCCATTGCTAGTGTGTGTGTGTGTGTGTGTGTGTGTGTGTGTATTCTAATAAACCTAAGAGGGTACCTGGCCTCCTTTTATCCCTAAAAGGCAGAGAGAGACTTCATGAGCCGAGAATCATGTCAACCACCTGAACTACTATCTCAGGCCGGGGTCAAAAGGAAAATTGACTGATGGCTGGCATCCTTTCAAATATTTTTCAAATGATGCCACATAATTAGAAGGAGATCATGTTAAAGGCATTCAGACAAAATCTCCCTGAGGTCGGGGGTGGGGATAGGAAGTGGGAGCCAAGATAAAGATCCTACCCTTTATTTCCCACCCACACATTTGATTTTGTCATCAGTTGTTCCTTATTAGTGTGGACTCTCTTTTTCCCAGAGAAATTTATCTAATTTAATTGCAGAGCACGCAAGACAGGCCATCCATCTTGCCCCACTGCCCATATAAACACTATAGAAGGATGGGCTGTTTTCATTAGCTTCTCTCTGGCAGAGCCCTTCACTTTCAAATTAAAGGAAGTACAGGGTAAACATGATAACTACAATTAGGATATTTTTAGAAACATGAAATCCTCCAGGAAGCATGACACTAATATTAGTATTATGACTGAAGTTAGGAATTATGGTTATTAGAAGCTTTGCAGTTTATGTGCTTCATAAATAATCACTTCACACATCCAGTGCTGCTGCTATATTTACTGCAGACATCCATGATGACAGACAGTACCTTTGAGAAGGGCCAGATAAACAAAATATTTTACATACTCCAGCTTCTCAGTGTCTAATGGATTCATATCATGGAGAGAAAAAGGCTTCATTAAAGGAACGGCACCAGATGCTGAGAAGCCGATTTACCATGGAGATTTGATCTGAGTTATCTGCTCCTGTTTAATGGGAATGGTGCCGCTCTATTCCTGGAGTCCTCTGAACAGAGTGGAAGGGAGGGTGACCAGAGTGTGTCAGGGTGCAGGGGAGGAGATGGGTAAGCTGACAACTCTGTAGATAAGAAACTTTCCCTGAGCCCTGGCCAGTTTGGCTCAGTGGATAGAGGATAGGTTCTATTCTGGTCAAGGGCACATACCTCAGTTGCAAGCTCAATACCTGGCCCTGGTCAGGGCATGTGCGGGAGGCAATCAATCAATGTGTCTCTTCCACATCGATGTTTCTCTCTCTGTTTCTCCCCCTCCCTCCCACTCTCTCTAAAATATGTCCTCGGGTGAAAATTAATAAAAAAAAGAAAGAAGCTTTCCATGATAACTTGGAAACCATCTGGAAGAAATATATAAATCTATGGTGTGCATTATGTGTTCAGGATCCTCAGGAAAATCCATTATTATTGGAAGAATTGCACAAAGAAAGAATTGCACAAAGTGACCCCAAAATTCTCCTCCCCAGATGTGGCTGTAGTTCAGAGCCCTGAGTTATCTTGAGGAGAAAACAGAATGAGGTAGGGAGTTTTATAACCCTAGACAAGCAGAGCAGAGATAAAACAATTTTAGTATTATGTTGACCTTTGGATGTTTGTTGAAATCAGATGCAACCCTCACTGTTGAGATCATAATTGAAAAGATTAAAATTTATGGTTGAGAATATTACTATGTAGTAGGTGGAAGATTAGGAACATTTTAAAGGCCATACGCTCCTTTCAATTTTTTTCCAGCAAAGGTTTAAATGCAGAAATGTTGCCACAGTGCCTAAGACATGAGCAATGCTTTTCATATATACCTTCCACATGCACCCTCCACTAAAAACCTACTAGATTATCTAAATTACCTGTAGGCAAAGATCATAACTTCTTTGATTCTTCATAGTTCCTAATAGAGTGGCCCTGTCCACATAGAAAACACTGAATAAATGTGATTAATGGAGGAGGCTGGACAAGGGAACGTGCCAGACTGGAAGTTCCCCACAGTCCCTCCAACCACTTTGACAATTGGCTTAGATTTTTGAGTCTGTGTTGGTGGGCAGGAGAAATGTGCACACATGTGTGCATGTGAGGTGACATGGTAATCCAGGAAAGAAATGGTGGTGTCTTGGGCCAGGAAATGGCAATGGAGAGTAAATAAGCAGCAGAGGATAGATTTGAGGGACATTGGAAAAGCAGAATTGACTAGACTTGGCTGTTGTCTGGATGTACCAAGCAGAGAAGAATGAGGAATCAAAGATGGCACTCAAGCTTCTGGCTTTCTATAACTCATTACATGGTGAAAACATGTTTGGAGAAGAAGATGATGGATTTAGTTATAAACATAATGGGCTGCAAATGCCTGTGGTTATTTAGATGGAGAAGAGCAGCAGTCTTAATGAGGTATAAAAATAGCCATAATAGGAGTAAGTGAAAGGAGTTGAAAAAGAAGGACAGGAAATTGACTTTATGTAGTGTAAGACTTGTACTTTTTGTATCACTAAAATGCCATTTTGGAAAAGAGAACAATATAAGAAATTCCACAGAATGATGAACTCTTTGGGAATGAAGTGGCATAATTTTTGCCTTAATTTCTAATAAATAAGTGAGCTGTCATCTTAGAAATCTTTGCAAACAAGGATGCCATCCAGTAAAATAAATGAAATCCTGTCATGTAATAAAACACAGCAAACAAAAACTCACAAAACAAACAGAATCTAAAGTGTCTACAAGAAAAATCTTGTATAGTGAGAATACCACAATCAAACATTCTTCTGAGGAATTAAATGTCTACATTTTTTATGTCACTGTCTTTAAAAATAACTTTTATTGATAGCAGTAAAGAATAATCTTTGACCTTATCTAAATATGTGGAATTCTGATGGAAAAATAAGTGTATGGAGAAGGCCAGAAGCATGAATTATGCATGTCGCATCATCACACTTGTTCCTCAATACAGAGCTGCAGCATGCTTTGCATGGAAAAAGAAATTAGAATAGAACAGATATTGAACAATTTTCTCCATAACTGGTTCTTACTCACCTTAAATGTAAAATTTTATTTAGCTTATTTCAAAGGGAGACATCCTTATTAAGGGAACACATTTACTGGCGCCCGTTGGAAAGGATTTAATGCAAACAAGCCTGAAATAATTGAAGGAAAAACACCTTCTGACTGTTCTCAGAAGAGCTTAGCAAAGAAGAGGATGGCAGGAAAGAATTACTTTATTATATTGATTTTCTTGGAGAAATCAAAGGAGGATAACTCAAATAGACCAATTCACTTTTGTCAAACTTAGTGGAGGCAAGTAGAACAGCGGTGAATTTATGTGTCAAAAACTGTTTGCAATCATTTAGTTGAATATGCAAATCAGGATTTGCGCATTATTACTCTAATAAAATGGCTAATACAAAAGGATATCTGGGTTCATTTGCACATATTCCTTGTTTTAAATGAATGCAAGTATAATGAGTGTAAGTTTTGTCTAACAAAATGTTTACAGTCCAATCAGATCATTAACCTGAAATATGAAGAGAGTGATGCATTCATTGTGGTGCAATAACAAAGACACTGGAGCACAACAGAAGTAATTGGAATACAGTTCTCTCAATGCTAAAATCTATTTTTATTTCACAACGAGCAAAAACATTTCACTTTTATTTACTTATTTTTTTAAATCTTTATTGTTGAGAGTATTACAGATATCCCTCTTCTTCCCTCTCCTTGCCCCCCTCTACATGATTCCCGCCCCATTCCAGGCCTTCACCACCCTATTGTCTGTGTCCATAGGTAATGCAAATATGCATATAAGATCTTTAATTAATTTCTTCCCACCCTCCTCTCCCCTTCCCTTTGAGATTCCTCAGTCTGTTCTATGTTTCCATGTCTCTGGTTCTATTTTATTCATGTTTGTTCATTAGATTCCTTGTCTGTTTATTTTGATTTTTAGATTCAGTTACTGGTAGATATGTATTAACTGCCTTCTTCTTCTTCTTCTTCCTCCTCCTCCTCCTCCTCCTCCTCCTCCTGCTCCTCCTCATCCTCCTCTACCTCCTCCTCCTTCTAAACATACCCTTAAATATTTCATGTAATATTGATTTGGTGGTGATGAACTCCTTTAGCTTTTTCTTGTCTGTGAAGTTCTTTATTTGACTTTCAAATCTAAATGATAGCTTTGCTGGATAGAGTAATTTTGGTTGTAGGTCTTTGCTAGTCATCACTTTGAATATATCTTGCCCTTCCTTCTGGCCTGTAAAGTTTCTGTTGAGAAATCAACTGACAGTCATATGGGTGTTCCCTTTTAGATAACTGCATTTCTCTTGCTGCTTTTAAGATTTTCTTTTTGTCTTTAACCCTTGGCATTTTAATTATGATGTATCTTGATGTGGGCCTCTTTGGGTTCCTCTTGTTTGGGACTCTCTGCAATTCCTGGATTTGTAAGTTTATTTCTTTCACCAGGTAGGAGAAGTTTCTGTCATTATTTCTTCAAATAGTTTTCAATATCTAGCCCTCTTTCTTCTCTTTCTGGCACCCCCATAATGTGAATGTTGGTATGCCTGAAGTTGTCCCACAGGCTCCTTACTCTATCTTCATATTTTTGGATTCTTTTTTCATTTTACTCTTCTGGTTAGGTATTTTTTTTGCTTCCTCATATTCTAAAGCATCAATTGGATTCTTTGAGTCCTCTACTCTACTGCTAAACCTCTGTAAATTATTCTTTATTTCAGTTAGTGTATGCTGAACCTCTGACCTGTCCTTTTCATGTCTGAAATTTCCACTAAGATCCTTGAAAGTTTCACTAAGTCCCTTAAAGTTCTCATTAAGATCCTTGAGCAATCTTATAACCATTGTTTTGAACTCTGTATCTAGTAGTTTGCTTGCTTCCATTTCATTTGGTTATTTTTCTAGATATTTCTTCTGTTCTTTCACTTGTGATATGTTTCTTTGTCTTCACATTTTGGCTGCTTCCCTGTGTTTGTTTCTATATATTAGGTAGAGCTGTTATGTCTCCTGGAATTGGTAGAGTGGCCTTGTATAGTAGGTGTCCTGTAGGGCACAGTGGCTCAGATCCCCCAATCACCTGAGCTAGGCACTCTAGGTGTGCCCTTGTGTGGGGCTGTGTGCACAGTTTTGTTGTAGTTGAGCTTTGATTGCTGTTGGCATCACTGGGAGGAATTGACCTCCAGGCCAACTAACTGTGAGGATTGGCTGCGACTACAGTGGAAGAGCTTCTGCGCAGGAGATACCCCTATGGAGCAGGACTTGCTTCCGTGGGGCTTTCGTGCTCACTGAGTCTTCCCCTTGAATGTGTCACTTGTGGATGTGCAGGATTATAATCTGGTATGATCTGAAACTGTCCACCAGGTGCACTGGTTCTGGGCTTCCCAGAAGGTGCAAAGTCAGCCACTGCCTGGGGCTACCCAGCGGGAGCCACAGAGCGATCTGCAGATGGCTGATACTCATCTTGGGCTTGTAAGTGCCCAGGTGAGACCAAGCTGTGAGGCAAGGCAGGCTGGTGCTAGTGCCAGGTCTTGGGCCTCTTACTGATAGGTATGTGGCATGCTGACACCAGCTGCTGCTTGTTTGAGAGATTTTAGGAAAGTATGAAGCCTGAGCCAGGACAGGCTATTCATATGGAAAAGCAGCTGCACACAGCTTGGATGGGGCTGAAAATTAGATGGGGCAGGATCTCAGGGAATCACCAGGGCAGAGTGAACAGTGTGAGCCATGCTGATGGAAACTCTGATATGGCTGCCAGTCAGCTCTGAAATAGGGGAGGTCCCAGCACAGGAACAATGACTCCTGCAAGCACCCCATCTGGGAGAAAGCCACCCCTGAATTCCTGCCCCAATGCCCAACGATCCAGTTCCTCTCCATATGTCCCTGTTTCCCCCAAAGCTGCTGCCGCAGGACTGGAGCCTAGAGGAATTGAGTCCAGTTAAGTTCATGCACCAAACCTTTAAGAGGGACTGCCTGGGTCTCCACTAGCTTCCATATCACTCAGCCACAATCCCTGCTGGTTTTTACAGCCCAAAGTTATGGGGACTTCTCTTCCCAGCTCTGGAACCCTGGGCTGGGGCTCTGGTGTGGGGCTGGGACCCCTTGCTTCTCATGGGAGGCCTCCACAGAGGAGATATCCCTCCTGTTTAAAAAAGAAAATGCCACATGTGGGTGTTAGACCAGCCCAATCTGCACCTCCACCCCTCCTACCAGTCTCGATGTACTTCCTTCTTTACTTCCATTCAGCCAGATTTCAGGCGGTTCTGAATGATGGTTGTTCTGTATTTTAGTTGTAATTTTGATGTGGTTATGGGAGATGACAAGTACCAGCATTTACCTACTCCACCATCTTGGTTCTTCCATTTCATTTTTTAAAAGATTGCTTCTCACAGTAGATAGCATTGGTTATGCATTTGGTGGCTTGTGGTCATTTATGTAGATTTCCTTGGTGTGTCAAATAACATCACAAAAATATTGCTCCTTAATAAAAAAAAATTTACATTTACTTTGTTTCCATATTTACTTTTCAAATTTTCTTTTAAGAATATGCAAATTATTTAATAATTTACAGAATTCTAATTCTGTAATTCATTCTTCTGCCTTCTGGAGGAACCAGACTGTAAGAATCCATGTCAGCATTTTCCAAAGTGTGTTCCACAGAATACTAACTCTACAGGATTTCAAATATATGCTATTCAAAGAAATGGGATGTCTTAATCAACTAGGAAAGTAAAATGCTGGGAAACAAAGTTAAATAGATTTCTCTATTACAGAACTTCTCAGGTCCGGTCTCTTAATACATGGTAGGGCAAAGGTAGGTTTACAGTTGTGAGTACATGAAACAGTTTATTCTTGTGTTATTATTTATTAATTATTGTATTATTTTCCATACAAACAATTGTAAACCTACTTTTGCACCACCCTGTATGTTAGCAAATACAGAAACTCTCCAAGGAAGCATATGCAAAAGCTGTGGAGTTTCCACAGAAACTTCTCACCTCAGAACCCTTTCTTCAATGAGCATCTCTCAGAATTGATCACCTAGGGGCTGCTAATGTGTTTATTTCCATTATCTGGACCATGCAGCATGGGCAATGAGTGAAGCAGGTAGGTTTAAGTGTAAATGCTGGGGAGGGGAATGGCATTCTAGAGAGTAGCAAAGAGTAGCATCCAACTAAGAGGGCAGCTGTTTTGTCCACAGAAAAATAGGATAGACATTCCAAATTTTTAAGAGCAGCAGGAAATTTGGATTTTTAAGTGACTGAATTTGTTTTAAACTGCTCTGTGGACCAAACATGTCTGTCACAAAAATAGTCCTTGAGCTTCCCCAAGATAGCACTTTATAACTCATTCTATAAAACATGCTGTCTAGAAAAGTCTTGTCCATACTAAATCATCCTTCAGGTTATGGTTTAAGGCCATTGTTATTGTAATGACACTAGTAATGATAGAAGTTTCTGGTCACTCTGCTGGGCTCTCTTAAAAATAAATCATGAAGACTACCTGAGATTATCTCACTTCCCTGTGGCCTACTACATGCTGTCCAGTCTCTTAAGGCATCCTATATAATAAAAGGGTAGTATGCAAATTGACCCCAACAGCAGAACGACTGGGAATGACTGGTCACCATGACACACACTGATCATCAGGGGGCAGGTGCTCAATGCAGGAGTTGCCACCGTTCTCTCTTGGAATTATTACAGGAGACATATTTTTTTTACCACTTGTTACTCTCCAGTCTCTCTATATAAAAGCCTAAGCGACCGTTACCACTGGTCAACCAGCCAACCAGTCGCTATGATGTGCACTGACCACCAGGGAGCAGATGCTCAATGCAGGAGCTGCCCCCTCGTGGTCAGTGTGCTTCCACAACCAACCTCCCACAACCAGCCACCTTCCGTGGTCCCTCCCTCTAGCCAGCCCCTATCAGGACTGGGCGAGATGGCCCCAATCACCAGCCAGACCAAGGAACCCTACCTATGCACGAATTTGCGCAGTAGGCCTCTAGTAATTTACAAACATTAAAAGCATAATCAATGTTCATTAGGAAAAAAGAACAAAATTAATAGTAAATGTACCAGTTTGCTAAGGCTACCATAACAAATACAACAGGCTGGGTGACTTAAACAACAGGAATAAATTTCCTTGGACTAGAAGCTCAAGATCAAGGTGTTTGCATGGTTGGTTTTTTTCTGAGGCTTCTCTCTTTGGCTTGTAGGTGGCAGTCTTCTGGTTTTGTCCTCACATGGTTTTTCCTCTGTGTGTGTGTGTCTATACCCTAATCTAATTTCTTCTTACACTGATTCCATCATATTGGTTTAGAGTCCATCCAAATGACATTGTTTTACCTTCATTACCACTTTAAAGGCTCAGTCTCCAAATACAGTCACATTCTGAGGTACTGGAGGTTAGGATTTCAACACATGAATTGGGTGATGGGAGGCAACATCCAGCCAGTAACAGTAAATGACCCTACAGAAACAAAAACTTAAGTCTCTTCTTTTAATTGCATTTAATTTATAAAAAAATAACTTGAGATCATAAATAATAAAAATAATAACTAAAGCCTGCCACAGTAAGGTAAAATATCAAACTAAAATTAGTAAGGATATTGTTGGAAGATAATTTTGAAAACCCAGGTACTTTCTTTTTCATCCTCATCTGAGGATATGTATTTTTTTATTGCCTTTTTAGAGAGAACGAGAGAGAAAAAACATCTGTGTGAGAGAGAAACATTGACTGGTTGCCTCCCATATGCACCCCAACCAGACATCAAACCTGCATCCTAGGTATGTGCCCTGACTGGGAATTGAACCTGCAACCTTTTGGTGTACCAGCCAATGCTCCAACCAACTGAGCCACAGGCCAGGCCTGAAAAGCCAGGTATGTTTAAATCAATATGGCCTGCCCATACCTATCACAGGAGTTCAAACAATTACCTACCATAATATCCAGTGTCAACAGATAATACTTTGGAGCATGTCTACATGATGGGAAACTCAGGGGAGAGGAGTTGGTATGAAATACATAACATGCCCTGCACATCACAGGACTGAGCTATGCCAGAAAAAAATATCAACTTCATGAAAAATTCACATAAGGGGTTAAGGGGCTGGCTGGTAGCTAATAAAGTATCGGGAAGGGTAAATCATATCAGATGGGACTTTGGCTTTTTTTTAAATGAGCTTTGACTTTCATTTTCTATACGAGTCATACTATTGGACCAGGAAGAAAAGCAGAGAGAGTAACAGAAAGGGTGTATGTAGACTTCAGTGAGGCTGATCATTTTAGCATAAAAGCTTTTATGACATGAGCAGGGCCCTGTTGTTGGTTGTAGGACTGGGCTCCAAAATGTAATTTTAGTGGTTTATGTCAGCATTCCCAGAAAGCCAGTCTTTGGTCTGATATCTTACCGTTTTTATTAGCAAGCACCATGACTCAATGGGCATGCTGATTGTGCCACCAACAATAATTTGAGGAGAAGAGGTTTGTTTGATAGAAGCTAGGGAAGCAAAAAGTATGAAGGTAGGATATGTAAAAGGTTCTCATAGATTAGGAGAGAGCTTAGGGAATTCTAGACCTACCACCTTAAAGTGGAAATATAAGTATAAGTGAGCTTTTTAAATGCATAACATTCACACTAAGAATCGAGGCTCTTTTTCTTCAGTCTACCTAAGAGACTTGAGCCAATTTCAATTGGGTAGAGTAGACTTATGGCCATGTCTTACATAGTTATATAAAATAATAAGCATCCATGCTGAGTTCCAACCTAAGACTGGTCTGCAGTTGTTGGATAAAGTACCCTATTAGTTTCATTGAACATCTGGGATAAAAGGAGTTGTTCTTATAATACATTGTATATAAAATGCCTTTCGGT
Organism: Myotis davidii; assembly: GCF_000327345.1. Classification (NCBI taxonomy): domain Eukaryota; kingdom Metazoa; phylum Chordata; class Mammalia; order Chiroptera; family Vespertilionidae; genus Myotis; species Myotis davidii. The sequence continues at coordinate 14,729,464 of NW_006288615.1, read as the reverse complement.
TAAAGACTCCAAATACCTATACACCTGTAAGTTTATTATTTTGGCCAAAGGCTCTGAGTGTGAGAACACATTACATCGATAAGATAGAGATGGACTCCTGGCCCCCTTTAGCCTCAGATGTTGTTAATGGCATCAGGGTTCTGTGTTGATCCTACAACAGCTGAACTCATGGCTTGGCAGGTCAAAAACGTTTCTGTGCACTTTTCAACCCACACTGAAGTCCAATATCTGGGAAAACACTCAGGAAAATTATTTCCATTTTCAAATTTCCTTATGGTCACATTGTTATTTTGGCAAAAGCAGGCAGAAATTTAATGTCTGTCAAATGCATACTACTGGCTCCACCAGCTATGTATAATTCTGGCTCTGCCCTTTAATTTTCATTAGAACAACAAAAAATTGGTTTTAAGCTTTTTGAAGATCTATCTTTGGGAACTCATATGGAAATTCATAGGTGCCAGACTTAATCTGCCGAATAAAACCCAAACATTTAAACCTTATCAAAACTGAATATCTTCCCAGAGAAAATATATTCTAACAGCCCACACACAAAAAATGCCTGTGTTTGTGTATGTTTCAACTCATGTCTCCCTCATTAAATTATTACTTAAGGTTTCCTTTATTTGATGAATATTCACTGAGTACCTACTAAATGTTAGTTGTTGTGAGGCACTAGGGAAGGTACAAAGATGAATTAGACAAGGTTCTGCATTCAATATGCTCACAATATGAAGATAAAAACCAGACAGTGAAGGAAGTAATTACAATTCAGCATAAAGGTGACTTAGAAGCAATTGACTGCTGCCCTGAGAACACAGAAGATGGCATACCAACTGCCAGGGAGCTTTCTGCCTGCCCGAGAGCCCTAAGTCAACAACTGGTTTCCATGCTCTTGAGAGAGGCTTGGCAAACTACAATCCACAGGCCAAACACACCCACTGCCTGTTTTTGTAAATAAAGGTTATATTGGCACACAGCCATGCCCATTCATTTACAGGTTGTCTATGGCTACTTCTTAGTTACAACAGATAAGTTGATTCCTCCCAGAAGTATCAACATCATGATACCCAGAACTTGCAAATATGTTACTTCACATGGATCAAATTAAGCACATGAGTCCTTGAAAGTGGAGAATCTCTCCCAAGCTGTGGCCAAGGAGAAAGATGGCTGCATGAGAAGGAATTGATGCCATAATGCTGGATCTGAGATGTAGAAGCCTGTGTATAAGGAACTGAATTCTGTCCACAACTCCAATGAGGGAGGAAACTAATCCTCCCTGGAGCCTCCAGAAAGTAACGTAGCTGTGATGTTGGCCCACAAGACCTGTGTCAGATGTCTGCCCTACAGAACCATAAGATAAAGACTTGAGTGTTAAGCCGCTAAGCTTGTGGTAATTTGTTATAGCAACAACAGAAAACTAATATAGACAGAGACCATATAACCCAAATTTATCAGGGCTTATGGACACCAAGCCAGAGACTATATTTCCCATCATCCTTGTTAGCTAAGCATATCCATGTGGCAAAATTATTGCAAATGGACTATGAATGGAAGTGATGTGTATAACTTCCATGTCATTTTCATAAAAGGAAGTTGTTTACCTTCCGCTTTCTCTTGCCCCTTCCCAAATGCTAGAATGCAAACCTAATGATGATAAGCCACCTTTGACAACATGAGAGAGGCTAATACCCTGAGGAAGGGTAAAACAATGAGATGGAAGGAATATGAATACCCGCATGACTTTATGGAGCAGAGGCACAACTTCTCTGGATCTCACTACCTGCATCTGGACCATTACATGAGAGAAAAATAAACTTCTATCTTATCTGAGTCACCATATTCTGGAATGTCTCTGTTTCAGTAACTCAGGCTTTACCTTAACTGCCCTAAGGTATGGGAGGCAGTCCCCTACCTTAGGGTAGGATTAGAAAAGAAATAGATTTGTTTATGAATGTTCTGCTCCAGCCCACAGCCACCATAGGTGCTTGGAGCTTTCCCAGACCAACTTGAAATGTCATATAGAAATTTAAAAATATTACTGCAAATTCTATGACATTTCTCACATCAAGAGATAGGATCTATGTCTCCTCTCCACGAGTAGGGGAAGGCCCGTGTCTACTTTGATTCATAAAGAATTCCAGAAGCAATGCTAGTGCCCTCAGAGGCGGGGTCATAAAAGGCCATGCAGCTTCCATTTGTTAGCTAGAATATTCACAATGGAGCCCTGAGCCACCATGTTAGAACGCCAACTACCCTGAGACCACCATACTGGAGAACCCGCACAGAGATGCTCAGGTCAACAGTCCTAGCAGGGGATCCTTCAATCATCCCAGTCAGGGGTCAGATATGTGATTATGCCACTAAATTTTAAAGAGGTTGGTTACACCTAACCTCTCTCCCGAAGAATGAAGAACAAGTTGGATGACAAGGCATACAAATTCACTGCCCTCCCAACCACCCAGAATCTAACAATTCCTCCTGAAAAGATAAATGAGATGTCAACAAGTTGGATGACAAGGCATACAAATTCACTGTCCTCCCAACCACCCAGAATCTAACAATTCAGATCCCTCCTGAAAAGATAAATGAGATGTTTCCAACATGATCTTCTTCTTAAGGTAATAGAAGCCCGTAGTCTTCACTGATTCATGCCCAGAGGTCTGGGTTCTCTGAGCCATTCCTGGGCTTGGCATACCATATGCCACAACACTGAGAGGCAGCAGCGCTCAGCTATAGCAGCAGAGTGTTTGACACCGTTATTCACATTTTACTTGTAAGAAAAACAACTGTTTAGAAGGCCCCAGGTGACAGCCCAGCCTCGGTCCTTTTTGCCACATATCTAAGGTAAGCTTTTGTGAAGAAGAATGTCCTAGAGATTGTGTCCAAAAATCTAGGAAATGTTACCATAGAAATGCCGAGTTTTGGTGGCATCATCCTAATGACTATGGGGCAGTACCACTACAACAAGATTTGATTAGTAATGGCGTCCCATTATATAATTTGGATTTCTGTGATTTCTCTCCTTGAAAGTATGCTGCTTTGCAATAACTTGGGGCTTACAATGAATTAAAGTCTGTGAACTTGCTGACATACATTGGCAGCCAGGACAGGATCAGCCCACAGGAAGAAAAAGAAAAGCAAATCTCCCTCCCCTGCTGTAAGTGATCCCTCTGCCACTGGGAGTCCCTGAGTCTTTGTTAACCCATGTTTGCGAGGACCCTGGCCAATCGTAGGATCAGCCTGCTAGTTGAAATAAAAACCTTTACCCTGTTTAACCCATTAGCTAGTTTAGTCCCTGGAATGCACTGCACAACCATATTGTTTTAATTGTAATTTCTTCTGAAGATCACACTGAACCTGCTCATTGCTCAGTAAGTCATGCACTGGCCTTTGGCCAAAAGCAATAACAAGTAGACCGAAGTTTACTGATGGAATGAGAAAGCAAATTAGGAAAAGCTTTGCCATTTACATAATTGGATTTCATTTAGACATGCTTCTATCTGTAAAAACCATTGTCGGTGGATACCTACTTTTCCTGAAGCTTGACTGACAGAATGTACTTTTCCTGTTAAAGTTTAAGGTTTTAAGTGCCCACTGGTTCTCTTTCCTCAGCACTGCCCACTGCCACCACCCCTTTGTCAGAAAGCATTCATGTTTAAATTTACTTTTATTGTAAACCATGTCCTGTGCTATCAGGTTTTAGGAAACATTTAAATATTCATATGAGCCAAGTTAGTCTCTGAGAAATAAAGGTCCAGTGGGGATTTTCAAAAAGCCCTTCAGAGGTCATATATCCAAGTAACAGTTCATTGCTTCCTTAATGCACTAGTACTTTCCAGAAGACAAAGCCCACTAAAGAGACAGGGGATGCATTGGGAAGTACAGAGTCCTAGACTACAGCTCCGTGTTAAGTGGGAGCCTTCCCATGATTAGACATGATACTACTCAGGACTCCTAAGGGCTCTGAAGTGCCACAATCTGACTTCCTATCTCTGGACTATTACTAAACTTTATCTTGAATATTTTGATTATGAGTTCAACTAACACTCCCTTCCAAATGTTCCCACATCGTTCAACATCTTAACATTGGCCTTGTAATGCTAAGAGTTACAGGAGTCCTCTTGCTGTGAGGGTACCTCTTAGAGATCTTCCTTGGGAATCCAGCTAAGTATAAATAAAGCAAGAGCCCATTAGGTAAGACCTCTTCCAAAGGAATAAAAATAGTTTACCCCCAAGAATCCTTCTAATTTTGCCAAATTGTCACTACTCTGGAAAAATCGCTTTCTCCTGCTTAAATATTAAAAAGAATGTTCCCTTTAAATATGTTTTATTATATGGCTGCCGCTTTAAATGTGGAGGGCAGAACAGGCTAGTCCTACATCTGCTAGCTAGCCCATGAGCAGCTTCCGAATGGAACCACAGTTAGAGTGAACAGTTATTCTTATAAGAGAGGAGGTTTGGGTAGTGGTGCTCAGTTTGCTCCTAACTACTTGACCTTGGGTGAATCACTTTACCCTTTAGACCTCAGTTTACTCATCTGTAAAATTAAGGCGGAAATAGAGGATCCTGCAAGTTGTTTCTTTTCAGTTCTATGGATGAGGAAGACAGCAATGGGCTTGGGCATTTGTAGTTATTTAACTCTTGCTCTAATGGATGTATCACCCACGTAAGTAATGTAACAGACCATCATTATTGAGCCCCTATTAAATGGAAAACATGTTGGGCACTATCAGCAATACCAAAGTGGGAGACACAGAGCCTGGCCTCGGATAACTCCCAATTTAGTTGAGATGATGAGACAAGACATGAAGTGATATGGTCTCACCACACAATGCACAAGTTGCTACCAATGTCAGTCCCTGGCTGCACAGCTGCAGGTTTTTAAGAGCTGCCTTCCAGCAGCTAAACCTTTCCAAACCCTGAGTGGGTGAGAGCCAAGCTTATCGATGTATCAGAAGACACATCCTCACTAGTTTGATCTGTAGTTCTGAACCCCCGCCCCCAGCCTCAGATACCCATATGCCCATCCAACTCCTGCCTTCACTCAAGCACGGTGCACAATCCACAGTATGGTTTTCCCTACTCAGTTCTCATATGAATTGTGTAAGTGTGCAGGCTAAGGTATCAGAGGCCCAAAAGCTAGGGTCACTTAAGCCAGAATTAGGTATTTATTTAATGTAATAACAGTCCAGAGACTGGTAGAGTAGTTCTATTATTCTCCATGCACGGATCCCATTTCTGGATCCAAGAGAGCAGATGCAGTTTCATGCATTGCTACAGCCCAGCAAGCAATGGCAATGGCAGAATAAATTGGGTGTCACAATCTTGAAGTGTCCAGTGTTTAGGTGAAGAAATTACCATGGCCTTGAATTTGCTTAAGTATCCCAAAGCACGGCTATCCCCACACTTCCCAAGTGAATTCTGTAACCCAGAGTGTTTTCACAGGACGTCCCCAACTTCCCCTGAGAATTTGATATGTTGTGATGAAGAACATTTGGGGTGGAAAACATCAAGCTAAACAGGGAGAAAAATAATGAAAGGTGGTGTAAAGGGCACAACCATACTGAAATGCAGGCAAGAAGTTTGCATTAAGAGGTTTGCTGCTATTGGGGCAGAAACAAGACCGATGTTGGCGTTCAGCCTCTCGGGGTGTGTTGTGCAGTGGGACTGCTTCAAGCTTGAAAAAGACTTTAAAGGGCTGTTTCCAATGTGCAAACTGAAAACCTCAACTTTTGTTGGATGGGATAGGAGAGGGTGACGGACTGTGGAGTGACACTTCAAACTAATAACATTTATCGTCTCTAGTAAGTCAGGAGAGGAAATGTGGAGAGAACAGAGGTAGTCATCTGCAACATTCAAAGATCTGGGGAAACTAGGTCTAAATGAAATTGTCCTGACAACAGAGTGTATCTTTCGGGGGGACCCCAGAGAAAAGGGCATTACACCTCACATCTGCAGCCTGACTACGTGTGATAACGAATTCATGAGCCTGAGAACGTGCCTATGACATTTCTTCTACTATCAGCTCACACTTATATAAATGGGGTCATTTTCAGAGGCGCAGGAGGGGAAGTACGACCAGCAGGAGCACACAGAAACACTGTTTACCTCTCATATTTATATTTTCCTTTGTGAACTGGCAAAAAGTATCTTCTTCCATAACTGAATTTCTTCAAAGTCTTTTTAAAGCAGAGTATTCCCCAAATATTTATATGGAAAAAAGTTATGCTTATAACCAGTAGAATGTTATTCTAATCAGAATCTCCTTTGAATATTCTTTCCAACACTAAGTTTCTTGTTCCAGTCCTCATAGTCCAGCATAATGAATCCTGCTTTTTGGTAACATCCCTCAATCTAAAAAGTTTTTTTTAAAAAAAATAAAAGGAAAAAAACATAGCTACTTCTATATTATTGTTATTCTAATTCAGTCTACTTGTTCAGAAATAAAACCAGGCTGATACATTAAATGTTAACACAAAATCTATGATGAATTGGACCTAGCCTTACCAAACCTAAACTAGGCAACACATAAAAATTTATCTCACTTCCTGACAGATTTACTTCCAAAAATTTTTTTGTTGAAAAATACTATATTTTTGAAACTCTAACTGAAATCTGTGGTGTATTATCTAGGCTGAATAGTCACACCTAAAAAATTGTATTTCCACATATAGGTTTCTTTTATATATGTGTGTTTTTATTTAGTTTTGTTAAATCTTAATTGTTCCAATTACTAAAAAGTAATTATAATTATGTGACATGATAGAGGTGCTAATTATTGCTACAATAGCCATCATTTCATAATATATAAATCTATCAAATAAGCACGTTGTACACCTTAAATTTACATGTCATATGTCAAATATATTTCTATTTTTTAAAAAATCAAAAAATATATAGATTTCTTGAAAGCAGGCTACATATTTATGCAAGAAGGTGGAAAGTGACCCTCCGGCCTCCTCACTCTGAAGCCAGGTTTGAGACACCTGCCCAGACAGTGACGCAGAGCAGCCAACACGCCAAAATGTTCACTCCCTTGCATTTCCCTTCCTCCGTCCCACGTCTGTCTTTCCAGCCTAAGAACCACTTCCCGAGAAAGTGCTCTGCTGCCCAAGCTTTAGCATATCCACCCCTGAGCCCTCCAGCTGGCTACGACTTGTTAGACTTTTCACCTTTTATGTGTAAAGCCTGTGATCAAATAAAAGGTGGACCCTGCTCCATCAGGCAATCACTTCCAGAGAATCAGATTAGCTGAGCTTCCCTTTTAAAGATCAAGTCATTGTACTAACCCACTACAGAGATCTGCTTGGCATTCAGGCACTTGGAAATATAACAAACATTAGCTCTGTGATTTTATTTCAACAAATGAAGGCCGCTTCTTTCATTTTCAGTTGACAAGAGCCCTATGCTTGCCATTTACAAAGCTCAGATTTGAAGATTCCATGCGAGCAACCCCGGTTGTGAACCCGGTTCCCATCTCTGAGAACACTGGCTGTTTACAGAGGGCAAGCTGCTGTTGTGTGATTCAAAGCATTACTAATTAAAACCTGTTACCTTCCTAAGGGCAGATATATTCTCCTCCAGAGCAGCATTTGTCTGTCCCATTAGCATTAATGGGAGTAACACAAGTGCATCGAGAGGAGAATGGTCCCCTTGGGTCTTTGAACTTAAGTCTACTTCAAAACTGAAACCGATATATACAATGGTATCATTGATGCCATTAAAAATCATTATACTTTACTGCAACTTTTATAAAAGTAATTGTAAGCTTCATGAAATATACTTGGCTCCTGGGAGTTGTGCATTATTAGGCTGAGACTGGACATGATAAAGTGAATTACACTATAATGCTTGAAAAATATTTTGGCCAGGGGAATTTATTAGATTTAGTCAAGCTTGTGCAGAAGTCTGTGTTCATAAAGACAATTAGCTTGGGCAAATTTTAAAAGCATACGCAATTCCATACTAAAATTCAGGAAAGGAGCTGGCTAAAGGTGCAACTCAATGCAACCCACTATCTTTACAATGATATGTCTTAATGGGCTGCTATAAAATACCATCACCTTGTGTCTCTGTAATATCCTTCATTTGCATAGTCTTAAGTGTTTTACAGGCATTATACAGCTGATGTTCCAATTATTTTAGGAGTAGAAGGAGGGCATTTTTTTTCCAGACTCTAAAATTGAGGCTTAAAGAAGCAACGTGGTGGTCAGGGTCAGGGATGACTAAAAGAGATGGCATTCTGACTTGAAACACCAATCTACAGGATTCAGGTATTGGGAGTCAAGGCTGGAATGCCCTGAAGTTCCAACCTAGAGATCCTTATCTACAAAATTAGCTGTTGCAGTCACTGTCCTGGAAGGTGGCTAAGTGTGCTCATCAACCGTGTGACCATGAGCAAGTATAACAGTTTCCTCGTGTGTAAAATAGAGATTACAAAGTACCCACCTTATGGGGTTGCTTTAAATATTAAATGACTTCATCTATATAAGACCCTCTGAATAGTGCCTGGCACACAGTAAGCACTTATTACTAACCTTTCAGTTCAGCCAGGCCTATGTTATCCAAAAGAAATAGTGCACGGTGAGAGTTGCTTGGCAGAGAGAACTATGCCCTGACTTCTCTCTCCCCCCAAGACAGTTCCATCATACTCTACTGCATTAATTTTCAACATTTTTCATCTCATGGCACACATAAACTAATTACTAAAATTCTGTGGCACACCAAAAAAATATAGTTTTTACCAATCTGACAAAAAAATATACATATAATTTTGATTCATTCACACTGGATGGCTATTGTTGTGGTGGCTGTTGTCATTTTTTTATTTGACAACCTAAAGAAAAATAGGTCTATGCCCCTCACTAAATAGTCAGGTATTACATGTTTTAAAAAATTCTTGCAGCATCCTTTGAGACAGCAGGGAGGGACCTGGAAAGTATTATGCTAAGCGAAATAAGCCAGTCAGAGAAGGACAAGCATCACATGATCTCACTCACATGTGGAATCTAATGAACAAAATAAACTGATGATTAAATAGATACAGAGACATAGAAGCATGGAACAGACCGATAAATCTCAGAGGGAAGGTGGGGGTGGGCGGATGGTGGGAAGAGACTAACCAAAAACTTGTATGCATATATGCATAACCCATGGACACAGACAATAGTGTGGTGAAGGCCTGGGGCAGTGGGTGGGTATGGGCTAGAAAGGATCAATGGGGAAAAACAGGGGACATCTGTAATGCTTTCAACAATAAAGATTTTTAAAAAAAAATTCTTGCAGCATGCCAGTTGAAAAATCTCTGCTCTAATTGTATCATCTAAGTCCCGTGGTTTAGGACTTTGGGCTCTCTAACAATACAATTTGCCTGGGAAAGATATATACCATTCCAAATGCATGGCATGCATGCCACAATCTGTATAACTTCATCAGGTCCTTTCCTGAGAGAAGAGGGAGAGACTATTCCCTTACCCTCCAAAGAAAGGATGGACTGAAAAGCCACAGTTGGTATCATCTCAGCCTCGAGCCAGCTCTGCCCTCAAGGCTATACCTACTACCTTACGAATAACTAGAGGCCTGGTGCACGAATTCATGAATGGGTGGGGTCTCTGGGCCTGGATGGTGATCAAGGCCTATCAGGGGGCCAGCCAGCAGGGGAGAGGAACACCTGGAGGTTGGCCGGCCAGCCCCCCGATCAGGGCCAATCGAGGGCCAGCTGGGCAGGGGGGTGAGGGGTAGGGCTGTGGGAGGTTGGCCCGTAGGGGATGGGGTCCACGGGAGGTTGGCTGTGGGAGCACACTGACCACCAGAAGGCAGCTCCTGCATTGAGTATCTGCCCCCTGGTGGTCAGTGTGCATCACAGCTACTGGTGGACTGGTCATTCCAGTCGTTCCAGTTGTTCGGTCCTACAGTCACTTAGGCTTTTATATATATACTAGAGGCCCAGTGCACGAAATTCGTGCACGGGTAGGGTCCCTAGGCCTGGCCAGCAATCAGAACCAATCTGTGGGGCAACTGGTGGGGCAATCGGGGGAGGAGGGGGGCCCTGCTGGCATCTGCCTTGCCAGTCTGGCGCCGCCCACTCACCAGCCCCAACCCCTGCCACCCCCGCTGGTTGCCTTTGTATGCGGGACAACTGGCGGCGTGATCAGGGGGACCTGCTGGTACCCACCTTGACTGGCCTAGGGCCTGCAGGCTGGGGGCAGCTCCTGCATTGAGTGTCTGCCCCCTGGTGGTCAGTGTGCACCATCGCAACCTGTCGTTCCACCATTTGGTCAATTTGCATATTAGGCTTTTATTATATAGGAAAGATTAGCCACCGATTGATTCTTCTACCAGTAAGTTGTATCTGCAATGTCTAAATCTGTCTTGTGTTGCCACATCTCTGAATGTGCTGAAGATTAGAATACCAGTGGTGCCAAAAATATCTCCTTTCATGGTCTTCTCTCATGTGTGGCTGCCCAGCCAGTCATGAGACAGGAAGAAGGGCACCTAGGGAGACCTGCCTATTATGACACCTTTAAATCCAACAAGCTAGTTCCTCTCATGTGCCCCCTCAGCTTCTTACAGAGTTCCTTAATGCTTCTCACATTTTGCTGACATTATCCATGGTTTTCTCCACTGAACAGTAAACTTAAGGAGAGAGACTATGTTTTATTTAACTTTGTACTAGTACAGTGCCAATGTTGGTGAAGACCCACATAGTTATTAAACACAAAACTCCTGGGCAAAGGATTTTAAAAGCATTCTTGCAATTCCTAATTCAGGTTAGAGTACTCTGAGTCTGTTCTTGAAGGTGATTGGATTTGCTTCAAAGTTGCCTTCAGATTTCTTAGCTTTCCAGCAATTACATAAATGCTAAATTGGACATTTTGTCTTATTTTTAGATGTCAGCAATCATAAACTAAGCCTGTATTTGCTTCTAAAATGTAATGAAGGTAAAATTAGACCACCAGATCAATTGTGCAGATTATTTTCATATCTTTGAGACTTAAGCAAACTAACAAAAACTGTAGTCCCCAGGAAGCTTAAGAAGTGTTCAAAATCACTGGCTCAATAAGTGTATGTTTTTTTTTTAAATCTATCTATTTAGCATCTCAATAAACCTTATCAACATGCTTTCATTCCACTTGCAATTTCCTGACCTCCAAGTTGAAGACTGGAGCCCTGAATTCTGCTCCAGGGTGAGTAATCACAGCAAGCCGCTAGCAGAACCTATCCCCGAACTACAAATACATCATCTTCAGCATTGTAAATCAAAGCCTCAAAGAGCATCATTTAGCCTGCAGCTAAAATTGCTTGTTTATCAGATGGTGCCTGGTTTAGCGTGGAGCAGTCCCTTGTAAATCTCTGGGACCTTTTACAGCATATACTTAAGCGAGCACATCAGCTCCTGGGAGGCTTTCTGAGAGCTTTAATGACGGTGGGCTGCTCAAAGATCCAGGCCTTGGTTTAGTTAAAGTGGCTCGGGGTACAGTTTGGCTCCATTTTGTAAACTCACAAAGATAAGGCGTCTGCTTTCCCCAAAGTGAGGGCAAGCATTTGTTTCTTAAGGAGTCTTTATATCCAAAGTGTTGATGTTCTTGTGGCTTTGGGCATTTTGACCTTTTGTCTGCAAACCTTTGATTTACTGAGGGAGAGAGTTCTTTCTCCAGGCTTTATTGCCATTCTGGAAAGACAATGAAATTCATGGGACTCTTCGAAATTACACGCCAAAAAAATGATTTGGGATTAACACTGTACTCATCACACATCATGGTATTCCACTTTCCCCTCCCCACACCCTATTCCCTCGCCAAATATAACAGTGCAACCTCTCTTGAGTTACATTTAAGAGTAAATGTGTGCCCATGCTTCTTCAGCAGGGCAATTAACGTGTCTGCCACAGACCCTGCTGGCTGCTTGCTCACTTTGTTTCTTGGAAAAAGAATAGTTTATAGATTCTAGCCATGTAGCTAAAGGTAGCAAAGGAAAATTGTCCGCCAAATTCCCATTGGTTTAAAAACCTAGCTACTTGCCGGAGTCATGAATAGCTTATTGACTGAACGTATCACCAAGGACCCAGGCAGCCAACCAACTACTTGAATGATGGACGTTGGAAAAGACCTGATAAAATTCACTAATTAAAGAAAGCTTTACCCAGTTCTTTCGTATATGCGGTCTCTTTGATACAAGTTAATTAAGGTACTAGTCAAAGCCTTCACCTGACATGGGAAAAGTTCCCTGGAGAGTTGGAGGAGCAGCAAAGCACATTAAGGGCTTGTGTCTTGTTTTCAGGCTCTGATCAATTGTTTCCATGCTAATTTCATAGCTACCATGGTCTGCGTTTTGAAAACCAGTCTTTTCCTAAAAGCATGCCCTTTCTTCATGAGCTCAAGCTTAATGTTTTTGCATTGGCTTCTATTAAGGGTAAAGAGTTTTTTGTTCTATTGGGGGGAGGGGTTGTTTGGTGTTTTTTCGTTGTTGCTCTTTTTTGCTAGTCATTTTACTGTTCTCCAAACAAGCACACTGCTATGGGTAAGTTCTTCCCACTTGGCATCATTTTGATAAAGGGCATTCACGCTGGGGACTCTTGAGGATAAGTACACAATACTTGTCATAAAAGCTAAAAATATGTGCACCTGTTGCATCCCGCTGAAATCACAACAAGCTGGCATAGCACTTGGGAAATAAGAGTTTAACTGACTCACATGCTTCCTGAAAATAGACTTTATACACTTATTCCTCCAAAACCAGGTCTGAGAGACACCCTGTAATATTTGAGCAAATTAGAAGATAGATGATGCTGGTGAGTCCCTGAATGGTTGTCAGGGGGAAAGATGGGGAAGCACTTTTCCTTTTCCCATGTGTACCTGGTGACTACATTTTTATTCCCCTTCACTATGACCCTCAATCAGCAAGGCATATGACACAAGAGCCCTCTGGCATATGGGTAACGTTATACCCTACTCATTTCATTCATTCATTCATGCCAGAAATGTTTATTAAGCACCTGTTGTGCATGGGGCTAGGCTCTGGGGCATAATTTCTCTATTCTCAGTGGAGCATGTAGTCTACTAATGAAGGGCATCCACTAATAAAATAATAAAAGTGTATAAAATTACAACATGGACAAAAAAAAAACCTCTAGAGGAGAAATACAGAATACTGTGAAAGTCTGAAAAGCAGTGGAATTCTATCTAGTTTGGAAAGTCAAACACAATTCCTCTGAGAAAATAGCACTGGGATCAAAGGCCTAAGTCAGAGTTATCTAGGCAAAAAGGGGAGGGAAGAACATTCCTAATAGGAGAAATGCATATGCAAAGGCCCTGTGGCAGGAGGGAACTTTGAGCAGGCCAGGCTGACTGAAGAGGAGACCCCAAAGAGGAGCTTACTGCAGGCTGAAGTTGGACCTTGCAGCACTCCTTAGTCCATATTAGTTTTGTACATATCATCCGAGCAATGGGAATTACTGAAGGAGTCTAAGCAGGGATTTAAAAAAAATCAAAGCTTCATTTTGAAAATATCGCATTGGTTGCAGAATAGAAAAGAGATTAGGGACAGTCAGGATCCATCTTCATGGGGAGATGAGTTAAGGGTGTGTTGCAGTACCTCAGGCAAGAGATAGTGAAAGCAAGGACAAATGTAATGGTGGAAATTCGGGAGGAAGTAGACAGATTTGAGAATTATTTAAAAGGTGAAATCAATAGGACTTCGTGGCTGAACATTGAAGATATAGGAGAAAGAGGTGTCAAGATGACTCCTAAGCTTTAAATATGCTGAACTGAATGGGTGATGGTGGTATTTAGTGTCCTCAGGGAGAATGGAAAAGGACCAGGCTTAGGCACAAGGAAGAGTTTGGGACATAATGGATTTGAAGTGGCTTTGAAACATCTGGAGATATCAGGTAGGCAGTTGGATAAATGGGCCTGGAATTCTCAGGCCTGGATACAGATACCATCTGTAAGATATCTATGTGGGGTTGACCACAGAAGCCATGTGTATTCGTTTCCTAGCACTGCCATAACAAATTACCAAAATATGGTGCTTAAGACAACAGAAATTTATTCCCTCACAGTTTCTGACCAGATGTCTGAAATCAAAGTGTCAGCAGGCCCCTGCTCCCTTTGAAGGCTCTAGGAAGGATCCTTCCCTGCCTCTTCCAGCTTCTGGAGGCTGCCAGCAATCCTAGGCAGTTCCTGGCTGGTGGCCACATTTCTCCAGTCTCTACCTCTGTATTCACACTGCCTCCTCCTGTTCTGTGTATAGTCTCTTCCGTCTGTGCATCTCTTATGGAACACATGTCATTATGTTTAGGGCCCATCTTGATAACCCAGGATCCTTACAATATCCTTAATATAATTACATCCACAAAGACCCTTCTTCCAAATAAAGTCACATTTATAGGTTCCAGAAGTTAGAATGTGGACATGTGTATTTGGGAGTCACAATTCGACCCAGTACAGCATGGGTATGTCATATGGATGAAATCACTCAGAAGACAATATAGAGTGAGACGAGTAAAGGGTCTAATGCTATGCCTAGAGGAACTCCAGTATTTACTGCATAATGTAGAATTCCATACACAGCAATTCAGTCCATTGATTAAAAGATTTCTTGGGATTCTGAGATCATTATTAATTAGAAACTGCCATAGTTGCACATTCATTCATCATTCTCATCCATTATCCCTTCATATACACTCTCCTGAAATCTCTTTCTTGAAATTCTTCTGTCCAGCATACTTTGCACTTAATTAGCACTCTCATTAATTGCTCTCTAAATGTTCTACATGCATTAGTCCTAGTGTGCTCCTTGAGGGCAGACTATGTGTATTCTATGTCCCTGAGATTTCCCCCCAGCATTCAGCATAGTCCTGGACACATGACAAATATCCATTAGATACTTTGTGATTGAAGCATGTTATATTAGTTTAGTATTATTCATTTTCCATTATCATTACTTTTCCATTATTCATTTTTAGTATTACTATTAAGCCACAAACTTAGTGCCTTGAAACAGTGCAAATTTATTATCTTACGCTGAATAAGTTAAAAGTCCAACACGGTCTCACAGAGCTAAAATCAATGTGTCCTCAGGGCTGCATTCCCTTCTAGACGTCCCTAGGGGATGATTCCCTTCCTTGCCTTCTCCAGTTTCTAGAGCAGCCGTGGGCAAACTACAGCCGCCGGCTGGATCCGGCCCTTTTGAAATGAATAAAACTAAAAAAAAAAAGAAGACCGTATCCTTTTATGTAATGATGTTTACTTTGAATTTATATTAGTTCACACAAACACTCCATCCATGCTTTTGTTCCGGCCCTCCTGTCCAGTTTAAGAACCCATTGTGGCCCTCGAGTCAAAAAGTTTGCCCAAACCTGTTCTAGAGACTTCTAGAGACTCCTTGGTTCGTGGTCCCTTCCTCTATGTTCATAGCCAGCAACAGCAAAATTAGTCCTCACACCACATTGCCCCGATTGCATCTTCTGCCTTACACTTCCATTTTTCTAGAAATGTGTGATAATATTAGATCTCCCCAGATACTCTAGGATAAATTCTTTATTTTAAGGTCAGCTGATCAGCAATCTTAATTCCATCTGCAACCTAAACTCCTTTTGCCATGTAAGGTAACATATTCATAGGTCCCCATGATCAGAATATATAAATATCGGGGTGGGGGTGGGAGTGGTACTTATCCTGCCTGTTCTAAATTTATTCACACTTATTCATTAGATCACTTGGCCAAGATATTTGCCTTTGAACAGAGGCTCTGGAAAAACAGACTCTCCTTCCTACTTCCATGAGGAAGAAGACTTCTAAACAAAAGAATCAAGAACTATTGATTGATAGTGACCAGCTGTGAAACAGCAGAAAAAAGACAAGCATTAAAAGCTGGCTCCTGGCCCAGAAGAGAAGTGTTTATTAGGCCTCAGAGTCTTGAAAATCCTGTGGCATTCAAATTTCCTCAGTATTTTACCACCTTACTGCTTAGTAACGTGCCTGGTAAGTAGAGTGACTATATAATTATCATCTGAATCGGACACCATGAAGAACATAAGGGAGATAGCAGGTGTGAAGTGGGTGTGTGGTCACCCTAAAAGAGGCAGAGTGAAGCCAGATTAAGTGCTATTTACCTGGTGATTTTGACCAGAAAGGATGAAGGCTATCTCATGTCCACATGAGACACTTGCTATTTCTCCCTGATCACTAGTTTGAGACCAACTCAGTCACCTGGGAAGTGCCAGGGTCCCAGCCAGCTCTGTTCTTAGATGTATCCCTTCGGTTCTCCTTGCTTTGTCCACCAAAACTTCAGCGTACTCCAAAGTGCTGCTTTGCATGTACACAGTCCCTGTCTTGTCAAAGCACTTCCACCCATTCCTTTGGATCCGCACAGTAGCTCTATGAGACAGGCCAGGAAGCTGCGGCCTTGCCTGTCCATTTTGCCTCAGAGGGAGCTAGCTGGATGCAGAAGAACCAGAGAGCCTTCCCCAGGTCACAAAGCTTCTTAAACCCAGAACCCAAACCTGGACCCAATCCAGGGCTCTTTCCCCCAATGCCAGACTCAGAGAGGTTGTCACCAACCCATATGTGTAACCATATTCGTCAGATTCCTGGGAGAACCAGCTAGTTTGCCACCATCTTCTCAAGGGCCTATTTGAGACTTTTCACCTGAGGTTTAAAGGAAAATGGTACAAATACTGAGGTGTCTTCTCCAACTTGACTCCCGAATGGGCTACAGAAGCATTAAAAGCAAATGTTCTTTGCCTCCACTATTCTGGAGTCAGAGCTGTTCCCATCTCCACTCTAGCAAGTGGCTGCAGCAGATCTTTGAACAAGGACAATGGCACTTTTGATATGTAAAATGTAACTTTCCCTCCTTTCATTAACAAACACTTTTCCAGAGAGCAAATCTCATAGCTCAGGCAAATGTGAAACTATTTCCTATCTGCCAGTGGATTATATAGATAAAAATTGATGGCTGTTAAAGTGATGCAAGATTAAGTACATTAAAAATAAAGCTAACACTTTTTCATCATATAGGTTAAAATTGGGAGAAAAGACAGAAAGAATTTTTGTTCTGCCCTTGGAGAAATAGAATATGGGTTTTAAAAAACAGCATTTGGGGAGCATTTTCCCCAAATAGTCTATTAGTCCTAAAAAGCATCAAAGAGGAAAGATTATAGGGGTGGAGGTTAGGGGGAGGGGCTAACATTTAGGTTTCAGAATCAATAAGGGAATTTTCAAGGGTTGTTTTATGAAAATTTAGAGTTCAAACTGGGAGGAAGGGCTTATAGTGAGTATAGGTGATGGTGTGTGTTAGTAAGAAAGCAAAATCAGACCAAATTTCTCAATGTCTGATCATTGTCAATGTTTTCATTCATTCACTCAAAACATATTCATTGAGTGCCTACTGTGCTCCAGGCACTATTCTATGTCCTGGGCAAGAAAACAGACAAATTATAGGAAATTTTTGAAATGGGGGGAAATTTTGAACAACAAATTTTGAAAATTTGTTCAGTTGCTTAACCCAAAATAAGGAAGTCAAGAATTTCCAGAGTCTGGACAGTTTGGTGAGAATTTTTCCTGGAGAAAATCCATCTATAGCAGAGACTGGGAGAAGAATGGCCTGAGCCCTGGGTACTAGGCCAGCTCAGCCGCAGATAGTTCTCCGTGGCCTTCTCTGAAAAAGGAGAACAATCTCTCAATGACCCTCTCAGGTTGATGTTTTAAGATCATAAATTGCTGTGGCTGGATCTGTTCGTAGAAACTAGTGTTAGGAGAAATGTTAATTTACATGATATGGGGAAGGGAGGCTTTATTTAAAGACTCCAAGTAAAATGATGCTTACTGGCTAAAAGGTTTGAGTATTAAAATATTTAGATATAGTGTATTTAAGGGTGAGGGATGCTGATAGAACTAGTTCATACTCACTTTCAGCCCTAAATATACCCAGAGCTCCCCTTGTTTATAAAATACTGAGTCGACACCCTGCCCTGCAACCTCGCATCCTGCCTCACCCTCTCCAGTTTGGCCCTGCTCCTTGCACTGGAACTGCTCATACGTATGACAAGCACCTTTGAGGTCTGGTCCTGTGGGTCTTGTTACCATGCTTGGG
>NW_006288615.1:14704593-14711351 GCF_000327345.1 Myotis davidii | reverse complement strand
CCGTTCCTGCTGGATTCTGGTACTTTCCATGTCCTGCTACCTTCACCTGGAAGCCCTAACTCCCACCATTTTTCAGCCCTTCCTGCCCCTCCAAACCAGGATAACTCCCTTTCACATATGCTCCCTCCTTCTCTGTGACAGTCTCCGCTTGCTTACCGGCTTTCCATCCATCCTCCCATTGGACCAGCAGTTCTATGAAGGTGGAGAGTGCCCATAAGCTCAGTGCCTGGTCCATAGCTGCCGCACCAATATGGAATGGATTTTAATCTGTGAGAGGTGCCCCTCTTTGCACTCTCAGGAAACCCTGTACTTAGTCTATTACAACACATGGACACCAGATTATTTAATTGGTTTACTTAGCTTTCCCACTGAGGAAGGAGAGGGTGCATCTTGCATCCCCAGTGGCAGATATGGAGGAGACTCTCAGAGTCCAACATCAGTTCATAAATCTATCCTTAATTCTGTGTCTATCTTAAGCAATGCCAGTCAGCTTAACTACTAATGAGGTTTTGTTTTTTCAGATAAAGTAGGCCAAACATAAGCTACCTCTAAATTTTAGCCCTTCCATTCCAAGCATTGGCATCATTTTTCTTAATAGCGAAGGCTTCGCCGTGTGGTGAGCAGTACCCTAATGACAAGGCGGCACAGGATTCCCGTCATGTCGTGTTTATTATGTTAACTGGTAGGCCTGTCAGTACTACTTGTTGGACACCTACTCTGTGGTCTCTCCCAGCCAAGTAGTAAGTTTGGGAGACAGGGCTAACCCACAGTAATCTCTGAAGCATGTGAAACATCTGGACACCATATCAAGTACTGGATATGAGGGAACAACCATCATTTACGTTATTAGTGTGGCTCTGTAATGCCTCTGAGGAAACAAGAAATCCCCTCCCGTTTCTCCCCCTCGGGAACCTCCTGACAGTGGTGTTAAGCCAGGGGACTTCAGTTAATGCTGCCAACAGCTCACTTCCAGAGAAGCAGATGCAAAGTGTTTTTCTCCTGACCTTGACTGCCACAGAGTGAATTTGTTGACCTTTTCAATATGAACAAAGTTTGGCTTTTAAAGTTAGCTTTCTGAAGAGGCTGTTTTTGAGATTTAAAAACAAACTTTTTTTAAAAAAAAGACAGTGATTTTTGACAATATCAATTGTTGGCAAGAAAACAGAGCGACTAGAACTCACATAAATTGCAGATGGGAAAGCAAAATAGTATAACCATTTAGGAAAACATATAAGTTTAAAAATAACATAAAGTTCAACATAAATGACCTAGCAATACCACCCTAAGCATTCAAATAAGAATAAAGAAAACACAAGACTTGTGCATGAATGTTCAGATCAGCTTTATTCCTAATAGTGAAACTAGAAATAATCTAAATGTTCATTGACAGGTGAATGGATAGTGTGGTATGTACAGCCATACAATGGAGCACTACTCAGCAATCAAAAGGGACAAACTACTTAAATATGCAACAACATGGATGAATTCCAAAAACATTATAATGAGTGAAAGAAGTCAATTATTATTCATATGGATTGTACAATTCTTTTTATATAAAGTTCCAGAAAAGGCAAAATTAATCTCTAGTGACAAAAAGGAAATCAGTGATTGCCTGGGGCCAGGGCTGGGAGGTGACTGGGAAGTAAATGATGGAAATGTTAATGTCTTTTCATTATAGTGGTGGCTACATGATTGTGCACATTTGTCAAAATTCATTTAACTGTATACTTAAATTCAGTGCATTCTATTGTGTGTAAATTATGCCTCAATAACGTTGATTTATTTTAAAGAGTAAATTTCAGCTACATTTTTAAAAAGGCCTTTTAGTTTATAATTTACCTTGAGATCAGAAACAATTTTCTAACTGAATAATAAATAGATAAAGGCTGGGAACTCCCATTTATAATGGAAATTTGTCTTATGTTCTTAATGATTCATTTCACACTCATCAGCTTCAAAATAAAGCTTCTTTGGCAATTTAATGTTGAATAATTATCATGAATATGACCCAAATGTTTCATAAAGACTTCTCTAAAGGGTTGTTGTAAAGGGAGGTTTCCATACTATAGGAACACGAGTGAAATAGGGTAATAATTAAAGCAGCCTTATTGCATTCCTACAGAAATGACCAGTGTATACATACATCTATGTGAGTGATTCCCTTCAGGAATCCGTTTCTCTGGGAAATCACCATGAGGAAGTCAATAAACTGTCGCACTGACATTTACTCAGGGTAGATTCTTTACCTACTTGATAAAGTCCCCTTTAAAATAGCTCCCTTTCTCTAAATCACAAAACATCATGTTCCCGGAATGGAGGGGAAAATTCTGCCTGTTCGTTTTTCTCAAGAAGGACAATGTGCAGAAATTAAGAGCACGGGCCCTTACACTGATTATTTAATCAATTCATCCTGGTCAAAGCTAGGCTCCTCTTCTCACTAGGAACGTGACTGTAGGCTACTCATTCAAACTCTCTAAGCCTCAGTTTCCTCCAGGGTGAAATGGGCAGATTAATATCTACCTGCCTTACAGGATAATTGCAGTCTCAGCAAGACTGTATGTCAGGCACTCAGTACAATGCTGGGCCCATGCTCTATCCCTAATAGATATTAGCAGCAATGATCAAGGCGCTGAGAGTACGTCACAACTCACCAAGGCTACAGCAAAGAACAGGTAGCATTATGACTTCTCAGCTACAAAAGAAAATGGAGCAAACAGACATGGTACGAGACTCAGTATGAATCAGATTTACGAATAAATGTATCTTAAATTTCTACACTTTTCCTTTAAAATTCTGTTATTCAGACTTCCGGTCAAGATGGCACATAGGTAAATCCTCCCACAGCCACATCAAGATTACAACTAAATTACATAACAACCATCATTCAGAACCACCTGAAATCTAGCTAAATGTAAAGTCCTACAATTAAGGATTTAAAGAAGCCACATTGTGATTGCTGGAAGGGGAAGAGACACCAAACAGGCAATGGAATGGCAATACATACATATCTATCAACAATAGAATCTAAAACATAAAATAAAATAAAAAGCAGAACAGAAATTGACTCATAGATACACAGACCTTTTTGACAGTTGCCAGATGGGAAGGGGGTTTGAAGAGATGGGTGAAAAAGGTGAAGGGATGAAGAAGTACAAATTGGTTGTTACAGAATAGTCATGGGGATGTAAAGTACAGCATAGGGAATACAGTCAATAATATTCTAATAACTATGTATGGTGGCAGATGAGTACTAGATTTATTGGGATGATCACTTGGTAAGTTATATAATGTCTAATTACTGGCATATACACCTGAAACTAATATTATATTGTATTTCAATTGTAATTGAAAATTTAAAAATTAAATGACCAAAAAATAAAAATAAAATTCTGTTATTGAATATTGAAATTTTAAAAATCTTTTAGAAATGAATATTAAATTGGCTTCATACTTGTGCACACAGCTCAAATGAAAAAATATTCTGGGCAATACCTAAACTTCAGACCATCAAATGGACTCCACTAGTGAACTATTGCTTGGCACCACTATTTCCCCTCGTGACCATTCCAACTCTTACAAGTTATATGTAAATATATCCATTTCCAATCGAGAATGTGAAAACAACTGAGAAATACTAGCCAGTACGGCTCAGTTGGCTGGGCATCATCCCATGCACTGCAAGGTCACCTGTTCGATTCCTGGTCAGGGCGCAAGCAGGGGTTGTGGGCTCGATCCCCAGGAGGTGGCGCGCAGGAGGCAGCAGATCAATGTTTCTCTCTCTCCCTCTGCCTTTCTCTCTCTCTAAAATCAATAAAAACAAATTAATAATAATAAAAAATAAATGCAAGTGATTAACAACAAAGTTCTCTGAAGTGTTAACAGAAGTTGCACTTTGATTTTCATTGAAATGTGAAGGCTGACCGAGCTGACCTCCTGTCTGTTCTACTTAAGAGCCAAGTGGGAGTGAAACTGTCTCCTGGGGGCTCAGTTCATTTCTGTGCCTGATTCCCACTGGGACTCATCTTTGGAGCCATGCCAGATGGCGAGGGAGGAGAGAGTGGATTGGATATTTAAGATGGAGGCAAAGGAACCGAAACAATCCTGTTTGGTTCAAAGATTTCCCTAGATAAAAGGTTTGTCTGATCACTAAAGGAGGGAAAAAATACCACTTTGCTCCTTTTAAACAAATAATAAGAAAGCGTGAAAATATCCTCTTTGGCTTTTTATAGTTTTAGGATCTCTTAAATATAAAAAGAAAATTTTCTTACCATGCTCATTAAAGGTTTAAAATTACATAACTTCAACAACATAAGAATTTTCCAGATCCAATGCAAGGCTCACAGTAGGGAAAATCCAATTGGTAGCAGAAAGTAAATGGATTTTTATTCTGAAAACTAGTTTTAATACTACGAAATACTCTATTTTTGGTCAAGCAAGCTGCGTTATTGCAGGAATTCAGTAAATTTTTTCACATGAAGGTTTTAAATTTTAGTTCCCTTGAGGAAACTAAATTCTAGAAACTGATAAGATGCTAAATGCTTACTTCTCCACCCTT
This sequence comes from Myotis davidii, assembly GCF_000327345.1. NCBI lineage: Eukaryota > Metazoa > Chordata > Mammalia > Chiroptera > Vespertilionidae > Myotis > Myotis davidii. The sequence goes on along the minus strand of NW_006288615.1, from coordinate 14,706,796 downwards.
TCTGCATTCTAACTCCCAACAAAATGAAGTTCTTTCAGGTTATCATCACACTTTGTGCTATTTCTTCTGGTCTCCAAACTTGGAACTTTCTTCTGCCTCTCTTCATCTATTTCATATTCTTCCAGGAACCTCCCACACACACCTTAGGCTCCTGCCTATGAGGAACTGGCTCCCTTCAAAGGGGTTCCCACAGCACCCTGTCTTTCCCCAACCAAGAATTCATCCACCTCTTATGTTGGATCATAAGCTCTCCAGAGGCCATCTTGTTCACCATTATTTCCCTGCCACCAGTACAATTGTCAGCAGTTGATTAATTAATGTCTCTCCCATTAACTTAAAATGTATTGTTCCTTTTGCTAGAGCCCTTCAGCTCTGATCTAAATAATCTAAATACTGACTTTAGACTTCAAAGCTTCCACACATACCCACCTGCTATAGTTGAGTTAACTCCTCCAATCAGTTTAGATTGATCTTTAGTGCCCATGTACTTCTGTAACTCCACTGTCACCATGAGTCCTGCTCAATATTAAACCTGTTATTTGGTTTATCTCATAGATGTCTCCAAATTAGAATACTCTTCCCATTCATGGCTTTTTCTGGAGAGGGGTATAAAGAATCAACAGCAGACAGGACAGCTGGGAGCAGACTCAGAGATTAATTCATTGACTCCTTAGGTTCCAGTCAAGTAATTTATTTAATCAGTTCATCCAAAAGGCTGGCTTATACAGGCAGCAGGTATTGAGAGCTCGGAGTGCTGTGGAAAGGGTGGTGGCAAACCCCAGAGCCTTGAATAGGACAACGTCTTCCCTCATTTATGGTTTTCTCTTCTGGCCACAGCCTATGCCAAAAGCATAGGAATTAAACCATGTTGTTATAACGTTAATTCTATGAGAAAATATGATCCAAATTTTAAATTATTGACTTCCAAATTTACTTCGGGAATACAACTGCTCATTCAGGCTGATTATATAGAAATAGGATAGAATGGAGAGAGACAGGGCAGGACAGGATAGAATAGAATAGGATGTGACTCCAGTATTTGCATCAAAAGTGACCTGTTCAGGGTTCTGCAAGGAGCACCAGTATAAGAAGTAGATTTATAAACTGCGACCAGTTTTAGATAGAGCTAATCTTTGAAGCACACTGCTAAATTCTCAGTGCCTGAGCACAATAGGCCCTTAATGAAAAGGTGCTGATTCATTGAAGATTCATAGGTACTTTAAAAGGCAGTACAAAGTCCCTTGGGTAAAGAAGTAATTCCTATCTATCTGTAGTTTCTTTACCTGGGAGCACTGCTAGAAGAGAGGAAAGAAATATGTCCAAGTGAATAGAGCAGAGTTTTAAAGAAAAGCAGCTCAAAAGTGTCCCATGTGGAAGGTACTTGTGCGGACATCTAGGTCTCTGCCATGGCCTCTTCCTTCTCCTCTGGGCCTCTCCGGGTGGTCTCTTCCAGTCACCTGGCCTCCTCTGTACAAAAAGCCGATAGCTTCATCACAGCCCTCCATCCTGATCCCACATTTACGACCCTGGACACCAACTGGACTTCTCCCTTTGGATACTTTTATAAGAAACTTCATATTTCATTCACATTCCCCAACGCCACTTTCAAAAGAAAAATTTTCATCACCACCCTCCCTGAACTTCCCAGCGTACTTAGTAGCATCACTGGCATCCCTTTACCGTCTTTGACCCCTACCTCTTCTGTTCCTCCCATGTTCACTCTGGATAATGTTCTGATGCCTCTCCCTCCTACAAATCTCCTAAATCCCAGATGGCTGCTTTCTGAGGCCACTAGCTTTTTTTTTTCCTGCTGAGGTCACGTTCCTCTGGCCTAAAGGAAGATGCTAATTTTCACGCCTGCTTCTGAGTCAGTCAACCCCGCTGCCTGCTTTTCATCTATTGCCTGGCTCTTAATTTGGCTCTTGTGTCTACACGGGGACTCTGCTCACTTTCTGCTGGTCACTGCCTGCCTGAATTTCCAGCCCTGTGCCTTCATTGAACATGAGACCTCCATGCTGGCCCAGAGAAGCCTGAACACCCCTCAGCTTCCCATTCCAAGAACACACACACACACACACTGTCCACCCTTTCACTCCCTCAAAACACAACTCCAGGCTTTTATGGAAGATTCTATAATAATAGAAGAAGATGACACCGGTCAGCACAGATAAGCAAACAACTTAAATAATTCTGCTCATCATTC
>NW_006288615.1:14691938-14704521 GCF_000327345.1 Myotis davidii | reverse complement strand
TGCAGGTTATTTCTAACTTCTCAAAAGCCAACCTATATCACTGCTTTGGGTCCCCTCCCCTCCTCTATACAGACTACAGCTAGATCTCTAGTGTCCTTCTAAATTCCAGAGTCCCCATAAAACTCAACATTCTCAGGACCAGGAGAAAAATTAAACATTCCTGTAACTCTCTTTTGTAGAACACTTTAATTTGATTATTTCCCAAAGGGGCTTCCCTTTGTATAATGTAATATGCACACTAACCAGCTTTTCCACCTGATGAGTTCTCCCGCAACCCTAGAGAGAGACGCTGCTACAATCATTTCTTCTTTAAAGGAAATACTTTGTTTTCTCCTTGTAACACATTTTTCTTGCCTATTTCTTCAGCCTCTACCTCATTCAGGCTGTCATTATTGTCATCAACTGTCTGGCTTCCTTATTTCCCATCTCACTGAGCCCTCTTCCCTATCCTACCTCCTATTTTGCCAACAGATTTACCTTTCAAAGTCTAACTATGTCCTTCCCTTATCCAAACGTTTAACAATTCACAATCTCTTGCAGGAACATCTTAAGCATGCATGGCACTCGAGGCTGCGAGTTGGTTCTGGAAGCCCTTGACTCCACTCTTTCTAAAGCACGGGCCGTACCCTGAATAAATCACAGTCACATCGCAAATTTGCACATGTCCTCAAGAACTCCAGTGCATCCTCCAAAATTCAGCTCAAAAATCATCTTTCCTATAAAATCCACCCCAGCGGATGGAGTCTCACCAGGATTATCAGTTCTGATTGATCATTGTGAGTCCCTTCATCAGACTCCATGTGACTGAATAGTGGGGACAAGGAGGACTTGTCTTGATACAACTTACACCCATTCCCAAATGGAAGGCATCTAAGATGAACTGGACTTAGAATCCAATGTCTAAAAGAGAGGTCTGCTTGAAATACTTTGAACAAGACTTACCAAAATTAGCAGACTATGGATGAGTAATTCCTCAACAGCCTGTGTGCAAAGCAGTGTCTTCTTTTTTTAAAATTTATTTATTTACTAGAGGCCTGGTGCATGGATTCGTGCACTGGCGGGGTCCCTCGGCCTGGCCTGCGAGGATCAGTGGACCCCTGCACCGCCGCAGCACAGCCTTACTCACCAGCTCATCAGGCTCCAGCCCCACGTTGGTCCCACACAGCACCAAGTAGTGCACGAAGGCAGGCTGCCCGGGAGGAGCCCAAGCCCAGGCTGGGCTCTGCATCGCTCCTGCTCACCCGCCCACTGTGCCTGCTGCTGCCGCAGCTTGGGTGCACTGGGGGAGCGTCTACAGGAGAGGCTCGCGCTGCAGCTGCGCTTGCCAGCCATCAGCCCAACATTTGGTGCCCCTGTCAGCTGAGCAGAGCTCCCGCTGTGGGAGCACACTGGCCACCAGGGGGCAGCTCCTGCATTGAGCGTCTGTCCCCTGGTGGTCAGTGTGTGTCATAGCTACTGGCCGGACATCAGGTCGTCCGGGCGCTTAGACTTTGATATATATACTTCAGTCCCCAGGCTGACGCTCTATCCACTGAGCCAAACTGCCTGGGGCCATCTTAATTCTTAAAAGCAGTGAGTAAACATGTTTGATTAGTACCAAAAGAGAAGATGAACTGCAAGATCTATTTTTCTCAAAATCAGACATATTCGCAGACAATGGCTCTGAATGACCGCCAAGCCCTGTCGTGTTTCCTTCATCAAGAGCAGCCTTTGGTGCTGTCAGGTGCAACATCAACACACACATTAAAAACAAGTAGACCGAGACAGGAAGCACTTGCTTTTAACTCTGATTCTAAAAGCACCTTCTGAACATTTTGTCCCATCACACAAGGTGACTGATACCGGGAGAGGTGGTGTGGACCCTGGGACTGTCAGAACACAAGGGCTGCTAGAAGGCAGGAAGCTAGTTCCAGGGAACAAGAAAATCCCAGCTGGCAGATAAGCTTGGGGTGATGGTGGTGAGAAGCAATGAATGCTACTTTACTAGCTTGAAGCTTTCCTGCACCAACTTTTCCTTTCGTTAGCATTTTCTGGCTTTGTAAAATCCCCAACAGTGAGAACACTGTATTGTGATGCATAAGAGATCCATGAAGCACCCAGCAGTGGAAAGCACAGTGAATTTACTGCCCTAATGGCTGCCTCACAACAAAATGCATATTTCAATGGAGCACCTGAGTCATCATTGGCTAACAAAAGAACCGCCCATCTGTGCACATTAGACAAAAAGAGGCTCATGCAGAACGCTGTTGTGGAGTGATGCCTTGTCATGGGGCTTTCACAAGTGGCGCTGAAGCCTGGTGTCATCAATTCTAACTAGAATTTCCAGATCTGAGGCTATTCCACAATGTTCTAACGCCAGGCGGGGGCAGGAAGGTGGTGCCAGGCTTTCAATTCAGGCCGTCTAGCCAGGGCTTACCCGCCAATGGTACCATGCTGAATGAGAATCCCAAAGGGCAGGCCTTTCAATCTTCTTCCAAATGGTCAGATGATGACAGTATAATCCATCTAAGTCCATTACAACAATTATAACAATGTCTGTTATTCATGTATAAACTATATATAGTAAGGTTTGTGTCAGCAATAATAATACCTAAAACTATTTGAATCCTTGTTTTTATTGAACACTTGCTTTATGCCAGAAAATGTACTAAATTCTTTTCCATGTATAACCTCAATTAATTCTCAGAGCAATGTTAAGTAATGGCTCCTATTTTACCATTATCTCCATTTTACAGAATAAAAAACTAAGGGTTGAGAGGTTACAGCACTGTTATCCAAGGTCACACAGTAAGTGGAGGAGGAGGGATTTGAACTCCAGAGCGCTTAACCTCCATATCACTGGTAAAAGGAGACAGAATCTGGGATTTGAATATTCATAGACCTTTAGCCACCGACCAATGTGGTGAACACCTATAATGCACAGGGTTGGACCCTGGGCACTCAGCTCCTGCCCACAGGAACCCTGCATTACTGGGTATACTTCACAGTAGCAAATTGGCTTGAAGTTCAGCAATGTCCATTCACCATGTGAGCTTAACCAAAATGGAATTTTCTCTGGCTTCCTGCATCCTGGTCCCACATCAAAAGCACAGTTGCTCAAAAGGGAAATGTCATCCTTGTGTTCCTGGTTCATTTCCATTTAACTCACCTCAGTCTTGGTCTGAATGTGCTGTCATCCAAAATGACTTATAAAAGCTTTCCAAGAGCCTTTTAACTTGGTCTTTCTTCAAGTTATGCCAAGGGTAAATGGAACTAGATCATCTTAAAATTTTAATCTTAGGAACCAAAATGTCCAAGGAAGCCAAAAAATATGGCCAAAAAGACATTCTCGGCCCTATGAGGGACATTTCCAAAGCTGCAAAAGGAAGAGCTCTCAGAAATTTAACCAGCAAACGAACCTTTATTATGGTGCTTAGTCAGAAAGGACTTGTCTGGAAACGTCAATTTATAATTCAGGTTAGAGTGTTTTTTCTCTAAGCCAATATCATGAATATTTCACAGCGTATAGGAGTAATGACTGATGGATGTTTCATGTCAGGATTTTCATCTTCAAACCCAAGTATTTTGAATCTATGCCTGTATATTGAGAAAGACAGGGAGACGGGTGTGACTCCCATGGGAGGATAGAACCTGCAAATGAAGAGCATGTGAAGAAAAATATACCACACAAAACACCCCCAATGACCACAGGAACACGCCAGCATTCCAGGGCATCAGGACTGTCTAAAACTTTCTACTCAGGACATCAGCCCATCCAAGCTAACAGAAGAAACAGCAGCCTGAGAAAGCCGCCATGATCTCACAAGACTAAAGCAACTGAAAACCTGTGGGATTCGTGGTAGCAAACATCCTGCTGAGGTTCTCTCTGTGGATGCCGAAGCTAAAAGGTCCTTAACATGTCCATCTATGTGAAAAAATAATTCTAGTGTTTCTATCACTGGAGCAAGGGGCCGCCAGAGGTAAAGACCTCCTGAGAGGATCAGATATTTTTGTTTTACTTGGGTGGTAACTACAGCAGGGGGAGGGGCCATTCAGGGGTCATGACACTCTTCTAAGCACATAATGTGCCATTAAAACAATCCTAGCCCAGGAGAGGAACACAGCATCGTTACCATCAGGGATGCTATTGCATTGTTGATTTGCATGTTTGATCTGTCCCCTCTCCCCCCACCCCACCCACATGCCAGAAATTTAAAAAGATTTGAAGTTATAGCTCACCAAAATCTTTAAGTGAAAAAAAAAACACAAAAAGCCAAACCACTTCTTATTACAGGCACATCTAAGAGCTCACTCACCACATTCACCAACCGCATTCATCTTTCTTTTAAACTGGTTGGCATTGAGATGCTTAAAATAGCCCCCAGCTGACCTACCATAAACGCCTTGGTGCCTGGCCTTAGTACCTTTTAGAACCACTGTATAATGAAAGTAGACTGATGGCTTAATCCAAAGAATCAGCGGCTCCCTGAATAACAAAATAAAAATAAGGAAAAGCCAAGATTTGTGCTTTAATCCCTACTCCAAACAAAATTCCCAAGGTGCTTTTCCCTTCAGAATCCTGACGTTCTAAAAATACAATTTCTCAATGGGAAACTCAATACCATGTGGTGAATTCTTTGGAGATATTTCTACATGAGATGATCATTAAGAGGATTGATATGCGACTTCGGGAAAATTACTTTATGTCTCTTGCGTTAGTTATCTATAACTGCTTAACAAATTATCACAATTTTAGCAACTTAGAGCAACACACATTTATTACCTCACAGTTTATTTAGGTCAAAAATCAGTCCACTTAAACCGGATCCTCTGCTCACAGTCTCTCCCGAGGCTGCAATTAAGGGATCAGCAAGGGCTAGAGCAGTGGTTCTCAACCTTCTGGCCCTTTAAATACAGTTCCTCATGCTGTGACCCAACCATAACATTATTTTCGTTGCTACTTCATAACTGTAATGTTGCTACTGTTATGACTCGTAAATATCTGATATGCAGGATGGTCTTAGGTGACCCCTGTGAAAGGGTCGTTCGACCGCCAAAGGGGTCGCGACCCACAGGTTGAGAACCGCTGGGCTAGAGTCTCCTCTGAAGATTCAATTGGGAAAGTGTTTGGTTCCAAGCTCACTTTGTTGGCAGAATTTCAGTTTTGCAAGGGCTGTTAGTCTGCAGGTCTCAGTTCCAAGTACCTGTTGGCGACTTAACCTTTATGATGGTGGGGATCCTGTTGAGCCTGCCCTGGTGGATGACAATGGTTCGAAGGTCAACCTGTTTACTGTGTCTCAACTTTAGGGGACACCATCAACCTCCTATTTCTAAATAGAATTCTGATCACAAGTTAATTGAAAATCACTGGAATTACTGACCTGGGTCTCAGCACTATCTCTGTCTACAGCACATTTACTAGTAGGTGATCTGGTTTACTGCTCTGGCCTCAGCTGGGGAAAGGGTGGCAAGTTTGGTGCTAGTGTGCCTCATTTTAAGAAAACCCAGTGTTTAAAAATCTAAACTTATATATGAAAAACCAAAAGTATTTACACACCAAAAAAACCCAACAACACATATTTACTTCCCTGAGCGAGAGGGTTCACTTTTAGCTTCCTTCTCAGCGTGTACTCCAATAACCATTTATGTGTTTAGAGATTACATCAATGACTTAAGGAAAAGAAGCCAAAAGTTGAAGAGTTAGGAGATCACAGGAGTGATGATTAGATATTAAATAAAGAATCTTTGTAGTCATAACATAAATCACAGGGAGTCTTCTTTGTACAGAGATTGATATGATAAGTTTGTCCCACTTTGTTTATTTGAACAGACCGTGAAACACTGGAGGAAAACAAATCATGTCCCAGACCCTTTTGAAACACTGGCACCTTGCATAATGACAGACACAAGGCAGGCATGGCATATATATTTGCTGAGTAATTAAACGATTAAATGCCTAACTGATTGGTTGTCATACTGACTTACTGACTGAGGGAGTGATGTCTGAAAGGTCCAAGGTGCTGGTTTCAAATATTATCACTGTTTTCAAAATATAAACATATTTATTATCTGATAAATAAAGACAGGTTTCAACAAATGGCATTGGAACAATTGCTCATCTATATACATGCAAAGAAATGAACCTCAAGCGAAACCTCACACTTTATACAAACATTAACTCAAACTGTATCATAGATCTAAGGATTAAATATCAAACTATAAGACAATGAGAAGAAAACATGAGAGAAAATCTGCATGGCCTGGGGTTAGCTGAAGAATTCTTAGCTATGAAAATGAAAGCGTGACCCATAAAAAAAAAAAGAATAAAATGGACTTTGTTGAAACCAAAAACTTCTGCCACTGAAAGTCACTGTTAAGAGAATGAAGAGACAATGACAGACTGGGAGAAAATATGTGCAAATCACATATTTGACAAAGGACTTATATTCAGAATATGTAAAGAACTCTCAAAATTCAACAATATGAAAACAAGCAAACCAATTACAATATGGGCAAAAGACTTGAACAGACACTTCACCAAAGATAAAAGCACAGGAAACGATGTTCAATCAGCTATTAATGAGAAATAAATTAAAACCATGATGACATATCACTATACAACTACTAGAATGACTACAATAAAAAATGCTGACAGTACCAAGTGCCAGTGAGAAAACAGAGCAACTGAAACACTCATGCATTGTTGGTGGGAATGCAAACCGGTAGACTCACTCTGGAAGACAGGTGGCTTCGATAAAACTAGATATACACTTCCCATGTGACCCAGCAATCCCACTCTTGAGTATTTGCCCTAGAGAAATGAAAACTTATGTTCACACAAACACTTTGCATGTTTATTGCAGCTCTAGTCATAATTGCCAAAAGACAGAAGCAATGCAAATATCCTTCAATAGAAGAATGAGTAAACAAACTACAGCACATCCAGATAATAAAATGCTCCTCAGTAATAAAAAAAAGAGAAAATTTTTAAAGAAACTATGAATACATGCAACAATGTGGATGAATTCCAAAGGCATTATGCTGCGTGAAAGAATCCAGTATCTAAAGGTTATATATTGTATATGAATCCATTTATGTGACATTCATGAAAGACACCGCTATAGAGATGGAAACAGCTCAGTGATTGCTAGGAGGTGGGGTGGGGCAAGGTTGGGACCATAGCCTGAGGGGGTGTTTTGGTATGATGGAAATGTTCTGTACTTGTGGTAGTGTAGTGTATCACATATTAAAATTCACAGAACTGTACATCAAATGGGGAAAAGCTCACTTTACCCTATGATAATTTTTAAATTAAAAAATTAAGGAATAAAGAAGGGCTTATCTGGTTTTTCATAGAAAAACTACATGGCCTGAACTACCTCAAAGACACTTCCAGTATAAATGAGAAGTTTCTGTTTTTAAAAGGTACAAGTCTGGCAGCCCCTGACATAACTTCTCCCAGACACACTCTAAAATACGTACGAAAATAGAGAAAAGTTATAAAACTCACCAGACTGCTCAGGACAAGGACTATCAGCATTCAAGTCAGAATATGGAAGGATCTGCCACATGATCAACGAAACTAGATTGAGCAATAAAATTAGGGTCCTCTGTGATAAGCATGTCTCACAGTAGGCGGGAAACTTTCTTTCCAGCCCCACTGTCTCCTGGTCACGTCTACGCACACAGGAAAACTGAGCGGTTATTTCTTTGCTCCGCTGGTGAACTATTACAGCCAGTGTATTGTTCCCAATTTTCTCATTGCCAGTCAGTTGCTGCAACTCTCTAAAAGTAACCACAAGTCATGCACCGAATAATGACATTTCAGTCAAAGACAGACCACCTACATGACAATGTTCCCGTAAGATTACAATGGAGCTGGAAATTCCTTTCACCTAGTAATGTCGCCATCCTGCCGTCTTGACATCATAGCATAATGCATTACTTATGTGTTTGTGGTGATACTGGTGTTAACAAACCTACTGTGCTATCAGTCATATAAAAGTATAACACATACAATGATGTACAGCACATAATACTTGATAGTGACAATAAATGACTATGTTGCTGATTTATGTATTTACCATACTATTCTTTTTTAAAAATATGTTTTATTTATTGATTTTTAGAGAGAGAGAGGGATAGAGAGAAACATTGAAGAGAGAGAAATATCATCAATCGGCTGCCTCCTGCATGCCCCCTACTGGGGATTTAGTCCACAACCTGGGCATGTTCCCTGACCAGGAGTCAAACGGTGACCTCTTGTTTCAAGGGTCAACACTCAACCACTGAGCCACACCGGCCTGGCTGTACTATACTTGTTATTGTCATTTTAGAGTGTACTCTTTCTACTTATAAAAAGAATTGAATAAAGCAAGACTCAACACAATGCTGTCTAAAGAAACCAATTCTACTATAATGACAAAGATAGGTTAAAAGTATAAGGATGGTAAATACATACCAAGCAAATAATAATCAAATAAAGAAGCGCCTGCAGGAAGTTTCTCAAGAATGCCCTCCTAGAATCTGAAAGAGGGATGCAGAAGGAGAACCCATTCATTAGTGCTTCCACACCCACAGAAGTTCATGACACATAGTAAGCACTGAAGTAATATTAAATGGAGGGATGAATGGACAAACGGATAAATGAATAAGTCATTTGTTCAAAAACAAATTCCTAAACTATGCCCATCTCTCTTAGAATTGGCCTAACAAATATAGATTTTTAGGCCTAGAAAAAATTCCTCAGAATTGACTAATAACCATTCTGCACTTGATTCAAGGACACTTCTAGGATCAATCCAGGTCCCTCCTGATGAGAGATAAATGGAAATGAATATAGAGCTTTTACTTTTTTGTACACAGAGACTCATGCATTACATGGAGGCCTTACCTTCTGAGACTCTGAAAAGACATGTGCTATACTTTATCAGGAAACCCATGGCATGACGCATGTTTGAGGTTTCACAGTTTTCCAAGTTCAACTAGGGATATTTTGTATGTTGGCATAAAAATAACCTAAATGTAGGAATCATACTTCTAAACTGCTCCTAAAAGATCCTAAAGCATTCCTATTCCTGAGGGAGTGGGGGAGGTGGGAGGAGGAACAGAGAGTGTAACTACATTCACCAGTTATGCAACCAAATATTTATCGAGGATTTATTTTGTTATGAGATGTTGGGAATATAGCAGGAAATGTTCCAACTTTCTCAGGGCTTCCATTCAAGTATGGGGAAATATAATAAACAAGTAAATAAATAAATGGGCCAAATACTATATATACTGTGTGGACAATAATAGGGTAATAAAATCTAATTAGAGATTTAGTTTATCAAGTTGATTTCTTCCCCAACTGATCTTCAAGTTTATGTCTATAACTTGTGTTTTTTATCCCCTTATTACCTTTTTTTCTAATTTCTGGGAAAATTACTAAATATTTTTACAAAGGGACCCTACATTTTCAGCCAATTCAGATGATCACTTTCTTCTTTGTACCCACAAAGTACTTTCATTGAGTCCCCACACTTCCAGAGGCATTCTGGAGTCATCTGCCATTACTATTTCAGTAAGAATATACAGGCAGTCTCTTGATGTACAGGAGTATATGGGCTTTAAAATTAGGAAAACAAGGATGAATGCTTTCAGCTCACCTGGTACATTGCTCTTCATTTAAGCCAGCACTGTGAGGGTTGGCCAACTGGATGGGTGGGAACCAGCACACACTTTGCAGAACACCTCACCAAGATTTCACATATCCTTTCACTAATATTCCCCGGAGATGTCAGGTCTTTCTCTTATCATCACTGTACAACGACACTGATTCTACCTAAAGGGAATTACTTTTAATAAAGTTTTCTTCTAAAGCACGCTGGAAGATGCTATCTTATTTAACCGAATGGTGTTGATTAAAAGGTTGAAATGAAAGCTAAGTGAGCTGCTTTGTTTACTTGCGGAAGCAATTATTTCTTCAGCCCCAGTCTTCCATCTCCATAAATTAATGCTCTTTTCCCTGGGCTTCACTGACGGGTGGTGAATTATGCAAATATTTTTCCTGAAAGAAATTATACAAAGTGGTCTCACCACTTCTTATAACAAGACATTATAAATAATGGCAAGTTGCAACTCGATTTAAAATATTGTCCTCAATCTAGGTTGCCCAGGTTCAAATGTTTTGACCTTTCAATCAACTCTGTGAAATCAAATTATACTTGTAACTACATGAGTTTTAAATGAACCCATTTTGGGATTTCCTTCAATAAGAAAGTGATTTGGGGCCATTCTAGGAACATATCATTTCAATAGTCATCTTTCTTTCTACCACCAATACTACTGCCCTCAAGATATAGTCATTTCATCCTGAGGTCATAAATAAACATAAATTTGATTCATTAACTAACACAGTTTGCCTATTTCACAATAGGGTAGGGCAGGGGGGTGGAGGGCGGCTATAAGGGGTCAAGGGAGAAAAAAGGGGACATATGTAGGAGTTTCAACAATAAAGATTTAAAGATAAATAAATAAAAGTCAGATCTCAGCACTGTGCAGCTATACAAAAAAAAAAAAAATCAATGAAAACCAAATGACTCAAAGTAGTTCACAATTAAACCGAAAACTTGCTTTTGCCCTTTTTCCCACAAAGGGGGCAATTTAAAATGCAAATTGGTCAATACACTAATTGCTCCAAAGGCATTTCTGATTAGCAACTTTAATAATGTGCTATCGTCTTTTTGTCCCAATTCCCAGGGTTTTGCATCATGTGTCAGTATGACTCAAGAGAAAGACCAAAGCAGGGTCCCAGTGGGCTGATGCAGCACTAGACTGTACACGGAGGGCTTCTCGGCCCCAGACCATCCAGGCTCACTTGACCCCTGTCTGCCCAGAGCAGGAAACCCGCTCGGTTGTGCTCGGCAGTGAGGGAATGAAGTGCATCGATTGCTCGTGATTATTAGCTGGAGTGGAATGAGCCTCCTCCTTATTATGCAGATTAGCGGAGCTCCCCGTCCCAGCATATTGTGCAGATGCGGGCCAGCAGCTGCTCCTACAGATGGCGAGTGCACAGCTCCATTAGGAAGCATCTATTGTCTGCTCCTGGCTTTCGGGGAGGCTGGGGCGGACTCCGCAACCAGGAATTGTTACTCGGCGAGATGTAAAGGCGCACGCACACTCCGAACACTCTGCACCCAGGAGACTCTTTACACAGCAGGGCCGACAGCACTCAAATTAGAAATCTACCCTAAATAAGGGCTTTCGTATGTCACAATTAAGCTTGTGTATTTTTTAAGGCAGATTAACCATTAAAACTGAGTAGCATAATTCAAATGTTGCAATGCCACGCCATTAAATATTCAGATTAAAAACAAGTCCTAAGAGATTCATTCAGAAATTTGCACTGCATTCAGCTCTCCTGGGACCTTCTGTTCTGTTAGCTCCCTTTTAAAGAACCTTGTAAAGAGGCAAGTTTATTTTCATAATATTAAAATGCGATAAAGAACTCAATTTCCCCTATTAAATGTTTGTTTTAGTATAGTTTGTTCTCCTAGAGTTGTTGGTTATTCTAAAGAACATCAAAGCAGTTAATTCAAGTTAGTCTGGAGTGAAAGTAAGTGTATATGAATCCTTTTTTGAATAAGCATTATTGAAATAATTAGCAATAAAAATTTCAAAATCCAATAATTTTGGATGTGGTGTAAAATAATTTGATTACTAGTTGAAGTGATTACGTTGGGTAAAGGATTGTTTTTTTTAATTCCTGCTTTTGTTTTTAACTAACGTTTGCCTAGTTCTTCCTCTACAGTGTAACCGCGAGAAGGATTCCTGGTCAAGAGACTCATTTAGGAATTAGAACTTTCCAAAGAACAGGAAGGAACTGCCAACATGTTACAAGGAGCACCATTTAAGCGTCTTATCAAAATAAACATACTCCATTAACTCTGGTCTTTAAGAGGTTAAAAGATTCGAGTTTAGAGGTGAACGTATAAGAGAAAGAAAAGTATCTGCCCCGTACTCAGTTCATTAAATGTAGATAGCCAAATAAAATAATTTAAATGCATATCGAAAGGACACCTGTTACAGAACCAGAGTTAAAATGGCAGGAAGGAAGGGGACAAAAATGTAAATGAGTTATGCCAGAGCCTTGTTTTCCAAACCTTTATACTATCTTCCTTACAAAAAGATATATCCAACATGCGCATCTTTACATGACAAGGTCTACAAAATTTACCCTTACTACACATGATGCGTCCTGATGTTATTTATTTTACTCAATTCCTATTTTTGAAATGCTGGTTATGACATTAAATATATTTCATGGCCATTTTTATGACCTGCAGTTTGAAAAATACTCTTCCAGCATGTGGCCAAGCAGGTGATGTTAAAAGGAGTGGGGGACATAGTGTGAATACCAACACCAGCATTAAATGTGAGAAGCACCCTACTCCAAAGTACCAGATTCAGACAGAACTGACGCTTTGCAGAGCTTTGCAAGAAGGCAGAATCAGAAAAATTGCTGCCTCCTTTCTCCAGAATGAATCAGAGCTGAAAGATATATTTCTTTGATTCCATGCCTCTAACAAAAATGGGAAAAAGAAAAACAGGGTGAATCAAA
>NW_006288615.1:14682554-14691917 GCF_000327345.1 Myotis davidii | reverse complement strand
GAATGCCTAAGGGGGGAATGTGGCCCTAGAACTCATACTAGATGTCTATAAGAGCAAAAATAACCTAAAACAGATGCACAGGAGACAAAGGGTTAAATGGCACATCATAAACAGATGATAATTAGGAACGTGGAACCCCTTTGCCCAAGCTCTGCCGAAGTCAATCCAAACCTTTGCAGAAAGACAGCCCAAACATAGCCAAGATCTTCAAAATCACAAAGCTCCTAAAAGTCCAACCACCACTACCGAGAGACTGTAACAGGAATAAACCCTGCGAGTACAGTAATCAGGAATTCAACAACATGGTGGGAACACACAATTACAAAACAGTACATTTAAAACAGGTTGAAATTATGATTTAGCAAAGTGAATGTCTTGTCAATGCATAAAATTTGAACCTCAAGTTCAAACTGTCCTGTGACTTCAGTTCAACACACATTTTTAATGCAAGTCTTGTGAGTCCAGGAACGTGATCTATCCTATTTACTGTTGTATTCACGGCACAATGTATGGTGTTTTACAGAGTGGCCACTCAGTAAAGAGCTGATGAATGAATGTGCCAGCACATATAACAGTACTAGTACACATGGAAGAGACATGTACATAAATAATTATACCACAGTATAATAAGGTATAAAAATTCAACCATACATAGTACAGAGTTAGCAGAGAAAGATTTACTGGGGAGTCAGGGAGGCACAGAACACTTTGAGATGGTTCTGAGGATAATCAAGAGAAGGATGGACATTCCAAGGGGGGCGGGGGAAAAACAGAATGTGCAAAGGTGTGAAACATCAAGACAACTGGAAGCAGTGTCTTATGGCTAAAAAAAATGTGTTCCATAGCGGGGAGGTTGGAGGTGGGAGCAGAGGATAGACAGGCTGGAGGAGGAAGCCAGCGCCAGGTCATAAGGGGCCTTGATGCCATGTCACAGAGGAGTCTGAATTTTAAAGACACCGTAAAGAGTTTTAGCAGAAAGGAGACATAGATTTGATTCAAAGTTTCCGCCTTATATAAATACAGCCAACTTATTTAACACAAACCCTTTTAAATGTATTTGTTGTCTTTTCTGGCAATTGATAGCCCTTGGTGTCTGCCTTCTTCTGTCTGTCGTCTGGCCTTTTGTAGGACATCATCATATTGAACATCACTTGATCTTCCCTCTGGACAAATCTGGCTGTCATTTCTGGATCTTGAATTCCAGACTCAGTGCAGTATTTCTTGGCTTGCCAGAGACAATGGGTGTTGTTTTACTTCCCTTCCCCTCAAACTGAGGTTGCTTGAATTCAGGCTATTGACTGATTAACATTCTGACCATTAATTAATTAAGGCAGGTTAAAGATTCCCCCCAGTTTCAGGAATTCACAAATGAATTTGAATTGCTTTTGTAGAGCATTTGCTACTGATATGTTCTTCACAGCGGCTTTTACTGTTGATTTCTCCAAATCGTCCTTGGTGCCTCTGTTCAAACTTTTTGTGTCACGCAGTACCCTTCCCTATTCCTATTTCCATTGGTCAAAATCCTCCCCTCACCATTCATTCTTAATCGCATTCATTCTTGTTTTATAGTTGGCTGTGAACATATCAGTCTCCCCCATGGACTGCAATCCTTGAGGACAGAAACAAAGAGTGATTTATCATGGATCCCACTCACATCCAAGCAGGTAAAACAGTAAATGAGAATAAATGAAGTAGCATATGTGAAATCCCTGTGTATAATGCAAATTACTGTGGAAGTGGTAGTTCTTATAAGGTGATTATATACACAAGGAAAAAAATCCTTTTTCCCATGGAGTTGTGTATCCATCTGTAAAGTCTACCCCACAAGAGAACTGGGGGTCCCTCCTCACTCAGTCATTCACCTCCCCAACAATTCTCTTGCTTTTTTTACCCCTTTGATCTCATTTCAGGGTCTTGGCCAATAGTCTACCCATTGAGAGCAGAAGCCCTTGCCAAATACAACTTACACATGTGTATTTGGCCAATGGATGGCCTTTATAGTAGTGTGTGTGTGTGTGTGTGTGTGTGTGTGTGTGTAATTAGTCAACACATTAAAAATCAGGAGAAGTCATAACAAGTCAGAATTAAGTTTGGGGTTTCTGTTGAAACATGGTGACAATAAGCTGGAGCTGAGTGTGGCTTCCCCATTGATGAGGTACACCCTCTCTTTTGGCAGTCCCCACCTCTCCCTATTATCTCCTTGATACTCAGCCAAGAGTCAGTTGTCATTTATCAATATGTTCATGCTGTTATTTTTCTTATGATAGAGGTATATTTCTTTGATTCTCTGCCTCTAACAAAAATGGGAAAAATAAAAACAGAATGAGAAGGCTGCATGAATTATCTTACATCAAATCTGCTGCATGTATTTATGTTACTTACGCGGCCACCGGGACATTTGATTTTCGGAACCCCCCCCCCGCCCGCCTCCTCCTTTCCCCATATAGAGTGACACTTTGATCAAGAAAGCAGGACCACTATGAGTAATATGGAATAGGGGTTTATTATGGAATTGAGAGAGCTGAGAAATAAATTTAGAGAAATGTGATGATAGGCCTGAAACCAACTGCGGTAAGTCAGCAAGGCCAGCAGCCAGGATGAAAAGCTGGACATGAAGCAGGAAAGAAAAAGGACAAACTGGAACTTGGGAGGACAAACTAGAATCCTCATCTGCCTCGCATCAGCTCTATCCTTGATGAAGCAGAAAATCTGAAAAGGAACCTGGTGTCCTTTACACATGCCTATCCCAGGACTCAGGTGAGCTGAAGGAAGTGATCTAGCAGAAGCTGTGAGCGTAGTCTTACTACTATCAGGAGAGCATGCAGACAGATTAGCAATAATGTTCATGAACTACAAGAGAGCCTGGCGCACTATACTGATTTTCAGAGCAAAATGGCTGGTACTTCACTTCAGCCTCCCACATCTCAAGTAAATTTCTCTGGTGGCTGACCCTGACCTAGAACCATACAGAGAAGGGGATTCTGGGAAATGTAGTTCCACATTAGTTAAGTGACTGCAAAACCACTACAGCACCCAATTGGTATAATTTGGGCAGGTCAGTTACCAGAGCATGCACAGGGAATAAGTTTATACTGCACTTCTTCTGAACAAATAAATCTAATACAGTAGTGGGAGGAAGGGGAGGGGAGGAACAAAGACAACTTAGAAAATGTAAGGATATAACATAACCATTATGTTTTACCATCATGATCCACACCCAACACAGTGCATTGCACATAATGTTACATTTTAGTGAATTACATGAGATAATCCTGGTTACTTGGTTAAAACAAACAAGCAAAAAATCTAATATGAGCCCTAGCTGCTTTTGCTCAGTGGATAGACATCAGCCTGTGGACTGAAAGGTCCCAGGTTCAATTCTGGTCAAAGGCATATGCCCGGGTTGTGGGCTCGACCCCTGGTAGGGGGTGTGCAGGAGGCAGTCGATCAAATGGTTCTTTCCCATCACTGATGTTTCTATCTCTGTTTCCCTCTCTTTTTTAAAATAAATCTTAAAAAATACATAAAATAAATTTAAAAAATTGTCAATAGTCTTAAAAAATCTAATATGAGATTCATAGTAGGGTAAAGAATAGCAATATCATAACACATCTTTTGGTTTATACATCAAATGTTAGGTCTACACTTAACAAGTTTTCAACTTTAAACATAAAAAATGACCTCCATATAACACACTGATCAATAAATAAATCCTTAATTAAGTAAATTGCTAGCATTAGTAATAGAGATATAAACAAGAAAACAATTAATAAATATATTATGGGCATTAATTATTATAGAATACTTTATCTGTAACAGATATGCATCAATTACTTTGCAAATATTTTGCAAATGGGCAAAAATAAATAGGGAATGAAAAAATGATTAGCCAAATTAACAAGGAGAATTAGACTTTCTGTTCTTCAATTAACCAAAAGCTTTTGCTTCCAAAGCAATATTGAAAAACAAATCAAACATAAGACTAAATAAGCTTATATAATGCCATCTAGGAAGTTATTTTTGTTGGATAAAATAGATAATATCAGTCCTCATGTTCTGTCAGGTCTAATCTCCATAACAAATTTATTTTTGCATGTCACTCAAAGTGAGTTTACTTCCCTAATCAAACCCTCACAGATGCTTGGTACCAGGCATCTCAAAATTAAATATATCAGGGAACAAACAGAAAGAATCTTTCCACTTACTAGACAAATATATCTAAGTTATTAACAGTATCTTCAAGCTAGCCATTGGTAGTTAAGAGCTTTCAGAAATAAACTTAATTTTGTTGTTATTAGTCCTCACTGGAAGATATTTTTCCCCTTGACTTTTAGAGAAAATAAAAGAGAGGGAGGGAGGGGAAGAGAAAAACACTGATGTGAATGAGACACATTGATTGGTTGCCTCTTGCATGTGCCCCAACAGGGGCCTGGATCAAACCTGCAACCCAGGTACATGCCCTTGACTGGGAATTGAACCCAAGACCCTTTGATGTATGGGCAGACACTAGCCACTGAGAAACACCATCCACAGCAGTAATAAACCTCATGTTAATCAGTGTTACTGGATTATATATTTCTAATTTAACCTGAGTACACAATTTCTTTTAGCAAAGCTTAATAAAAAATTCTCTAGTAAACACTTTATGGGCATTAGAAATTAAAATAGCATTGTATTAATAAGGTATTTACTTTGGAAATACTCGAGATTTTTTAAGAATCACACCCTTTTATGCATCTTTCCAGGATAAATATTGTTCCCAGTCCTAAGTACTCTAAGTCCCAGAACAGATCTCAAAATGAAACCCATATTTCTTAAACTCTATTTCCTCAAAATGTGTAAATCTAAAACTTCCCAAAAAAGACCTTCTCTCTGTCCAGAAGCTGCTGAGAAGGAAGCTCATGTACTTCCCAGAATCCTGAGGGATTCCATCATCCCTTTTAGCACATTATGTAATCAAGTTCAATGCAGTCCAAAGCCACTGCATTGGTCATGAGATTTAAAACACCCATCCCTTTAATTAAATTTGAAGAGTAGCCCATCAATCTAATCATGCCTAAACATCATCTACTTTGCATACCTTATTGTTTATTGAATGAATGAATTTGTCCTCCAGAACTATGTACCTGTACACATATACTGAAAATATATTTCAAATTGCTTTATAAATATATTCTAGCCCTAACTGGCTTGGTTCAGTGGATAGAGCATTGGCCTACGGACTCAAGGGTCCCAGGTTCGATTCCAGTCAAGGGCACGAACCTTGATTGCAGGCATATCCCCAGCAGGGGGTGTGCAGGAGGCAGCTGATCAATGTTTCTCTCTCATCAATGTTTCTAACTATCCCTCTCCCTTTCTCTCTGTAAAAAATCAATAAAATATTTTTTTTAAAAAGATCTTACTAAAAAAAATATTCTAGGCCTGTTATAAAAGATTTCTAAGCATCATATGTTATTTTGGCTTTCAAAACTCATTAACAAATATTTACACCTGGGGAACAGATTCAACTTTAGAATGAGCTACCACTGGAGAGGATTACAGCACAAACAGAAAACTCTCTGCATCTCTCAAACCTATGGGGCCTGGATAAGAAACTCCAAAGGACTGAACAGAGTCTTCAGTTTGGCAAACTGAAATGACAATAAATCATTACAGAGTTATTGGTGCTGATTGGTGATTATTTAAGTGTGTTGTCAAGCACAGATTCCTGATGGATTTATTTCTTTTTTTTTTCTTTTTTTTTATTTTTTTATTGCTTAAAGTATTACAAAGGGTATTACATTTACTTCTAATTTAATTCCATATTTAGGCAATAAGTAAGGTTAAAGCACGTGTGTATTTAAATGTAGAGACATGTATGTCTGTTTTCAAAGTATAGATGAGCAACAATCCTGGGGTATTATTTGGGCATTTTTAGTTCTCACTAATGAACAGCTCACCAACTGCTGAAGTTTTATAGGCAGCAGAAACCAAGTAAGGTTCCAGATGTCAAATCCTTCTATATAGTTATTCAGCAGTAACATCAAGCACATAAATGGAAGTGTTAATTCAGAATTTTGTGTGTATGAAATAAACAAGAAAAACTGAAAATCCTATTAAGATAGTCTCTTCCATCCCTCCCTTCTTTACACACACACACACCACCCCCACCCCCACCACCACCACCACCACATCTGACCTCAGGCAATATGCCTTCTAGTGGGACACTGACATCAGGCATGACGTGGTGGCCACTCTGGGGAGGCAGGTGCTCAGTTCCCTCCCTCTTGGCTCTGTGACAGTTTCTATGTCATGTGCGCCATCATCAGCCTGACATATGCATGCCGTCCCCCTTTAATAACCCAGGGAGTCAGAGGTTCCCTCAAATGACTGACAGCTAGGAGGCACCATACCTACAATAGAGCTGTCAGCTGGATGAGAAGACCGGGTCCGTGGGGAATTCCTTTCTCTCCCAACAAGACACCTTCACTCATCATGACCTGCTTCGAAGAAAGCTTTGTATGAGGTCCTTTCTTTTCCACTTCAAATCCTGCCATGAAACAAGCTCTTTCTGCCACCTGCAATTGCTGTAAATTAATTTCCAAACAGAAATCGCTATGCAAAAACTAGTATGCATAAGCCAAGACAGGTAAAGAGTGGATATGCTGCCCTGCCTCCTATCATGGAATTTCCTCTTTCTTCTCCCACAAAACCCCAAGAAGCTCAAAGAGGACTCAGGCATACTGCATTAGGAGACTGGAGAAGGCCTCAGCAGATTATCCAGTCCTGCCTTCTGGCATTACCTACAACCTAAACTCTTCTTGCCCATTTGGTGTAATTGGATTGCTATTGCTTTGTTTAATAAAATTCTTCTTGCCCTTTTGGTGTATTGCATTGCTATTGCAGTGTAATCAGCTGCAGTGAGAAATACAAGCATCAAAGAAACCAGGGACTTCAATTTCAACACCCAACCCATTTTCTATGTGTAAACCCCCCCCCCCTTAACTCTTAATTTTATGTACATTGTGATACGTTGTAATTTGGCAACCCATTGTTCCTGATTATAAAAATATCTATCCTATTGGGTAGTATTTTAGGCTTGGAACGCCTTGTGAATTATTTGTTATTTCCCTCTCCCAGGCCCTGCTTGGGTGATGCATAGAAGCTCTTCATTCCCAGATCAAATTACTAAGTGGTAGGTGGGATGGCCCAGGCTCCTATACAAATCATGAGTGAGGCTGGGATAAAGCTCTGCCCTTTCCAATACATCTTAATATCTTGTTATTCTAAAAGGAACACAATCTGCTACTGGATGAAAACAGGCTACAGAAGCAAAGACCACAAAGCATCACAGCGGAAGAACCTCTTTCACAAGCTGACTTGCCGCCTGTGAGGGGCTTACAGATGCTATCCAGTGCACTGCAGGGAAGTTCTGTGGACATCATCAGCTTTGTCATAGTAAAGCTGGCTGGCCACCATGGTGTTGGGAGTCAATGGACAAGAGGACTTGCTGAAAATAATGGAAATCTTTCCTCACTGTCCACCTGGAGCTGGTATAGAGAAGGGAAGCGACACAGATAAGCCTCATTATGCAAAGTGAAAGGAGACAAACAAAAGGTCACCTATTGTATGATTTCATTTATATGAAACTCAGAATAGGCAAATCCACAGAAACAAAAAGCAGATTTGCAGCTGCCATGGGATGTGGGGTGGTGGAGTGACTGTTCACTGGGTAAGGGATTTCCATTAAGGATGATAAAAATGTTCTGAAACCAGATAGTTTCAGGTGATGGCTGTACAGCATTAAGACTATACTAAATGTCATGAATGTCAAATTTTATGTTATGTGTATTTTACCACAATTTTTTTAAAAAAAGGATATGCAGCCTTTAAGAGAAAGAAAATTCCCTCCCGTGCCTATAGCGCTCCCATGTAGCCAGTGTGGCAGGGGGAACAGAACAGTCAAGCGGGGAGAGGAGGAAAGAGGAATCCCCGAGAGTGAGACGGAGAGGGAGGCAGCTACTCCCTCATCCAGGATTACGGCAGACAGAAGGGCCTTCAGAGGGCACTTTGCACTTGTGTTACAAGCGCTTTCTTGCATATGTTCAAAGAGCTAGACAGACCTGGACTAAAATCTAGCTTGTCCCTTCTAGCTATGTGTCTCATCACAAGTCCTATCACCAAACATCCTTATAGTACCTACTGCATGCGTGACTGTGTCAAGGGCCCTATACGCATCACCTCCGTGCCTGTGAGGCAGCAGCTAGAAGCCCCTCTAATTTCCAGATGAGGACGCTGAGACTTAAAGGAGTTAATTAAATTACCCAAAATCACACAGGTTAACAACACAGTTGAGATTCGTAAGCTTTCCTTTCTTCATTTCTAAGATGCGGAGAATAATAATATTTTTGCAAGACTATCACAAGGATTAGAGATGAATTGGGGAATGTTACTAATACCTGGAATGGCACTGAGCAGATGCTCACTAAATAGTCATCAGGATGAGTGATTGCCTCATGAGGTAGCAGCACGGAGAAAATATTTTACTGATGAGGGAAGTTGCATAGCTAGTTGTCAAAAGGACCATGAGTAAGTAGGACCTAAGATGACATTTTCCAATCTAATTCTCATCTGACCATTCTGTGTTTAAAAAGACACATCCATGGAAATGTATCAATAATAGATCAAGACATAACCAATCAGAAATTATAAATAGATGCAATTTAGGTGTAGGGGGAGAAGACAGGTGCCCATTTGGAGAGCCAGATTCCAAACAAGGGGAGGGATTTGGGAAAGCAGTGGACTCCCACCTGATCACTAAGAAATGATTCCTGAAAATGTTACCCATTCATAGAAAAGAGTTCTGGAAAAGTCATGACCTCTTATGGTCCAGGTGCCCCACAGCATGAGAGTCTATTAATAATAGTAATAATAATGACAATGAGCATTACCAATTGTGCATTTACTACACCCAGTAATGAGACAAAGAGTGCCACATACATTTTCTCAGATACCTACAGACATGGAGTAGGTATCATAGTCCACCATGTTACTGATGAGAAAACTGAGCCCAGAATCACACCGCTAATAAGTGGCTGCACTCGGATTTGAATCTAGGCCTGAATGACTGCAAAACCCTGGCTCTTCACTAATATGTTACTTTCCATGAGGAAGACTACCAGCCCCTTATTAGCAGTCATGGCTACATTAGGCATGAATGGAAATGGGCTCAATTAATGTCAATATTGCCCGGCCAGTGTGTCTCAGCGGTTGAGCTTCGACCTATGAACCAGGAGGTCACCGGTTTGATTCCCGGTCAGGGCACATGCCTGGTTTGTGGGCTCAATCCCCAGTGTGGGGCATGCAGGAGGCAGCCAATCAATG
>NW_006288615.1:14655071-14682404 GCF_000327345.1 Myotis davidii | reverse complement strand
CACATACATTTTCTCAGATACCTACAGACATGGAGTAGGTATCATAGTCCACCATGTTACTGATGAGAAAACTGAGCCCAGAATCACACCGCTAATAAATGGCTGCACTCGGATTTGAATCTAGGCCTGAATGACTGCAAAACCCTGGCTCTTCACTAATATGTTACTTTCCATGAGGAAGACTACCAGCCCCTTATTAGCAGTCATGGCTACATTAGGCATGAATGGAAATGGGCTCAATTAATGTCAATATTGCCCGGCCAGTGTGTCTCAGCGGTTGAGCTTCGACCTATGAACCAGGAGGTCACCGGTTTGATTCCCGGTCAGGGCACATGCCTGGTTTGTGGGCTCAATCCCCAGTGTGGGGCATGCAGGAGGCAGCCAATCAATGATTCTCTCTCATCATTGATGATTCTATATCTCTATTCCTCTCTGAAACAAATTTAAAAAATATATTAAAAATAAATAAATAAATGTCAATATCTATCCAAGCACTAACATTTGCCAAGGAGGAAAAAATTAGAATAAAGTGCCAGAGGACTAGCTCTAGGCAGACTATGAAGCAGAAAATTCTTTTGGAATAGTAGGTTTTACACATTCTAGCACATCACCAAAACCAGAGACTGATGCCCACATGAGGCTCATAGGTACCGATCGAGTTAGGGCCTTCCCCCTTATAGACACACGCTCTGAAGCCCACTTAAGTTCAAGGCCTCACTGTCCACACTTTCTAAGGATAATTTTCCAGTGGTCCTGGCGCCAACAAGCTAAAGAGAAAAATTCCTCCATTCACAGGCCATGGTGGTACTCTTGGTACAACTAAAGCACTAAGGGCATAATTGGCCACATGTAGAATTTGGCTCATAAAAACTTCATAGGCCAATCTTAGTAACAAATACAAAAAAAAAAATAACAACAATAAAAAAAACTGAAGACTCATTTACTAGTCTCAGATCCAGCTATATACAATGGAGAAAGTTTTCAGGATTTCTCACCATATTCACCATTTAGTCAACACACTATCAACAGCTTGTCTGTAAACATTGCTATGAGAAAAACATGTGTGATCACATGTCATCTCAATATGCTGAAATTAATTACTGAACTTACTTATCTGAAAATTATATAACTACATATATTTGGACACTGACAGATCACTGATGGGTGTTCTAACACACCTCATAGCTTATAAGGTGTACATTTTTTGTACATTTTAAAATCTCTGAAATCCAGATTATACTATAATCATCAGCTAGCCTGAATCCTGACTGAGTTGTCATGTTCTGCTCATATGAGAACATTAAAAGTACCTGCGTCAAAACTTGCCAAATAGATGCTATTGGCATGGAAAAAAATCCCAGAGGTAAGAATGAAGCACTTTTTAAAGAAATGCGGTATCACCCATGTTTTTGATAGCCCAAAAGAAAATATTAAAAAGCATTGTGTCATAGTTTAGTTGGTAGCATATTTTTATTTCTTTGTGGTAAATAAAATAATGGAATACAACTTAAGCAGCAAATATGCCACAACATGTTGAATCCACAAAAATAAAATAACCAAACCCTAATAATTAAAATACATATATTATTTCTTCTCACTCCAGAAATATTAAAGATTAAAATGCCACAGTAACACTTATGCATGTTCTCTAGCTTAAAAAGAAGGTAACACCTGAAGAAATTATAAAATGAACCATAGTGTTGTTGCTTCCCAAACTTTGTCTAAAACATATTATCTAGTATATTTTTTATACAGAGGAATTGGGGAAATACTTTAAATCCTCAAAAAAGGTAAAACAATTTATATTAATTGCAAAATGTTAAGACTTAAATTTAAGTTAAATGAAAAGTTGCAAAACCTCCATCTCTTCCTTTGTAAAATGGGTATTTAAGCAACTACTTCACTGGGTTGCTATGAAAATTAAATGGCTGAGACATATAAAGTGTTTAGCAAAGAGGCCGCATGGTAGGAGTAAATAATTTGTAAATGTACTATGATAATCACTATCTTTATGATTCTTTTATATCCTGGCCTAGGGCTCAACAAATATTTTTGTTGAATAAAAGGGTAAAATTTTAAAAAATGTTATTATTTCCAACATTTTAAAAGATTTATTCTCAGAGATGAATTATTTGAAAATGTTATTTTTAAGCATACATAGAATTTCCTTATAGACTTAAAACCAGATGACTTTCCAAGTATTTTTGCAGGAATAGAGATGAAAAAGTAACCCCATTTTCTCTGACACTGTGATACTAAAAAGGATTAATGGCCCAGCACAATCAGGGAAAAGATGCAGCCTGAAGAAATGGCCTTAATATTGGGGCAGAGTGCGTGTGGGGGTGGCGGGGGGAGTGGGGGGGGAGGTAGGATGAAGAAGGGAGAAAACTGCAGTTAGTTATATTCCAAATTTCAATTTTTGAAGAAGCAGATTCTGACCCTTTACATGTTTGCACACCCATGCTGTGAGCACACACACACACACACACACACACACACCAATTTATTTTAAAGATCTTAAAAATGTTTAGTCAAATGGGTCTTAAATGTCAGTCCTCTGGTGGGGGACGAAAAGGGCACCACACACAGATCCTTGCCCTGTTTGGTTCAAGCAGGATGTATAAGAAAACAAGCTCAAAATAAAATAAGGGATAACATAATTATAATTCACCCTTCTAAAAAAAATCTGTGCCTGACATTAAAATATAAAACATCTCAAGAGGTGGTTGTAGATTTTAGAATTTTATAATCAAGTTTTTTTTAAATCCTAAAAATAAAGTATGTTTGATAACATGCTATTTCATAAATGCCATACATTTCTTTGGCAGGAGCACTTCTTGCATATATTTCACATTTACATTTCAAACATGCTTTTTGGAAATATCTACCAGACACTAAGTCACAGGTAGAAACCCATAGCTTCTTAGGGAGGCAGCAAGGTCAGGCTATGGGTTCTAGGCAGTAAAACTGAGAAACCTATGTCTCCTTCTAGCCATGCCCTGAACCAGTGGGGTGACTCTAACGAGAAGTCTCCTGACTTCTCTGGATCTTAGTTTCTCAAGTTGCGTTTAAGAATCCCTGAGTTCTGCCCAATGCTACCATCCTTTGACTATCATTTGGAATTTTGCCCAAGGTGACCTTACCATCATTAACAAGGGTAGGGAATAGTATTTATGATTCCTATAATATCATTGCTAATTTCTACTCCATCTTAACTCTTTTTTACACTCCAAAACATACTATCAGCCTTTTTTAATTACATACACCCAAACATACACACTTCAAGGAATGAGTAACAAAGAATCGTACTGTGAGGATTATATATAGCATGTGTGACATGTTGAACACAGCCACGTTTTGGGTGCTAATTATGAAACAGCAAACACAGAAACTCCATGTCCTTCCCTGAGTCTGCGGGGCCCACATCACACTTCCCTCTAAGCAGCAGTTCTCAACCTGTGGGTCACGACCCCTTTGGGGGTCAAACGACCTTTTCACAGGGGTCGCCTAAGACCATCGGAAAACACATATATAATTACATATTGTTTTTGTGATTAATCACTATGCTTTCGTTATGTTCAATTTGTAACAATGAAATTGGGGGTCACCACAACATGAGGAGCTGTATTAAAGGGTCGCGGCATTAGGAAGGTTGAGAACCACTGCTAAGGTCAGTATGGCTTCCATGTGAACCCTTCTCCTCCACCCTCTGCCGGCCAAAGGACAGTGACCCCCTTAAGCTCCTCAACAGCACAACTCCAAAGAAAAGGCGCAATTTAATGCTTAGCCTGACACATAGCCCATTTGGAAGGACACCAGTCACTAGGGTATTGTTAGTGCCTTGAAACGGCCACGAGGGACTGCTGACTCTGCGAATCTCACTCCAAAGGCAGAAATTCTATTTGAATTTCTAACATAACAGATGCTTGCTAGGATCCACCATGCAGTCTGCATACACAGTTATGCTAATTTGGCAGAGCTTCTCTCCCAGTTAGCTCTGAGCCATTAGAGCACGCAGCTAGTAGGTCCTTCTGTCTAACTAATAATTGCCTATTATTGATATTAATTAACAGTTTCTGCACCTTCCCTCAGGTTTGACCTAGTATCTGTTGGTAGTCTAATCACTGTGGCCTATTAAAAGTCAAAATACAGGGGCCTATGGTAGTCACGAGCCATTTATCAAAAAGCAAACAAGGCCAATTAAACAGGCAGCCAGACAGTTGTCTTGATTTGCCGCTGACTGTTTCTTGATCACCATTATAAATTGCTAATAGGGCAGAAAGCGCTAAGCGGGGAGCATCTGTGGGGGGCTGGTTATTGCTCACTCCCCGCCTGGTGACAGGTGAGAGAGAGGCTAGTGATGGTCTTATTGATGTGAACTGCCCATCAGTTGGTAGTTATTGTTAAAGTTCATGATGCTACAGCTGATCCTGTCCTGCTGAGAGTCAATCAAATTAATTAGAGCTGGAAATTCTTCTTTATTATTTTGGAGCATGGGTCCAGAAAGAAGTCCTGTAATTTGGATCCAAAGGCAATGAAGAAAAAAAAAATCTTCATGTAGTACAGTGTGGAAAAAAAATCAGATATTGCTTCTTCCATTATTTATAATAAGGGCTGCGGCTAAAGGTTTTTATAGGCACAGATCAAGAGATCATAATAGAAGCATATTGACAGATTTTTTTTCTGCAATACTCCAAGGAACTGGCTGTAGCAGGAAAATATATCAAAACCTTATCATCAGAGCTGAGATCTTCTGTGAAAAATCAATAAAGAGTTATACATGGTTTGAGTTTAAACAGTTCTCTGTAGTCATTTAAACATAGTGCATCTGTACAGCTTTTTACCTCTAGAGACGGAGGTAACCTAGCAACCAGAGGGCTTAAACCGATTAACTACAAATGAAGTACTGTACGCCTATCAAAGCAATTGTTCATCGTTGCCTTTGTTGCAGAGACTAAGCTAATTGAACATGATACAGTATGAAGATAATTAACACCCATGAGTTTGTTAATTGCCTGTTAGCATTACAACACAGTCTCTTGGTTTCTTTTTAACTATCTCCTTTGTAGCCTCTTACTTCCCTTAAAATGTTGCAGGACCTGTTTAACTGGCAATGATATCTTGGAGTTTATTAACCCTTTTTAAATTGGAAAAAAAAAAAAAAAGCAGCCCTGTCTTAATGAAGCATATTGCATGTGCTTGTTAAATGCAAGCTCTTACTTTGTCTATTTTCCCAAGACCAGGAATTTGTTTTACAGATACTATACAAACTATGTTTATTTTTTGTGCTAATTTATTTCAAGCAATTTAGCCATTATAAATGCTCTTGAAAAAAACGGCTTTAGTGTTTTCCTTTATTACTCAGCTGCTCTGCTTTGGAGAGTGAGCGATAAATGTCTTTGAGGGCTGGAATATTAATTGAAGGCAGCATCTGGTCAGCAGCTGACCGGCCCCGGTTGTCCTGCTCCAACCGAGCGGGCGAGAAGGAAGCTTTGCTGGTTCAATTTGCCAGGCTCTCAGTTTCCTCGGAGCTGGGGACTAAATGAACCCCCATTTTATCTCTTCTGGATGACTGCATGGATGCCAGAAAATCAATTGGGCAGGAAAATCTGTTAATCTAAAGTGAATTCAATTTAAGGAATCATTTAAAATAAAATTTTCAATCATTACCTTTTTGTAAAAACACTTTTTTCCCTCAAGTTTGTGTGCACGTGTCATGACGATACTTCAGAAGAACCTATCACAAGAGTAATTCAAAGTCAATAGAATGTCTAGCAAAGGACAATTTGCTTCTGGGGGAAGAAAAATAAGGTGGCTGATTACAAGCTTCAGAGAAAATAGGAAACCCCAATTGTGACCAGAAACAATTAATATACTCGGGCCCAGGAAAAACATCCGACACTCAAGACGGACTTATCCCCGGTTGAGAAGGAACACCTTGGCTGTGTCACAATTGTTTACTGTGAATTTCCCGGCATGATCTCCGTGTTTTTTGTTACTACATCGTGGTTAATATTTGCTGGTGAGCCAATCCCAGGAGGGCCACTTCTAGTGCCCAATTACAAGTTCTATCATCAATCATAAGTATTATTTATTCAACAAAATGAATTGCTAATTAATAACTGATGAGCATTATGGCCTTGAAGACGATAACACTATTAATTACAGTTGGCATGAACAGGGTTTACCTGGCACATTTTCACCACAATTAGCCGCGGAAGCTTTCAGGGAATGGGTCTATTAAGATCACTGAAGAAAGGCCGGCTTTCCACCCTCTCCTGCATAAGGACTAACAAACACAGCATTGCCTCTGGGTATAACTCCACCAGACCATCACCAGTATCCCAATAATGGCTTTCTGTGTGCCCTGCCTTGTATAAGAAACTTGATATGGCCCAGCCGGCGTGGCTCAGTGGTTAAGCGTCGACCTATGAACCAGAAAGTCACGCTTCGATTCCCAGTCAGGGCATATCCCTGGGCTGCAGGCTCGATCCCTAGTGTGGGATGTGTAGGAGGCAGCCAATTAACGATTCTCTCTCATCACTGATGTTTCTCTCTCTCTCCCTCTCCCTTAACTCTCTGAAATCAATAAAAATATATTTAATAAAAAGAAAGAAACTTGATATGACAAAGAATGGTTGCCATAGAGGCCTGCAGATACAGAAGGTGGCCCTACATGCCCTGCTGTGCTCCTACTGAAAGGCTGCAGGGCATGATGTGCCGACAGCATGGTGACTGGAATGTGACTGCAGACTTATTTTTAGACTCAGTTGTTGCCCAACTCATGTTCTGAGCTCTGGGTGCAGGCACACGGCGGCTAACTCACTCTAGCAGGCAGCTGGCAGCTGGCAGCCCAGGACTGCTCACTTACTTACAGTCAGGAGGGAATACATCATTGTTCACCTTGAGGACCTTCTGATGGGAGACTTAAAGAGGAGAAGCGAAGAAATGCCCTCTTGCCCACCATTAGAAAAGGAAAAAAACAGTAGCTTTGAAGAATAATACCAAAAGCATAATAATGCTTTGAAACTCTTTGAAAGCAGAACAAACTTACTACTTCTGTACTCTGTGTATCTATCTACTCTCCACACCTAAAAGCCTTGAAGATGCTGAATAAATATGGGTGGCTGACAAATATTGCAGACTTTTAAAAGTTATTTTCTTCTGACTGGGTGTACAGGCTCCATAAAGTAAAGAGGTTGTTCAATAGTGATCTGTATAATTCTGTAGTTTAGACAATCATTTCCGTTCTCGTGCTAGATGTATTTTAAAGAATAAGCTATCTGCATGAATCAAATTAATTGTAGAATTGGAAAAGTACTTTCTTTGTGCTGGCTAAGCAAAACAGAAACTCTCATTATTTCAGTTAAAAATGCTTCAGGGTTCAAATTCTGCAAATGTCTTCCCTTACCGTTCTGCCAAACTGCATAGAATGCAGCCCCCCCTTTCGTAGCTAAGTACACGTGTTCTGGGAGGGAAAAGGAGAACAGGTGCACCACGCCTCCAGATGGCATGATTATTATGTATGTTATTTTTAGCTTTACAACATCAAGAGTTGGGAAGGTTGGTAAAGTGAAGGAAATGCTCAAAGAACAGCCTGGTTAAGCAAACCATTTCTCTAAGTTGCCACCACATTTCTCTTTCTACAGAGATACAGACACTAAAACAGAAATTATCATCATTACCCATTTTACAGAAGTAAAAACTAAGGCTAACTTCCATCTCCAGCAGTCTGGAAATAAAAGTAAGTTAAATACAAATAAATCCTCCCTTAGACACACTATAATAAAAATGAAACTGCAGAACTTCAAAGACAAAAAAAAAATCTGAAAAGCCGATTAAAGAAAAAAACAGATTACCTTCAAATAGTGACAGTTCATTTGACATCTAAATTTGCAATAGCAACCAAAAAATCAGAAAATAGTAGAATAACATCTTCAATGAACTGCAAGAAAATAATTATCAATGTAGAATTTCATACCCATTAAAATTATCTTTCAGAACAAAGCAACATGAAGACTTTTCACTCAGCATATTCTGTCTAAAGGAATTTTAAGGGATATAATTCAGGCAGAAGGAAATTGATCCCAGATGCAGAAAGAAATTATTTGCAAATAAAATGGAAAATATGTGAGTAATTCTAAATGAACACTGGCCATGAACACTTAACCCAAGTGGGATTCCCTAGGAAATGATTGACTATGAGTCTGAGGTTTGTGTGCAGGAAGTTTGAGGAAGAACTTTGTAGCAGGCCATTCCTGTTGGGGAGTAAATGAAGTAGAAATGGTAGAGAAAGAAGTTGAATTGTGATATAATCACAACAAAACATCATCTGATCCCACAGAGAGCTCTGGAGCTGACATGGCCATCAGAGTTCACTCTACCTTTAGGTAAATGGGCCTTTATCCCCACATATACACACACACTGACCAGGCTTAGATATGAACTGCTTCCAGGGAGGGTCATGACTTTGGGCAAAGTCATTCTCTTCTGCTGAGATTTCCCAGTGAGGACTCCGTTGAGAGCCATCAGACACCAACAATCCCAGCAGCTGGCGGAAGTTATGTCTCAGTCCTGAGAGAGGAACTGAGGCAGTACTCATAGCACCTACTGCAATGCCCAAAACAAAAGGAGTTGAAATAAAATATATGATAAAATAACATGTACCAGTAAGTCAGGAAAGATGATGGGAGTTAAAATATTCAAAGGTTCTTATATTGTTTGGGTCAAGGATGTTGATTAGCCTTTAATAAGATTATATGTTTTTTAAGAAACAGCTACTTATGGATTATAAGAAATGTGCTGCCCTAACCGGTTTGGCTCAATGGATAGAGCATCAGCCTGCGGACTGAAGGGTCCCAGGTTCGATTCAGCTCACCTGTAAAAATGGGGATAATAATAGCACCTGTTTCATACGAATATTATTAGGATTGAGTGAGCTCATATGTACAAAAGGTTTCAATGAGCACCTGGTACATGCCAATATTTGTGATTGTGATTGTTCATTTCATTGACAGTCTCTTGAAAAGTTTCTTAGTATCTTTTCTTGGCCAGACCAGCCTCTTGGTATAGGGTGGATTCTCTCTTCATTCAGGACATCATCGTTCAAGAGATGTCTTGGTCTGAATAATCTCTTACCTTTCTTTTCTTACCTGGCCTTTTTTTCTCATGGAACAACTTATTTTTGGCAGCCCTAGAAGTAGGATAACTCCTCATTTTTTATTGCCAAACTTTGGAAAACTCTTAAGGTCTTTTTCAACTAAGTCAGTCTTTTCATAGGTTTGCAAGTTGCTATTTGAAATTGGTATTTTCACCCTATCCCCCCAAACTCAATGTCTGTGGGAGTTACAGTATGTTGCCCTGGGTCCCTAACTCACTACTTCTTTTTTTCTTTTTTTAATATATTTTATTGATTTTTTACAGAGAGGAAGGGAGAGGGATAGAGAGTAAGAAACACCGATGAGAGAGAAACATCGATCAGCTGCCTCCTGCACACCTCCCACTGGGGATGTGCCCGCAACCAAGGTACATGCCCTTGACCGGAATCGAACCTGGGACCCTTCTGTCCGCAGGCCGACGCTCTACCCACTGAGCCAAACCGGTTAGGGCGACTCACTACTTCTTGATCTGTCCCATCCCCTTTCCCCTACCCTGGTTATCTGATCACCTGGCCTCCTCGAGTTCACTGGCCTGAATCTCCCTCTTTCCTAGGTGAAAGCCCACCTGCGTCGGTGGACAGACTCCAACAGGCATCCCTAGGCCAGAGCTATAGGCCTGAGACCCAGAGAACACGATGTGTGTCATTTTAGCCCCTTGGCCTGGCACAGGCGCCCTCTGACCAAGACAGAGAAAATAAATGTTGACCTTAGAGCTGATCTGCCTCCCCACTGATCCCCTTCCTTCATCTCAGGCCTCATCACAATCTACCCTGGGTTTCTCTATAGTTGCCCTCTTAGGGAACAAACACAAAAACTGAACAGTTGCCTCTCTTGATGGCTTTGAATTTTAGTGAGAAATTTTGAAAAGAGAGTCAAACACAAGACCGCACAAAGCAACATACAGATCACATATCGTGGAGATATATACTTCAAACCTATATATTCGTATTGACTGGTGTTACTCCATTAAATCCAATAAAAAATAATAAATTTAAAAAATAATAAAATGCACTTTTATAAAATAATACATTTTAACAAATATAGTAACAGTGATTAATATTTATTCATAGACATATAGGTCCTCAGAGGAGGCTTTTCAGACATAACACTCCTCAGAGAGTGGTATGGGGCCAAAGAAGACAATACTCATAGCCACCATATTAGAAGGCTGCCCACCCTACCTATCCACCAGCAGCTCTGGCCACAGACCTAACACATTTCCAGGCACACAGTTGGTTCTAAACTAGTGTTTATTGAATTAATTAACCATTATTATAAATAATGCAAAAATATCTGAGTAAATGGTTCAAATTGTGCCCCAGGCACAGTTGAGCCATACCTTAGATGCAAAATCTCTGTATGATAAGGGGGAAGAGAACCATTTGGGGTAGGAAGTCCCATCCTATACTAGATGGTTCACTCATTTTACTTCATTTACTTTTTCCTATATTCTATAAAGATTGTACTATTATTACCCTGTGTTAACAGATGAAGAGTCTCTACAAGCTTAAAGAACTGAGGAAGTCATAATAAAATTAAAATTTAATTATTTTTAAATGACTTTTTAACTCCAAACCTTTTTCCTAATAAATTCTTAATGATCAAGCAGATGACAATAGAACTTTTCCCAAACGAAGGACTGGGGGCCCATAGCCACCCCAACTGTGCACCACCGAGCCCTCACCCTAAAGAAAACCTGCCGAACCCCTCTTCCTGAAGAAAACCATCAGAAATCCCTGGATTCAGAGCCAGTTTCATCACCCAAGAGCCATGAGGACTAAGTGTGTGTGTGTGCTTTCTGTTTGTCCATCTGAAACAGGGTGGTTGTGCGGACTGCCTGATGTGCGGGGGGCCTGGAGTCACGCACACAGATGGTGCTCAGTAAACGGCAACCATGTGACTGGCTCACGTTTCCACAATGAGCAAGTGGTGGAGTCTGGATTCAGCCCGGGGTCCAAGACGTCAGAGTTCAAGCTTTTCCTGCCCCGCCACAGCAACTTCAGGGTCCTAAACAGAATGTAGAGAAAGGGCTCAGGACCCAAGACAAGCCAGTGTAGGAAGAAATCTGGAATCCTAACAGGAAAGAAAGAACACTGACTCCATACATACACAGACCTCTGAAATCCCCCGGCATCAAACATGCCATGGGGCACTGGTAAACACATTTGGCTGGTGAGCACTGTTTAGCCTACCTTGAAAGACTGTCTTAAGAATGCCTGATGTCTAAAATTTCTTTTGTTTTGGAGTTTCTTTTTTAACTGGTTTGTAAATGTGATATGAATTTAAATATTTTGTAATAATTGTTAAAACACAAGGCAAACGTATTAGAAACTTTGAGTCAGATCATCGGTCACTTTTCTATCAAAGTCTCATCATCAACTCTCTGAGTTTAATTCCAAAAATAAGAAAGTGATACCCGGCCACCCACTGCAGCAGCTAAACTTTCATATTCAGCCACCAAGAGCAGACAGCATAGCAGCTCTGGGACAGCGTTTATCCGTGTCCCACTCCCTCCGAGCAGGCGTCCACCAGGCTTTCCACGCCAGCCTCCGCACTGCGGAGAGAGCAGCAGGACCTGAAATGCCCTGGTCGCTGCTGCTGCCAGAGCTGACGGAGCAGCTGGGCCAGGCTCAGCTGACACCGGTGGGGCAGGCCTCTGCTGATTCAAGGGTGGCGCAAGGCTCCCCAGTTTGGTCTCAATGACAGGGAAGGTGATAAAGGGGCACACCTGCAGGTTACTACTCTAAACTGCAAGTATGAAGAGAATAGCAGGAAGAGAAGCCAACTGAAATAGGCGATTCTTAAGGTAAACTGAGTCAAGCAGCAGGCTTTCCTCAGAACGTAACTGTTCCTGAATCAACCTGTTTCTTAAGGTATAATTTCATGTAGCTTCATTATAGGAGAGAACCCTGCCCTAATTTGTCTTTTTCTTTAAGAACTGTCAAATGATGGCTGTTCTTCTCGAATGGGGCCATTAATGAGGTTTCACAGGAGTAACATGAAATTCAGATTATGTATAAGAAGGTAAGTGGTTTAGACTTGAGTTGTTCTTCTATCTGTAAGACTATGCACTGAACCTCTCAAAGTATATGCAAATAACTTCAGATTGGGGTCCCTTCTCCTTCCCCTCAAAATGCCCTTTGTTCATTGAGAAAGATAGAATAGTGACGCCACACCACCCGCAAGATGATTCCATCTTAATTCCTAGAACCTGTAAATATGTTCTTTATATGACAAAAAAGACTTTGCAGGTGAGATTGTATTGAGGATTCTGAGATGGAGAGGTTGTCCTGGGTTATCCGGGAGGGCTCAATGTAATCACGAGGGTTCTTATAAGTGATTGAGGGAGAGGGTGGGCGGGGGAAGGAGTACAATTACTGGCTTTGAAAATGGAAGAAGGGGCCATGAGCCAAGAAATGCAGGGGGCTTCTAGAAACTGGAAGTGGATTATTCCCTAAAGCTTCCAGAAGAAACACAGCTCTACCAGCACCTTGATTTTATTCCAAGGAGGCTCATTTCTGACGTCAGGCCTCTAGAATCCATGTGTTTTTAAGCCACTTAGTAATCTGTATCATTTAAGGAAGTTGAAATTTAATTTGTGATCATTGTTACAGCTGCAATAGGACATTAATACATTCATAGGATGCCTCCCTTCTCATCCCACATTCCATCTTTCCATATGGTGCCTGCCCTGCCCGAAACATCAATTCTTCCAGGAAGCCTTCCTCTCCGACCCCTGCTTCACCCCCAGAAGAGGTGCGGTGCCTCTCTCAGTCCTGACCCGTCAGAGCATTTGTCACACTGTGTTATAACTGACTATTGGTCCGTCCATCTCTCTCACTAGACAACGAACTTCTGTGGGGCAAGAATTGTGCCTGGGTATTTTGTATCCTGTGCTCTGGGCACAGAGTCTGGCACAACGCAGACTCTCAAAAAAATTTCTTAAATGAATAACTGCTATTTTTAAGTGTTTGCACAGCTCATCTTTTCCTGAAAACAAACTATACCCATTTGCCTCTGAGATAGTGAACATCTATTGAATAAATGAACAAATGAAAAAAGTGCTATTGACGCAGTGCTTACATCCATGAATTGATCGGAGAATAACAACACTGTGCTGAGCAGTCCGCTGCCATTTCAGGCTCCCTCCCTTTCCCCGAGAGCAGATTATCAGCTTCATTCTAAGCAATC
The DNA here is from genome assembly GCF_000327345.1 of Myotis davidii. Taxonomy (NCBI): domain Eukaryota; kingdom Metazoa; phylum Chordata; class Mammalia; order Chiroptera; family Vespertilionidae; genus Myotis; species Myotis davidii. The sequence goes on along the minus strand of NW_006288615.1, from coordinate 14,669,055 downwards.
CGCTCTAAACATTCCAATGGCTATTACTGGGTTTAATACAGATTTGCCAAATGTTAACTTTGCTCAAATAACTTTGTTTTAGGTGATTCTGTACACAGCAATAATGCCAGAAAAGGCAATCTGTATCATTTAGGGAACTTGAAATTTTTATCTATATTAATAAAAGAAAAAAAAGTACCAAAGAAATGCAGCCATTTTCTAAAGGAAGGGGGAAAGAATGCCTCATGGAGGAATATAAAATTCTGAAGGGAACAGAAGCAAGATTTTACAAGACTATTTGAGATCATGTCAAGTACGAGAACAAAAGAACATAAACTAAGGCTCAGAAAGGGTCAGACCCTCAAGGAATTTAGACAGAATTTCTCTAGACATAAAGGAGGAAGTTTATAGAGTAAAAAGCAGAGGGTTGAAGTGGGGGAAAGGTTGTAAATATAGTTGAAGTTGTTAGACCAAAATTGTTCCCTGAGTTATACTCAAATCATAGATCATGGCTTCTAATTCCTCAGAACAGAGCAACTTGAGCTGAGTAATGGACTCTCTTTGGGTGGTGTCATTTTTATCTTCTTTTTTACCTCCTTTAAATCAGTCCTTCAATTTAGCCACTTGGCAGGGCCTTAGGACATGTAATCCAGGCAACCCAGCTGAGTTTGGTCTCACAGATGAGAAAACCAAGATGTGGAGATGAAACTGTTTTCCATAGGACTGGTGGCGAGTCCCTGACGGGAAGACTGGAATTCAGAGTCCCTGACGGGAAGACTGGAATTCAGAGCCCCTGACGGGAAGACTAGAATTCAGAGCCCCTGACGGGAAGACTGGAATTCAGAGCCCCTGACTGGAAGACTGGAATTCAGAGCCCCTGACTGGAAGACTGGAATTCAGAGCCCCTGACGGGAAGACTGGAATTCAGAGCCCCTGACGGGAAGACTGGAATTCAGAGCCCCTGACGGGAAGACGGTTATACCACCAACGTGCTACTCATTGAATTGAATCCTGGGTGTGTAATTCTTATTCATCTCAGCAATGAAGCTGTCCTGATGAAATTCCCATTGACTCTTTCTACCATTGCTGTTACTATGTGCCTACCCTATTTTTATTATTATGTACTTACCCTTTCTTAGACGCTGATTATTGTCTATGTCATTTACTTGATACTTAGCCTCATTAAATGAGTGGTTTGGTCAATTGTGCCATAGATCCAATGGGAAAAGGAACTGGGGCTTGAGCCAGCAGCAGATGGGTGGACGTTAGATAGGTGCAGAGAAGGAAAGGAGAGCGGAAGAGGGTCCTGAGAATGCACAATGATGTGGCTGTACCACATGTTCTCAGCAGAGGCCTTATTTAAGGGGAGATGTCAGCAACCTCTGGGTACAGAGCAGTCAGGACCAGAAGCCAGCTCAGGGCAAAGTCAGTGCTAAACAGACCAAGTCCAAGTGACCACTGCTTTTAAGGGACAGCCCAGATCAAACAAACGCACTTCGGGCAAGTGACTGTCACAGAAAGTCACAGCCATCAAAGCGGATGGATTGAGGTGGCTGAAATCAGAAGGATCAAGCAGTCAGCTCGTTTTTCCTGTCCTACTCTGTGAAAAGAAGAGACTGGCACCAGTTCTTCTAAATGCACATTAAAAGCAAAAATGAAGTAATATATTGCTCTATCAGATGGCCACAAATTTTTTAAAAATATTTAATGCTTGTAAGGGTGCGGTAAAATAAACATTCTTATATTCACTGATAAGGGCATAAGTTGGATAAACTTTCTGCAGACAATCATAATTTATTTATTCATTTAACAATTACTGGTTGAGCACCTATATATTCACTAGGCATACACCTTTAGGAACACCTTGCCTTTTGTTCACCCTCCTTTTTCCCAGTGTTCTCTTGCTGCCCTCTGGCTCTCCAGAGCTTCTCATTACTGATGCTCTGCCCCCACCCTCTCTAGACAATGGCCCAAGATGCAGATCGATCTCTCTATCTTGTTTCCCTTTCAAAACAAACCTGTTTGGGGTCCCATTCTACAATGGGGGCTACATGTATTCAGCTAACTCCATTCAGTAAATGTTGTCACAGTTAGTGACATCAAACATACATTTAAATGGAGTAAATTCAACTATGTACCCTAAAAAACAAAAATATTTTTTCACATAACTTTAACACTAAACACAAGTCAAATATTTCATCTGGTACTCACCTAAAACCAGTCAGTCATATATTCCAATGCTGAAGGAAAACTGTGTTATTTAAATACTTACACCCAAAATCATATATGTGGTAGAATTTATGGGGAACGTGATGGTAATTTGACTACAATGACTATTCCCCTTAGTTGTTAAACTTGGAATCTAATCCTGTCCCTAAAATGGTCCTCTAACTCAAGCTCAACCAATTCATGTTGAAGAGCTAATGGTTAATAATCTATTCACGTGTTTCCTATGCAGAGATATTTGCATTGTAAAAGAAGACATTTGGAAGAGCAATGCTTTTTCCAGAAGGAATAACACTGTTACAGGTGCTATATTTATTGAGGAGGGACATTTTAGCCAGGCTTGTACTTATACAGGAGGCCTTGAATTCCGTCTTCTTCAGATTTATTCAAAGAAGTGGGCTGGGCCAACAAAGTGGTTCGCAGTGTCTTAGGTGCCCTTATACACATTGCACATGCTTTATACTATTACCGGTGTACAACTCAGTGAATCAAATCTACACTTATTTAGCATCTAATATGAACCTAGCTATAAGCACTTTCATATATATTGTCTCATTTAATCGTCAAAATTACTATGTAAGATAGGTTTTGTAGAATTTTTATAGATAATGAAAATGAGGCTCAAAAAAACATCGAGTTGTACAGTTCGTGAAGCACAGATTTAAACTCAAATCTGATTGACCACTAGGATGATTGCAATGGGACAGTGCTCCTAAATGACTTACTTAAGGACATTTGGTACCACACACAACCTTTTGATTTAGGCTGGAAAGTTCTGTGTGTCATCCTTGTAGTAGAGATTGACAAACAACTTCCTACATCGCTGTATCATTGAGCAATTTGAAAAGCAAATTGAGTCATTATCTCAACTGACTATCAAAAATCCATGAGGCAGCAGGGCAAGTATTATCACCCTCAGTTTCATAAATAAAGCAATTAATGACCAGATTGTTAAGGACTGATTAAGATCATGAGGTTAGGGAAAGGTAGACAATTTTATAGCTGGAAATAAGAAATTAACTTTGGCACACTCTGCAACACTGCGTGGACCAGGCTTAGCATTTTCATCCCTGTCACTAAGCAGCCTCCCCATGGAGGATCCATCAGAACTGAGTCTACCTAGGACACCAAATTCAGAAGCCGAGGCCAGCTTTGACGAGCCCATGCCTTTCTCCTTAAGAAACCATCTCTGGCTCTTGCTGAACAAATTGAACATTCCAAACTCATACCACGACTTAAGTCAGAAGCTAAAATATTTCTTTTCAATTTCCATAATGTTTTTCTCCTTTCTAAAATTACTCACTGAAAGACTGGCCTGTTCCTATCCCTTTCTCAATTACTTTCCAAAGTATAAAAATTACATCGGGCAAGTACGTACATGCTTGTTCTCCAAGCTGCAACATGTTTGCACCCCTACCCACTACAGATAGATCTCCAGTATATCTGTGTTTGTAAAGGCTTTATTCGTGGTTAAGCAGAGATTAGATGGCATTTGGCTACAGAGCCAAAAACATACAAATTCCATCTTCTCCATAGAGACCTCAAGACGGAAAACACACAAGGAGAAATAGCAAGAGTGAAATAAAATACCACTTTATTATTAGCCAGATGTGAGTATCTTAGATGAATCCTATTTCCCATACACTGTTGACCATAGGGAAATCCTACTAACCAATACTCTGTGTTTATGTTCCAGGAGCAATAGCAACAACCTTGGATTTTATTCCTGGAAATTTTCCCTCTGTCGACCAGCCAGCACATACCAAATCGTATCTTCAGAGGCCACAAAAACTGAAACCCAACATAGCACAGGAACAAAATCAGAGCTACCATTATGCTCTGTCCATGCCTCCCCATGCTATCGGCAGCTTCAAGTCCAACTACAAAGCTATCAGCAAAGTCAGCAGAGAGCAAAGAAAACCGTTACCACAGATAGGAATGAGCATGTACAAGAGCAGATTTCCCTCATGAAATGGCAGGTCTGAGGGGGTCAATGCAAAGTCAGGTGTGCCAGGGAAACCCACAAACACTCCCGCACCTCAGGGCTGGATACGCCAGCCCCAGATTTAAACAGATGGAAAGCACCTCTTCTGTCCTTGAGAGGACAGATAAACATAATAAAAAGGGATGTGATGCCTGCCTTTTAAATTTCTCTTTTCAGTCATTCCTCAGCCATCTATTTCCTAAATGTTACAGGAACTTAATGCTACAATAATTCAATATGCAGGAAAATGTAGTCAGCCCTGAATACCCAAGATCCAATAATTGAAGCATATACCACTGAGACTTTTAGTTATTGCTTTGAATGTTCTTCTGTGGCTACTCTTCTATGGAGTTTGAAACTTTTCCAACCCCCACCTTACTAATTCCATGCATTAAAAATTGAAATGCATCCAAATTTCATTTCCAAAGAAACATGTTATACCAAGGATGATTATTACATTGAAATCTGGAAGCACATAAACTGGAGCCTGAGATATGTAAGTTATCCTTTTTAAAAAAAAATATGCAATAACATTTTCTCTATTACCCTTACATCCCATGGAATCACAATGCTAGAAAGCAAACCCAGGAAATTGAGTATATTTCTTAGGTTACTTTGAATAGAAGTTATTTTGAATGACTCTTAGTGGAATGTCAGATTTAGAGAAGGCACCCCGAGGTCACACACTGGTTGCCCACACGCACATTTTATTTGGTCAAAAAAACTGTTGCCCACATTCAAAGATGAGAACATTTCTCAGAAGAAACGTTGTGTTCTTGACTTTTCTTTCAAACCGGAGGCTCTGGCCAATGCTGTGCAGTATTCCCACGTGCCCCAAATCAGCCAGAGTAGGAGAAGGTGCTCAGACAGGCAGAGGACCCACTGTCCCCACCACCCAACTCTACTTCTATCCCAAATATATAGAGAGAACCCCTGTCTTAAATAGCATCCAGTCCATCTGTGAAATAGAAAAAAAAAGTGTTACTTCTATTTACCTAAAGATATTAGTTTATGTTCTACTTCTATCACTGAGACAAAAACAGATCTATTATGAAGTGTGTCTGACAATCAAAACCTTCCATCAATGCGCCTAATACAGTTAAACAACCAATCAATACAGAGAAGGGGGGAAATCTTTCCAGTTACTTAATTTTACCTCAATAAACTGGCAAAGTGTCTTAGTCAAAATAGCCAAAGCTTGACTTTGGGAGTTTTATCCCAACCTTTGCAGCTTTGCTGGGAAAAGGGAGCCGAATTAGTTCCATGAGCCCATCTATAATAGAGCTGAGATCCTAGGGTCTTAAGAACAGCTGCATTTGCACAAAATCAGAAACAGTCCAAGTCTCCAAGCCTAATCTAGACCAACGCTGCTTTCAATGCTGCTCAAGACCTCAGTCAGAATGCACAATCTCGGTCCTATCCCAGGCCTACTAAGTCAGAAACTCTGGGGATGGAGTCCAGCATCTGTTTTAACAAGCCTTCCAAGTGATTCTGATATCTGCTACCATTTGAGAATCATGGGTGAAGCTTCAGAATCTTCTGGAACAAAAACGACTAGATTCTTGGGTCCTACTCCCAAGTGCAATTCCCAATGTGATACTGCCACTGCCGGCCAAGGAGCCACACTCTGAATAGCACTGCTGTAGACTCATGGTTCTCAGCCCTGACTACCCACTAGAATCATCAGACCAATTGAATCAGGAATCTTTAGAATAAGGCCAAACCCTGGAAATTTTGTATTTTTTATTATTTTTTTAATCCTCACTCAAGGATACGGTTGTTGTTGTTTTTATTGACTTTAGAGGGAGAGAGAGAAACATCAGTTGCCTCCCATACACGCCGACCTGGGATTGAACCTGCAACCTCGGTATGTGCCCTGCCCTGGAACCAAATGCTCTAACCAGCTGAGCCACCCAGCCAGGGCTATCCTGGTATTCTTTAAAGCCCACCAGGTAATTCGAAGGCATACTCAAGTTGGGAACCACTGCTCTCACCACAACTAATCTCTCTCATCAATTTTAGCTCCCCTAACACACATCAATATACTCATTTGTCTTGTCTGGAAATGTTCTGAGACTATTTCTATCTCAAGATATAGCCATGACCAATCATCTCAGCTGTTCTAGTAAGCTTTTCAAAGAGCAGCCTCCCATCAGTTTGATAGAAATTGTCCCCAGTAGTCATTTTCTGACCCATGTTTGGGTTCATATTTGAAGATGGTGTTATTTGGGGATAACTGCTAAGGGACAAGGTCAGCAAATTGTTTCTGCCAGTAGGTAGAACCCATAGCCGTGAAAATCAGACATCCTCCAAATAACACATTCCATGGCAAAAACTAAATGTTTTGGCTGAGGAAGAGACACACAGATGTTCTAATATTCTCAATACCAAAGCAGTTTTCTTCCAAGCAGCTTCCGCAACTCCAAAGGAGATTTGCTTAACCCATTAACTAAAGTCTGCGAAGGTATCCCTATGGCATTGAGGCCCAGAAGATGTACTTAGAACCTCTTTAATATGTTGGTTAACACAGGAGCTGCTGCAGGAGACAGCCTCTCAGTGTACGAAACCACATTAGGGAATTTTAAAAAATTATAATGAGAAGAATTGTAGGTAGATTCCAATGTTTGCCCAAAACATTTCTTAAAAGATTGCTAGAGAAATATCCCAAGACCCAATGGATCAAAATATATTCCAACTTAGAGGGTTTTTTTTCCCCCTGAAGAAACGTGTACTAGTGACAACTCATCCAACAAGGGGAAGGAGTAAGATGAAAACAAAATGCATATTCATATGTAATAACAGAGTAAAAAGACTGTGGGAGGAAATATTGATAAACAAATATTTTCCTAGAGAAAGTGGCGTATATATTTTAGCTTCCTAAAAATACACTTGAAAGAGGGAAGAAAAAACTTTATTTTTTTTCCATTTTGGCTTTATTAGAACAAGAGACTTTGTGTCTCCCATCAAAGCACACCCAGGCCCTTTTGTCATGTCTGGGAAACTATTGATTCCTCTATTAAATTGTGCTATATGGAAAAATCTTGACAAGAGCAATATCATTTATTAGACTAACAAATATGTTAGTTGAACCAGCTTCAGAGACTTCTAAAATCCATTATACAACTGCAGCTCTTTCGCGGAGACCAGGATGTATTACAGAGACCAATTCTCAGGACACCGCATGACTAATTTACTTGCACATTCCAAGAGACCATTATTTTTTAGGAAGAGTAGAAAAATTATAACCTTCAACTTGGGGGGACATCACCGGCAGCTGATGTGCTTTTACTAAATATCTCAACAAGCTGGTCCTACATTCCCTAATATTTCCGGCCTCAGCATTTTCTGACACTAAAATTTTTATAAGGGAGGGTAGAGAGGAGAGGGTGGGCTACAAAGAACAAAACTGACCAGATAATCTGAGCTACTTTTGGAGGAAAATAAACAATTAATATGTATAAGGTCATCAACCCTCCACCTGGCGCTGCGTATTTACACCTCAGGTTTCCATGCACCCAAATCTACTCCTCACCCTGTTTCTCTTCCTTCTTTTCTGGGAACAATGAGACTGTGGGACCCTTTTGAGTCCTCAAATATCACCTCCTATTCCTGACCATTTGTATTATTTTTGGTGGCAAGCAAGCTATGCCAGACTCGGAGAATCTAGAGACCACTTCAGAGCTCCCTTTGTTCAACCACCCCATTTGTGACCCTCAGAGGAAAGAGGCTCACCTAACAGACATGATGGCAGAGCCAGGCAACCCAGCTCCCACTGCCATGTGCTTCCCACCTGTCTGCACACCAGCTCTGCTCATCTCTTCAAATGTGGTGAAAAATCAGGCTCCGTCTCAACTCGCAGCACTGGGAGGCCTTTGTGGCCATCTGGAGCACTCACCTGGAAACCCTGATGCTATTAGGAAGTTAAACTGATCGCCCCTTATGATAAATGAACCGCAGCTTGACAGTGCCTAGGTACTGTGCACAGAATCAGATACACATTCTTCCAAATGCACACCTAGCTCCCCCGAGCCAGGTGCTGGGACTGGTGGGGTTCTGGAAAGGGCTGACTTCTGAAGGGAAAAGGAATGTTTCTGGGGCTGCCCGGTGGCTCCCAGGTGTGTTTTTGAGTCTTTTCCGCCTCTGAAACAAGCGTTTGGCACAACAGGAGGATCTTGTCTAAGTCCCAGTGAACCCAGAAGGAGGAAAACTCTGTTGCCTTTGTCTACACCCAGGCAAGAAGCTCAGTATCAAGTGGACCAGAGAGGTGCGGCGTCACTGTGGACCAGCATCTGCTTGTGGGGAGACACAGGACAGCAGCTGGAGTGAGGTGGGTGAGGAAGACACTGGAAACAGGAAGGGGGTGAAGGGTGGGAGGGAGGGAAGAGGAAAGAAGAGAACATATGCAGAAAAGAAGAAAGAACATATGAGGAAGAGGGCTGAGTTAGAAAAAGAATTGTGGTAGAGCCCTCAAAGGCCCATCTATATCCTGTTCTCCTTGCCTCCTGGGACTTTGCAGGTCTATGCAGGAATGACCCTTCCCAGTCCTGGGAGGATCCATGTGGCTAGTCCATGACAGAGTAGGGAGAAGTGACATGGGGTGGAGTATTGGATACCATCATGAGCCCTCGGGGGCTCCATGCTCAGCCCAGGGAGAGTGGCGGCAGCACTGGGTGCTATGGAGAGACCATAAGATTGGAGCTGCTGGGAATGTTGAGCCAACACATGGAAAGCATTTGTCCTGATTGTCACCCAGATCTCCAGACAATTTTGCTTAAATGAGAAATAAACTTTGCTACATTCAGCCACTGAAATTTAGAGGTTGTTAATGACTGCAACATCACCTGACCTATCCTGGTTAAACAGAAGAATAAAGAGTTGAGAGTAGGGAAAAAGAAATGAGAGAGAAAGAGAAGGAGAGAGGAGAAGAGAGTGAGAGAAAATGGAAAGAGGGAATGTGAGGGCTGAATGCCATGGCCCCTCACGTAAATTACCTTATACTTTGTTCAACCAGCTCTACGAGCACAGGAAAGACATGAGAAAATGTGCCCAGAAAGAATTCCCAAGAGAGAAGAAGTCAGGGCTTGTGGGTGGCAAGTTTTCCACTTGTAATGTGTTTGTAGTCATCTCCTTCCTGAGTCATGCTTAATGTAATGCACATATGCCTTTATTGAGTATTTATTGAGCACCAGCTACTTGCCAGATATTGTAGCACTAGGGATATGGAAGAGACCAAGACAGACTTGGTCCCTGGCCCCATGGAGATTATAAATTATTTCCTTCCCTTTAAAGTCTAAAGGGAATGCCATCACAATATACCCACCTGGCAGAGAGACAAGACTTCAGCCACCAGGAAGATGAGTTTGAGAAAAGAGCTCCAGAAGCTAAACTGCTGGTTCTGTTAGGAACCAGCTGCAAGGCCACACTGAGGAACCTCTGAGCTCAATTTCTTCATCTCTGGCATGAATGAAATAAGACCCACTGATTTCAATCCTAATAATAGTGGTAATAATAACAGTACTAACAATAGGAGCTAACCTTTATGGAGCATTTACTACATGCCAGGCACAGAGCTTAGATTAGTGCATTTAATCTTCACATCAACATGATATCCATTTTGCAGGTGAGTAAACTGAGGCTCAAAAAGGTGAAGAAACTTGCTCAAGACCAGAGAGCTAGTAAGTTCTATAGAGCCATCATCTGGAGGGAAATCTGACCAATTCCTGAACTCACAGCCTTTACCACTCTGCCATACCTACCACCAGAAAATGTATCTAGTGCTGTGGTCAAAAGAAAATTAAACATGGAGACAAAGCAGATGTGTTCTTTAACACTCATCCTTACCCCAGAAGAGGGTCCGAGAAGAGATAAAGTGCCTAGTAACAAAGTTTAAACATTATTTCCCTCTCTTGTGAGAAATGAAGGAATTTTTTTTCTGGTTATATAGCATTCTTGCTCTGTGTTGATCTAGCTGCCTCATTTAGTGCACAGAAAGGACAATTTGAGTCTTCTCTCTAGATATCACCCCACCTTTCTCAGCTCCTATGGCTGCTGGGATAACCTCCTTTTGTCCACATCTGACCAGCGAGGTTATTGGCTGTCCCTACACTGTGCCCATTGCAGCCATGGGACCCTGCAATCTTCATGGCCAGACATATTCCACCTGAAACACCTTCATCCATCACTCCTTATTTCAGCCGGTGTTGGTTTCTTGTGTCCCTGTCTGTCCTCAAAACTAAATAAGATTGTCAACCAACCAACAGTTGCAGGCATTCTTCTCTAGGCTTGTAATGCAACTGCAGGCTAACCAGGTAGTCAGTAAATCTTGGGGATCTAACTTTTTAATTAAAAAGTTGTTTTGAAAAAGCACTTGAGTAGAAATTCTAAGTAACTGCTTGCCAACTCCAAATACATGTCTAGGAATCCAGAAACAAGGAGAATTATACGCGGAAAAAGCAAGATCTTGATTGCAGTCTTAGAGGGGAAAGACACCATGAAACATGTAGACTGGTGCCCTGGGTGGCTCGGTTGGAGTGTCGTCCCACCAACCAGAAGTTTGCGGGTTCAATTCAAGTCAGGGCACATACCTATGTTGTGGGTTCAATTCCTAGTCAGGGTGCATAAGGAGGCAACTGATTGATGTTTGCCTCTCCTCTCTCCCCGCCCCACCCCTTTTCACTCTCTAAAAATCAATAGTCCTGGCTGGGTGGCTCAATTGGTTGGAGCATCATCTCATACATCAAAAGGTTATGGTTAAGTCCCCGGAGGCAACCAATTGATGTCTCTCTCTCTCTCTCTCTCTCTCTCTCTCTAAAAAAAAAAATCAATACATCCTTGGGTGAGGACTTTTTTTTTTAATATATTTTATTGATTTTTTTTTTTACAGAGAGGAAGGGAGAGAGATAGAGAGTTAGAAACATCGATGAGAGAGAAACATTGATTAGCTGCCTCCTGCACACTCCCGACTGGGGATGTGCCCACAACCCAGGTACATGCCCTTGACCGGAATCGAACCTGGGATCTTTCAGTCCGCAGGCCGACGCTCTATCCACTGAGCCAAACCCGTTTCGGCGGGTGAGGACTTTTTTAATAAATAAAACTGTTAAATGGCATCTAAATATATAAAATAAATATCAGAAATATAAGTCTTTGTTTTACTATGGTTGCAAATATCAAAAAATTTCTATATGTGACACGGCACCAGAGTTAAGTTAGGGTTTTTCAAAATGCTGACACGCCGAGCTCAAAAGGTTCGCCATCACTGTCCTAGGGTGATGATTATAAAAACACATGTAGACTGGAGATGAGCTGCATTATGATATAGCATAATTGAACAACTTTGTTCAAACCGAGAGATTCCACCCCGCCAGAGGGTGCATACGCAGCCTCATGCCCTTTCTGTCTGTCTGCATAGCGTATTTGGTGCAATGTCTTAAAAAAATTTTGTGGGGGTTTTTTGTTTGTTTGTTTTAATTTGCTGCCAATATTTTCTAAACAGAAGATTTCACAAAGAATCCAAATCTCAGACTTGTCTTCAAGTCAGAAGATTTGGCAAAACCCTGAGCCTACATCCCCCAGGGCTACAACGGAACAGGGCCTGAGCTCTCTGATTCAACACAGTCCCTACCTCTCCCTGATGTCTGACACATGGCCTGCTTATCTGTTTAAGTAACCTCCCTGGGTCCTTCAGGCCCTTGAGCCAGCCGGTTGAATCCTCATTGCTTGCTGACAGGGGAGCAAAGGAGATATGAACAGGTTGCAAGCAGGTGTACATGTACTACATGTCTTTGTAAATCCCTGATCTGGTCTCTCATGTCTCCACTTGGCATTGCCACATTGGCTCTAGTAGAATGAAGCTCGCCAAGACATGGGTCTGAGCCTGGAGTCCACTCCCAAAGGATAGTGCTAGTTATCTGCATGGGCCTTCACTTCTGAGTTCTATATGTAAATCTATAGAGACAGCAGATTAGTGGTTGCCTGGGACTGGGGTTAAGAATGGGAATTGGCGGCAAATGAATATAGGGGATTTGGGGGGATACTGGTGATAGTTACACTATCCTCTCCTACAAATGAACTAAAAATCATTGAATTGTATTCTTAAAACAGATATATTTTATGGTATATAAATATACCTCAATAAAGCCATTTAAAAAGAATAATTCTGACTGCTTTATGGAGAATAAACCAGAGGAGAACAGGGTGAAGTCAGGGCACCCACTTTAAAGGTTCATATAATTGTCCAGGTGAAAGTCCATGGGGTCTTGGACCATGGTAGTAGCACTGTAGGTGGTCGGATATGACCAGACTGGACGTGCCTACAGGCAGAGCAGATGGAATTGGCCAGTGTGCGAGAAGAGATAGCAAGGCTGACACCAAGGTGTTCATAAGGAGAATAGAGTTGCCATTTACCAAAATGGGGGAGACTGTGGGAGAAGCAGGTATGGGAAAGCATAGGAAATGTAAGGAGCTCTGGTTTAGGCATGTCAGGTTCAAGGTGCACACCTGACAAGGAAGCTGGGAAACTGAGGAAGATAGTCTATATAAGTCAGGGGAGAGGTTGCTTGAGTGAAATTGGCATAAGCAGTGGAATTCCTATGAACAGCCACTCAACCAAGGTTTAACGAAGTGCCTCAGCACTGCCATTATGTAAGCCCCTGGTAAGAGGCAATGGGGTGCACGTATGGCTCATATGCAAACATATATGTATATGTTGTATACACATTATGTACACTCATTTATCTTTGAGATATATATATATATATCCAAGTACATGTATACTATCAGGAGTTAGGAGTTAGGCAGGTACTTTGGGAGTAAAGATCCCTGGATTAGGGGCTTAGGGAGGAGTGTAGATAGTGGGCCAAAAAAGGATATAATCCATTTCATCTGGGCTATTTTAATGAAGAAATAACATCCAATAACAATTTTATGATAGGATGGGGAGGTTTAACATTGTATGGTTGTTAATCATTCCCAATTAAGCTGTAACTAAAATAAGGCTCCAATTGGAACGCTGAAAATATAAAATATAAAAAGTAAGGCAGCAATAGTAAGATCTTGTCTGCTGCTTTTTTCCCTGGCATCATAAAACTGTAAAACTGAAACATGTCAGGCATCTTGTCGTGCACTCAATCCCAGGCCCAGCTACACAGAGGAGACCCAGAGCCCCACAAGGTGAGCCCACTTGCCAAAGCATGTACTTCAGTGTGTTTACAAATACCGCATGAAGGGCAGCTGTATACCTCTGTCTTTCAGAGGAAAATAATAAACTAACTCTGAACGCTCTGAAACGTATCACAAGAGGATAGTTGCCGAGGCACCAAAAACTTTTCCCATTATTGGGGTTTATCAAAATGTAAAAAGGCTCAATGAAAGGCAGCTTAGCGATGTAAGTCACAACAGTCAATGTGCATATCTTTGAACCAGTGATTCTGCTTCTAGAAGTTTATGTAACTGAGATATTGGAGAAGTCTACAAATACCGTTCCTTACATTTTTATTTTATTATTACTAATAATGAAAATAGAGTACTATTAATAATAAAAATTGAAAGTAAATAAAATATCTATAAAGAGCATTTTAAAATAGCAGAAGGTACACCATAAATCAGTGATGGCAAACCTATGACACCTCTGACACGCGAACTCATTTTTTTGGTTGATTTTTCTTTGTTAAATGGCATTTAAATATATAAAATAATATCAAAAATATAAGTCTTTGTTTTACTATGGTTGCAAATATCAAAAAATTTCTATATGTGACACGGCACCAGAGTTAAGTTAGGGTTTTTCAAAATGCT
>NW_006288615.1:14649863-14654925 GCF_000327345.1 Myotis davidii | reverse complement strand
ACAGGAAGAATGTTCACCAAAATGTTAATCATGGTTACCAGTAAATATTAGGGATGTTTAAAGTGGATCTCTCTTTTTTTTATTTTTTCTCATGGTTTTTCTGTATTCTTTCAATTTTTTATTATAAGAATGCATAATTTTTATAATCAAAAATACTTTAAAACAAATTTCATTTTGAAACTAAAATCAATGTCTTTTTCCCTACCTCCTTTTTGTATTGATTTTTAGAGAGATAAGAAGGGATAGGGATAGAGAAACATCTCTGTGAGAGCACAGCTGCTGCCTTTTGCTCGATCCCCCGACTGGGAATTGAGCCTGCAACTGCCCAGTGCACAGGACAACTACGACGCCCAAACTGAGCCACACCGGCCAGGGCTCACCATCTCCTTTGAATGAGGAAAAAAGAAAAGCAAGTGGGGCTCTGACTCCCCCGGGGAAGCCCTTTTCTGGTACTGGAGGCACTGAGCTGGCTCTGGGTGTGAGCACAAACAGGAGAAGGAAGGAAATGAGAGGAATAAGGATGGAGATATGCCAAGTGGGGTGGGGTGGGGCAGGGGCCAAGCAGCTATAGCTTTTTCCCTGGTTTCAGGTGGGTCTTCCTGGAAGACTCCTGGAATGGAAGGCATGGTGGGGGAGGCATAAGGAAAGGAGACTCCAGCGAACAGGGCTGGAGCAAGCTGGTGAGGGCAGGGGGTGAGGCGGCAGGAACCCAGCCTCTACCTCACTCATAGCACAGCCTGATCTGTTAAGAATTATCAATGTCTCCTCAATAGCAACTGCTGCTGTAGCTCAGCGGGAGCAATGCATCAGCCCCACAGCTCAATGCCCCAGGAGTGCCGGCTTCCTCGCCTACAGACAGAAGTGCCTTTTTCTTTGTTGGTGGTTTGTGGTTTCTTCATTTCCTATTGTAACTAGAGGCCCGATGCAAGAATTCATGCAGGGTGGGATTTGGCCACAGGTGGTTGGCCGGCCAGCCACGCCCCCAATTGGGGGGCGGGGCGATTTGGGGATGGGGCTGATGGGGGGAGGGGTCGCCGTTGGTTGGTCCAACTCCAGGTTAAACTCCCGGTTGAACTCTAGGTGGAGGGGACAATTTGCATATTAACCTTTTGTTATATAGGATAGGGAAGGATCCTAAATGACCAGCCCTTGAATCCTGCCTTCTGAATACCAGTGCCCAAGCAAACCAGGAGGGCAGCCAGTGTCTCTTCTGATTAGGGACATGGCAACATTCCTTATTTTGAAGAATTAAAAATTCTTCAAATAAATTGCCAAATTGATCAGATGATTTCCATCTTATCACGGATGTCACAAAACCTGCGTGTCCCACGGGGCCCTTGAGAGCCTCTTTCTTCCACGATCCCACTCACCTCCCTTTCCCCGCCCGCCCAGTGAGAAAAGTGTTTTCTTCTGTTGCACTAATACCACTTTGTGGTGTACGGGCCGCCCTCTGTTTGACCACCTGCCCCCACCAAAGTAGAAAAAAACTCCAGGTTCCTCTTCTGGGGTTTCATAATCGAAGGAAAGGCCTTTTGAAGCCACTGCTGTGCCCTCAGGGAAATGTTCACAGTGAGCAGGAAAGGGCAAGGCAGGCCCAGACCCGAGATGAGGCGTCACCAAACCAGACCCTTTCAGGATCAAAACCGGGTGCGGTTTTTAGGCTCCACCTTCCAGGAGGAAAGTACCGAGAGGCGGGGCCAGCTTCTGGAGGACTGCTGCTGCCAGCCTGGGCAGGGCCCGGCCTTGAGGAAGAGCCCTGTGCAGAGGGCACCGCCCAGGCCCGCACTGGTCCCACGGGGCGTCCTCCCTCAGTGGTTTTTATGCCCAGGCTCCCAGGAGCCCTGGGTTCCTGAGAAAGGTAGATACTAACAGGGCGGGCTGTTCCCATCCCTGGAAAGCATTTCAAACTGTGTTACAAGCAAGCTGCCAGGGGGAGGCCCCCATACTTTGCTTTCTACGTGGTTCTTAAGTCTCTTCAAAGCACTCAATTAAAAAATGTGGCTTCTATAAAACTCAGAGCAGACTGTTATGGAGCACACAGCTGCCCTGTGATTAGAAACACGGGAAATGTTCTGAGGACGGGATGCTTGGGGCTTTTAATTTCTTCCTTTGTGTCCCAAGGATGGTTCCCAGAAAGTGGGGCGAGGTAATAGTTTGTGTTCTTGGTTTTACTTTCAAAAATACAGTTATAAAGTAAATCCATATTCACTGTAGAGAATGCTTGAATATGCAGAATTTTACAGAGAGAAAAATCAGATTTCCTCGCAATCCCAGCACCCAGATGGAACAACTCTTTTGGTGTTTTATGACATGTTTTGGTACCACATTTCTTCTACTTTGTAAAAACATAATTAAGATCATATTTTACATTGATGCTTTGAAATCTGCTTTTTTTTGCTTAACGCTGGTTCATAGTCATTTCCGATGTTATTTTTTTAATCCTTAGAAATGTATAATTCTAGTAGCTGTGTAGTATTTGATCATATAGATATGACACCACGAGCTAATAATTTCCCAATAACTAATTCTGTGAAAAACGTCTTTGAGTCTCTCTTTCAGTAGTTCAGATTACCCCATGAAGACAGCTTTCCTAATGTGGTAGGTATCCCAAATGAAAGGTAAATTCTGTAGCTAATTAAAGTACAACATAACAGTGATCTTGACTTAAAGTTATACTATGTCCTTTCATTATGTTTTACCTTTAAATATACATTACCATGTGTTAATGTATTAGCAAGGAAATGACTTAATAGCTTTTAACTCCTATAAGGCCTTTCTGAGTTATAAAATTAATCCTAATCCTAGAAAGAGAAAGGGGGATATTTCAAAATGTTAACTGTGCTTGCCCTTAGAAGATGGCACTTAAGTTTAATTTTTTCCTACTTTTAGTTTTACTGCAATTTGCCAAATGTTCTATAATGTACATAATAGAAACAGTGTTTCATAATATTTTTAAATTTGTTTAATGTGTGCTCTTCTCTTCTGTTTCTAGAACAAGCCACTATAGATTATAAGCATTTTTAGTCCATCCTCCTGCTTATTCAAGCCCACAATTGAGAAAGAAGGTTGAATTCCAGATTTTCATTTTTTCCAGAAAATGCTTTGTGAATAATTTAATTGGATTCAAGCAAGGAAAACTGAAGTTATTTATAAAAACCTGGAATCATGGCCTGACTGGTGTGATTCAGTTGGTAGGAGCATCGTCCTGTACACCAAAAGTTGGTGGGTTCAATTCCTGGTCAGGGCACATACCTAGGTTGTGGGTTGGGACACATATGAGAGGTAACCAATCACTGTTTCTCTCCTTTCCTCTCTCTAAAATCAATTAAAAACATATGGAATCATTTCTTTAGTTCCACCTGTATGATTTGAGTGAGTTTAACACTATTGTCTCTGTCAGTTTGGGCTATTAGAACAGAATAGATAGACTGGGTGGCTTACAAACAACAAACATTGATTCCTCAGGACTCTGTAAGCTGGAAGTCCAAGGTCAAGGTACCAGCATGGCCGAGGTCTAGTGACAGCCCTCCTCCAGGCTGCAGACTACTGACTTCTCTCCACGTCCTCACATGGTAGCTCTCTCCTGACTTTTACCAGGACACTAACCCCCTCGTAAGGTCTCAGCCCTCACAACCTTATCTAATCCTAATTACTTCCCAAAGGCCCTACTTCCTAATCCCATCACATTGGGGGATACGATTTCAACATATAATTGGGTGATGGGGGTAGAGGGGAAAGGGGATACAAATGTTAAGTTCATAAAAGCTACAAACAACAATGCTCATCTTTCCCCAAGATATAGCCCGTGTGTGTGTGTGTGTGTGTGTGTGTGTGTGTGTGTGTGTACACACAGGCTCATTTAACACCCCGTTTGACTACATCTCTCTTGAAATGGGAAAGCAAACACTGGAGGAAGCAATAAAAAAGTAGCAAGTCCGATAAATGAACAGTTCCTAATCCCCCACCCAAAGCATGGACCATGTATACACAATTTCTCTCTTCCAATCACAACCATAGCTTTAATTATTGTTTTCATTTTTGTTTTTAAGTGCTTAGCAAAAATGTTTTGTTCCTTTCTCACAGAAATATATAGGTCTGAAGTAGGTTGTAAATTATTTGGAAAGGATGGGTTCATTTAAAAATAATCCTTGGAGCCCTAGCCAGTTTGGCTCAGTGGATGGAGTATTGGCCATCCAGTGACTGAAGGGTCCCAGGTTCAATTCCCATCAAGGGGCATATACCTCGGTTGCAGGCTCGATCCCCGGCCCTGGTCGGGGCACATGCAGGAGGCAACCAATCAATGTGTCTCTCTCACATCAATGTTTCTCTCTCTGTGTCTCTCCCTCTCCCTTCCACTCTCTCTAAAAATCAATGGAAAAATATCCTCAGATGAGGATTAATTTAAAAATAATAATCATTATCTTTGGCTAGTTTGCATCATGTAACTTTCACACCAGAATCATGCCACCAGCGAAGAGGACATAGCTTGTTGCCAAGGGAACCCTTGCTGATTTGAAAAGATGAAATTAAACAATGTCCAAAGAATATATTAAGATATTCATTATTGTCATCATTATTATTAATGATAATAAATAACAAAAGATAGCATCCCAGGATTTTACAAACTCTCATGCACATAAAGTTGAGAAACAGACTTCTCTTGGCAAAAAAAAAAAAAAAAAGGAAACTAGAAGACACCAAGAAAATTCTGTGGAAAAAATTAGATACTTTTATTGAAAAAGAGCAGGAGAAAAAGTAACTAGAGCAGGAAATATATAGAGGAAACTGCATGTGTTATGTTATTATTATTAATATTTCTCCATGAGAGGCTACAATGTTATAAAAGGCTTAGATGCCTGAAGTTGCAGGGGGAAAAATATACTTATTTCTAAAGGCTCAAAGAAAGAAGGATTTTGAGAACAGCTATAATGAATTCTGGCCCTATAAATAAAATCAGATATATTCGTTTTCCCATTTAGTGTCAGTAAAAAAACCAAAAACAGTTAAATTAAATTTAGTTTAAAACAGCTGAGGTTTAGTACATAAGGCTGTTAAATGTGTA
>NW_006288615.1:14634863-14644863 GCF_000327345.1 Myotis davidii | reverse complement strand
GAATCACATAGCTTATCAGATGCTCCCTCTTCTCTCTAGCTGCAGGAAAGCTCGGATCAAATTGGAAATACTAAATATTGCCTCTAGCAGGTAATTAGACACCTGTAATAAGCACTCTGGAATAAGCCTCGTTCCTGGCTCCATTTCAGTTTTCTACCCTTTCTCTTTCTGACTTTTTAAAAGGCATTTTTAATGTATGTTATCGTCAAGTCATGTGCCAGCCTCTCTGCTCTGGTCCTGGTGGCTCAGCAGTTTCTAGTTATTGATTTCCCAAATGATGGTATCAGTTATGGGACCTGTTCTCATACATCTCATACACAAAACTGTCCGTTGTAACAGGCAAAGGCATGTGACCAGATGTAACAAAAAGCTAGTCTTGGTGGGAAAAGGGGCAGGGCATGTTACTAAGAATTCTAGATAAAAATGTGAGAAGATTCTAAAAATTCAAAAACAACTGTTAAATTATCAGGGTGATTATAATTCTTTTTGTAAGTCAACTTATCTGGGTTCTTGATCTGTAATATAATTATAGGCCGAGCTACCCTTCATCAACTCCATCAATTAGTTTAGCCCATTTACTCACCCATCCATCAATACACATTTATTGAGCATTTACAAGTGCCAGATGTGTTAGGACTTAAGGATATGAGATGGATAGATAAATGCAATATGATCCCAACCCTCGGGGCCCCTACATTTCAGCAAGAGTCAGGCACAGTAATAATTATAGCGTCTCTAACAGTATGAACCAAGTGTGATACAAGCACAACAGAGTAGTGCATTGGTTCTATCCTAGGCTTAGGGGAAGGGAAAACTAGAGAAAGTTTCACAGAGAAGATGAAATTTGAACTTGACCTTAAAAATAAGGAGTCCTCAAGCATCAACCCAAAGAGGAGAAGATCATGGAGGGGGATCAGCTAGAGCAGAGATCTAGAGGCATGCAAGACATAGCAAGTTCAAGGACAGTCTGGCATGTGACGTGACTGGAGCTTAAGTAGGGATAAGGAAGCAATGTACATGCCTGCACCATGTTTAGGGGTTTGGCATTTATCCTACACATGGTGAAGAGCTGGAAATTTAAGCAGGGAAGTAACATAGTTAGAATCGTATATTTTTTAAGATCACTGATAGAGATACAGGAAATGGACAGCTGGAAGAACAAAGTTACAGGACTAGATGTCATTTATGACCATCTCAGTTCTAGAAATACCAAATTTGTAGTTATCAGCATGTGAGCACACTCTCTAGCTAAAACCATGGGAATGAGGGAGTTCACTAATAATTAAAAAGAAGTATAGAGAGGACCCCAAAGCAATGTCAACCACTAAAGGAGCTGTGCGTGGAAGAATGAGAGCCACTGGAAAAGCCTGAGAAAGGAGGCCAGAACTAGCCATGACCTGGAACAAGGAGAGTGAAAGTTGCAGATAGACAAGATGGAGAGGAGTTGCCAACAGTGCCTAGTGGAGGGGGCAGTAGAAAAAGGCCACTGAGCTAGACATTAGCTGGACATTGGTGACTTGTGCACGAGTCGTTGCAGTAAACACTGGAGGCAGAAGCCAGAATCTGGAGTTGAAGTGGAGGAAGCAGGAATAGGCTTCTTCTTCATATAACTTGCCTGGGAAACAAGTAAGTGTAAGAGAGGCAAGATGCAGAAAATATTCTTTGAGGTTGTCAAAAACTTGAGTCTCTGGGCTGACAGAAAAGTACTAGTCTAAAAAAAAGAAAGAAAGAAAAGTACTAGTGAAGAGGAGATGTTGGAGGAAGGGGAAGAGGAAGAGGGAAGAAAGCTTAGAGGAGAAAAACAGATGATACAGGGTCTTGAGACAGAAGCTGGGAGATGTGATCAGAGAAAAGGATCAGATCTGGAAATCCATCAAGTCGCTGGGGGGAAAAAACAGTCTAGCAAGTTATTTGACACAGCATGCCTGAATTTTTTAAATGTTTCGGCCTGTTCTGTCAAACTTTTGAAGACAGATCCATGGTGACCTATTTAGAAGCCAGCCAATAGAAAGAGTTGTTTAAAATATTTTGGTTTTTTAAGTAAATCAGCCTGGAAATTTTCAGCTGTGCTTAAAAAAATTCTACACACACACACACACCTTTTTAAAAATTTAACAGTTTTAATGTAACCATTGAAGGATTAAAAGCACATTGCTTTTTTTAAAGTACTAATGACTAGTTAGATAAAATATCACATGAATGATTACTTGCTACTTGTGGAATGGGAAAATAAAGGCTTGCCAACAGTGAAACAGAAAGGACATTGTGGCTCACACGCTCCCAGATTTCCTGCCTTCAGATCCTTATCAGCACAGGTACTATGTCGTCTGACTTTATAGGCAAGGGACTTGAGCTGGGACTAGAACCACTTCCAAGTTGTTCTCATCTCTATCTAATATGGTGCCTCCTTTTGGAAAAAAGAAAATGACTTGAGAGTAAGAATATTATCCATAATTCTTCACAATTAAGGGCCCCTAGGACATTGGCTACCCTCAATCATACTGTAATTCCCATTCCCAAAACTGGCAATGGGGCTTTGTCCATAGACTGCACACTGCTTTTTAATCTTATCCCTAATACCTACTGGGAATAACATAAATCGCACTTATTTCTTCTTCCTTTTTGCAAATTTTCTTTTGGCTTATGATTATTTAGCTTCTCTATGCTTATTTGAAATAGATTAAAATCTAATAAAGCCAGGAATCAGAATTCCCAAATTATTCTATAATAAAATGAATCCTTTAATAGGTTCTATCTTTTACCAAGAATATGATTACAAGTTTTAAAATCAAGTATAAAAATTTAGGAAATAAAGGGCCCTTCACTGGCCATAAGATACATAACTATGTTTAAAAATACATTAGACTGATATTTTTAAAGCCAGGGTTAGTTATATATACTCTACCCGTACTCAAAGAGCTATATTTATTTGACTACATAGTTCCTTTACACAACTGCAAGAACAAAACCTTTATGTCCCCTTTGTTCTTAGGTAAGGCAATATGTACAATACACCACAGTACCACGTGACTGGAGAGGAACGTGTGCTAAGAGATTACGGAGAGCTGACTGTCAGGGAATGCCTAACCAAAACTACAACACTTGAAATGGGCTTTGAAGGGATGGTAAGCCTTCAATAAGACAAGGACAGAAGAAAAAAATCCAGGTAGAATAGCAAAGGCAAAACCAACAAGAGAAAATTAAAATGTGCATGTTTTCAGTCATCCCACCCAAAATGGATCTCCTCTCCTCTGCTAAACTCTAAGAACATGGAAACAAACCAGATGCAGCCTATACTCTCAAGGCTCTCACAGGACCTGGGGGAGCAGCAGCGCAGCCCCGCAACAGCGTGTCTGCCTGCGGGTGCTCTGAGCAGCCAGGGGAGCGGAGCCGGACCTAGGTCACAGTTGGAGCGGTGCATGTTAGGAGAGCAGGGAAAGGGCCATCGAAGCAGGAGCAGCATATGCAGACGTACAGACATTTCCCTGCAGCTTCTTCGGCTAACACGTACCAAGCTCTTAACTATTTGCCAGGTACAGGTATTGAAATCTCACTGAATTCTCAAATATCCCTCTGAAGTAGGTACTTTCTCCATTTAACAGAAGAGGAAATTGAGACAGAGGGGTTAAGTAACTTGCCCCAGGTCACATAGCTAGAAGGCTAGATTTCAACTCAGGGAGCCCACTTCCTTAACTGCAGTTTCATCACAGATAACCTATGTGGTGAGGGCAAGGAAATGTGGGAGATCTGCTCTTACCAATTCCACAGTTTGGAGAACAGTTATATTTTTCAAGTCCTAAAAGTTATCTGGAAGGCAGTCAGCCTCAAACATTGAGCATTCAGAGCATTCTATGTGAGACACTACCGCCTCTATCCTTGGGTCACTGGTATTTCCGGTTGGAAATTGTGGTGGACTACTAGCATGTCTTCTACCCTGAACCTCTTGAGAACTTCTCTCCCCAACCCCTTCCTCTTCAACCATGTGATCACAGTGAGGACTGCCATGTTCTTGTATGACCTACATGGCCACAACTGATGGAGCCACAATTGATGGTCACAATTGATGGATCTAGAGCAGTGGTTCTCAACCTTCCTAATGCCGCGACCCTTTAATACAGTTCCTCATGTTGTGGTGACCCCCAGTTTCATTGTTACAAATTGAACATAATTAAAGCATAGTGATTAATCACAAAAACAATATGTAATTATATGTGTTTTTCCGATGGTCTTAGGCAACCCCTGTGAAAGGGTCGTTCGACCCCCAAAGGGATCACGACCCAGAGGTTGAGAACCGCTGATCTAGAGGTATGCTTGTCCAGGCTTGATTGAACTAGAACTTGGAAATGACAATTGGTGAATCTAGTGAAAGGAGCTATGAGATGCAAGATGTGGCATCATTGGCCATGTGTTCTCCGCCATATACAGGACGTTGCTGCAGTGGTTGAGGGTGAAGACAACAGGCAGAGAGAAACACCGTTGAGAGTTGGAGAGGGCAGGAGTTCTGAGGAAATTTGAAAGTCTAGATCCTGTTGTCCTTAAGGTCTAGCCATATGACTCCCCTGACTGAATTTAGATCACATGAGATAAACCTGTAGCCTTCCAAAGCTAGCTGGAGTCCTGCCACTTGCAGTCAAAAAGGTCCTGAGTAACACACACACACAAAGAAGTAACTCACATAAAAAAAAATTGTATAAAACAAGTTGCAAGCGCCCTGGCCAGCTTGGCTCAATGGATAGAGCGTCAGCCTACGGACTGAAGGGTCCCAGGTTTGATTCTGGCCAAGGGCACATGCCTGGGTTGCGGGCTCGATCCCCAGTGGGGGGCGTGCAGGAGGCAGCCGATCAATGATTCTCCCATCATTGATGTTTCTATCTCTCTCTCCTTCTCCCTTCCTCTCTGAAATCAATAAAGAAGTATATTTAATTTTTTTTAAAAAAGCTGCAAGCAAGAACTACTCTATCACAATTTAAAATGGCACATAAATATACATAAGGTTGAGTCTGATCAGGGAACCCTTTCCTAAAGGTAGTGATCAGCAACCAACAACTCCATTAATGTTGCCAAGTGGTTCAATTTCACCCACTGTTCTTGAGACCTTCCCTCTTCTTTGAGCACATAGGACCACCTCGTTTCTAAGTCAGAGTGGTACACAAGATATGACTCCACAGTAAAGCAAATAATTTTTAAATAAATATGCCAGAATTAAAGCCAAAATGTGTGGTTTTTCCTTCAAAGCCCTCAGCCTAGGACTGTGCACTTGATCTGTGAGGCTGCCCTTTCTCAAACAGCACCAGAACTCCATTTTGGGGACGACCTTCACAGCTTACCACCTGTGCCTCTGAATACTCTTAAAGGAACCAACCTTTGTCATTAGAGACCAGAGTAGACTTTTAGAATGAGCCAAAATATTAGAGCCAAGGTTGTTGATTAAAGCGAGTAATCAAGCTTAGAAAACCACTTGGTATCAGAAATAACATTTGAATATAAATATGGAGATAGGTTTTTCTTTCATTATTTACAAACTGCCTCTGACAGGTGATTTTGCTCATTTATGTACCGTTATAATTTTTTTAATATAGTTTACCTGCAAAGTAAAATTTTTAAATCTGATTTCTACTACTTATCTAAGCAGCTCCATAAGTGAGGAGAAGGAAAACCTCTTCCCCTTAAGCCCAAGATCTTAGAATAAGAGCAAGAGGTGTGCCACCGAAACAATTTGGATGTATTATTCCACTTGTTAAAAAAAAATTAATTTGGATTTTACAGAATCTTCCATTCCAACTTCAACAATACTGAATTACCTGGACTATCATCTCAGCCCCAGGGGGCATTCATTACATTGAGGGATGAAAAGTGACAATATCCAGAAATTTTTTACTCTAAATATGATCGTTTTCTCATACCATAGCAGTTAAAATATAATCAACGTTTTTCACTTTTTACCTTTTAGAAAGTTTTGTATTCCTCTATAAGGTATTCTTATGAGGCCAGTAAGCCTACTGGGGACTCTCTAAGGGCCCAGGGGACAAGGATTGAGGATTCTCTTAACTTTTTTCAGAAATGTTACCACTATGGAACACTTCCAAAATCTTTTTTACATAGTTTCTGTCAAGTTACAGAACACACGGGTTGTAAACCAATCTCCCACATTTCCCAGAAAATAAACACATCTGATTTGGAAACTTACATCAGCGAGATTGTGCAAATATTATTTGTAGCAGTTATTTCTTAAATAAATAAATACAATCCCAGAAAATCTTTTTAAGACATCATTTCAAACGATACAAATAGAAATGTGACATGCATGGCATGGCTGTCTCTTTTACTTGTCCTACTTTACTGTTTCATAGTCTGAGCAAACAGAGAGGCTATTTTCCCCCAAGGGTTCAGGAGGGCATACAATTTCATTTCTTCAGAAAATTGTTTCTCAAGATTTCAATCTTCTTAGCTGAAGATGACAAAACATAATATCAGAAACACTTATGCTTTTTATCTACTATATTTTCAAAGCATAAATAAAAGCTCAGTATGCATTTAAGACAGGTAGATGCAAACTTAAGATTAAATCACATACATATTGCAAAATTGTTTTATAATGTAAGAACATCTTAATTTTAAAGCGCTTACGAGAAGATCAATATAAAAACTAAGCCCTTTAAAACCATTTTGCATTGTCATTCTTATTTTACTCAGGTAGCATTCAATTTTCTAAATCTTGGGGTTAATGAAACAAGTAATAAAAAAATTAAATTGGATTTTTAGGGAAAGGGATTCAAATGGAGAGCATTCAGCTAAAGCTTCTTTTTCTATTTCTCTGCACCGTGGTGAGCACTACTTTGGATTTCAACCTCATTACACATCTATTCATAAAGCATGGTATAAAAACTTTAAACCTCAAATGTTTTAAGAATAAAACAAATCATGCATCTATGAAAAGATGAGCATAATGGCTTTTCTGTAGCGTGCCTAGTGCACTTCTCGACTGGTCTTGCAGAGCATTAGCTGAGCAATTGCCATTAGCATTAATATGCTCTTAAGTTTCTACTGTCCTATCATTTAAGCAATAATTTGAGGATCAATTCAATTTCATGGGAATTTCACTATTCCAGGCCGGCTTTGTGACATACAGAAATTTAGTTGTTGAGACACTTAAAGTTTCATAGTCTTTTGTGGAGTAATTGGACATATACATACATGTACGTATATATCCACGATACACGTCATTAAATTAATATCATGGATGAAACCAGATACAAAATAAGGTAGCTTCTGAGGTATGGATACCTATCAGCCTCTCACCTTTCTTCTCTCAGCTCCCAGCTTGTTTGCAGACACCATAGTAAATAGGTCATCCCGCAAAATATCAGGGTTGGTCCCTTAAGAGATTTAAGAGACACTTAAAGAATACTTGAGTCTCTATTCCATTCTGGTTGCTATCTTGGGATAAGGAATTGCCTCTAGAAGGTCTCTAGTAAGATACCAATTTCTGATCTGAGAGAGTTATCAGGAACTCATTAGCAGAGTTTTCTACATGTAGTAGGTGCTCAATATATGCTTACTGAATTGAAATAGCACCCACGAGATCACCCATGTGATCTGCCCAGTTAGTAATGAGCAAAAGCATCAGAGGACAGAACAAGAGTCCTGAGTGCTGGGGTTTGGTGGGGAGATGGAGGAGAGGAAGGGAGAGAGCAGAACATTTACATCCCACCTGAAAATTCATAATTCTTATGTTAACTGAAACAGGTTCAGAAAGAGGCTTCGTTGTGTGCTGAGCAAACTATATTCTTAACACTAAAAGGTATCTCTAGTGGTTGCAAGAAGGTTCAGAGAAGTCACTATTACAAGCTTAGGCAGCATTTTATATATTCTCATTCACTGGAACTAGGAGAGGCCTGAGGCATCAGAACATTACACTAAGACTGATAGGTTGTGAAACTTCTGAACTTTGATACTAATAAACCTACAAAATTTTCAGCAAGTCTCCTGGCTTATCTTGGAATCTCTTAGTGTTTTTCTCTTTATAGATAATCCTGCTCCGATCTTAGTTTAGCTTCCCAGGACAAGCCCTGAAGATGATCAGTTATAACAACCACATAACATGCATTAAGAAAATGAAATAAACCTATTCTATTATAAGCAATATATGTGTTTCAAAAAAAATATTTGCATTCTGCAAAATCACAGGACCTATGGGAAAAATAAAGTTAGCAGCAGACCACTCAAAATTTGAGCAATTTTGTAACAAAAACACCAACAAAAAAGAATAAACTTAATAAAAATATTTTCACAGTTCAAAAAAAAGTCTAGTTAATGTCTTGATTTTTAAAAGACTACTGTAAACAGAGGAATTTTTACGTTGGAAAAAAAAGGTATATATTTTGCCACAATTAAAAAAAAAAAAAGCAAGAGAGAGAGAGGAGAGCTTTATGGAAGACATAAAAAGAAGGATTGAGGCTGCTGGTTTTTGGAGACAAGACCAAAATACCCAAAGATCAGAGAGAATCACACAATAAGACAAAGCACATGGCCAAACTGTTCACAGGACAGTCTGTTCCTTAACTTCGTCTGCATGTTTGTTCTGTACTCTATGTCCCTCCACAGCTTGCTGCGTTCAGCTGTTGTTTGGCGATGCTGTCCTCATTCTCTTACTGACCAGTTGTATGAGAGCTAACTAATGCTACAGAAACATACTACACACCCCACTGGAAAAGCTATTGCCCACATGCTGAGGTGGTATTTTGTGAGAAAACATAAGACATCTAAGTGTCCTGTATGCATTACTCCTTTAACTATCTGGAAGCAAACACCTAACCTATGCAACCTCCAAGACCTATCTAGCTCTTCCATTTTAGAAATATTCAATTCTGGAGGCTCCACAGCAATTTAATTTCTTAATGATAGGTAAATGATAATACCTGTAGACAATATAGGTATAGTTGACAATAAATGTAGGTACTGGCCATTGCCCAGAAACTCAAGTACAAGAGGAAGTTTTCATAAAGATAGAATGATTTTGAAATTCCTACAAACAAGAGAGCTCAGTCAAACAAGAGGACAGCTAATCAAGTCATCCATAAGGGGATATCTATGCCTTTGGGAAACAGGTGGCCAACGTATATCATGGTTTTTAGATCAGGAAAAATCTCTTCATTTACTGCCCTTTAAAGACACATTCACGGTAGTCAACACTTTCTACCCTTTGGGATTGTTTAATCAATAAATGTCCAACAGACTGTATTGTACTCTATGGCATTTCACCGAAAGAATTTACCCCAGGCCTCTTTCTTTTAAGCCCTTCTCGATGCTAAGCAGCTCATCCTTTTAATCTGCTTTATTCAGCACAAAATATGAAACAAAATAAAGTCAGTGGCTGACTTCCATAACTGCCTTTTGTTTTACCTTGATGGCCCCCTCCTGCCCTATTTGAATAGTACTATATCCCCTTCACATTCCATTCTTAATAAGGTTATTTACCTTGCACACCCAATGAGATTCTACTATATATAATAAATTCTCTTCTCTGAGATATGTCTGAGAGGGCAGCCTATTCAACTAGTAAAAGGATTAACCTTTTAACTGAGAGTGCTCTTAATGCTGGACACAATTTTCATGCTGAGCTTTCAATTACTTGAGAGATGTCACAATAGCACACAGAGGTGTTTACATTTACATACACTAGTACATCAACCTTAAAAATAGCCCCTCATCAACTTTTCAAAATGGCTAGTAAAGAAATCACATTTGTTACTACATGTGTATTGCTCTTGCATATGCGTGAAATACAGGTATACTAATAATGCAAACTGGGAAGTAAAAAATATAATTTTAATGCATTAGTATTACTATTAATTATGCGTGCTAATAAAATACATGGAGGTACAATCCATATAGACCCTTCAAGTTTCCTTTTAGCCAATAATTGTTCTTTTCTCCTCACAAAACTTTTTAACATAAGTGATAGCACTAACTACCTTCATTGCATCATTTTATACTCTCA
>NW_006288615.1:14622313-14634849 GCF_000327345.1 Myotis davidii | reverse complement strand
AGAGTGACAAACAGAGAAATGGCCAAAAGTCTAGAAATAGAAAATGGATGAGGGAAAAGCAAATGGCTTGGATATTCCACCATTTGGACAATATATTTGGCTTTACCTCATCAATAGTGCTGTGGTAGAGGT
Organism: Myotis davidii; assembly: GCF_000327345.1. Taxonomy (NCBI): domain Eukaryota; kingdom Metazoa; phylum Chordata; class Mammalia; order Chiroptera; family Vespertilionidae; genus Myotis; species Myotis davidii. The sequence continues at coordinate 14,634,717 of NW_006288615.1, read as the reverse complement.
GAGGAGGAAGGTGGTTGGTGGTTGGGCAAAAAAATTTCAGTTACTTATTTAGGCTACATAGGTCAAATGCTTATACTGCATCCAAAGTAATAGGAAAAGGAATTTTCATAAATCTTTTTTCCTCTAAAATCGTTTGCATTGTGGCACATCTCACTCTCAGATTCACATGCACATCACTACCTAGTCTGCTTGATTAAATGTTGTACTGACCTAAAAAGGATTTGTTTATAGTGGCATCGAAGGCACTGGAGAGCAGATCTCTTAAGTCAAAACAATTTGGACTTGAGTCTCTGGAAAGGAGAAACTGAAAGGAGAACCTCCCCTTGGACATAAACCGTCTTGTCCATGTCTCTTGCAAAAGTCCCAGGAAAATTTAGTCTATTTACTCATGTTCTGAAGCTTATGGATTATTCTAGAGAATTCAAATATTTACTGATACCCTACCAACTGCTAGGTAATGGGAGTAGAGCAAAAAGCAAAATATTCAGAAATTCCTGGCAACATGGATTGCTTTCTACTGGGGGAAGGGGTATAATAAACAAAGATGTTAGATGGTAATAGAATTGCTATTGAATGTTAGGGATAATAGAGAAATTATGGACAATTTTAATGGAGGAAAAAAGCAGGAAAGGGATATGTTAAGGAGGGTCAGGGAAAGCAAGTTGATATTTGAGTAAAGAACTGTTGAAGTGACTGGAAGCAATAGGCTAGCCCACTTCCTCTTCACTCTCCTGGGAGGGCCTGATCGCACAGCCCCAAACTACTTCCTTACCTGCCTTACCAAACATCTGGCAATAATGTTTGACAGCAAAATGTGTTGGTAGAAGTTTATATAGAAAGCATACTCTTTGTGAAAAGCACCATCACAACGCATGAATTACATATAATAAACAGGAGTCGTGAAAACTCCCCGGAAAAGCCATAAGATCTAAGGGAGTAGTTGATACCCACCCCAGTGTCAATAGGAAGATGTGTCAACTACTGGTATGCAAGTGCTTGAGTGCACACAGGATGATCACAAAGGAAGGAAGGAGAGAAGGGCCGGACAAGGCGGCTGACTAGCATGGGATCCTCTGTGGTGCCAGGGCCTCTCACCAAAGGTGAAGTGGAGAAAGGCAGCTGCTCATCAGTGCCTGAATGTCCAGGTAAAAACCAACAAGATGGGAATGGCCATCCCCTTCCCTTCCTGGCTTCAATAGAAGACCTAGAAACACAAAGAAAACCGAAATGGAGGTTTCTTCATTCCATTCCAGAATCCCAAATCTCAGAGAAGATAAGCATCAATATCAAGGGCACAGTGTCCTGCTAAGAAACAATTCAATTCAACAAACGTGCACTGAAACTGTACAGTTTGCCGAGCACTGTTTTGAGTGGAAAGCAGACAATACCTAATTCACAATTAGTCCCTCAGTGAATGTACAGTCCAGAAAGAAGTCTACATCCTTTGCATAGACCAAACCAACATTTAACATGTGCTCAGAAAAACATTTTGATAGACATGAAATATTAGTTATTTTTCAGTGCTTTCACTGAAAATCTTATAGGAAAGACTAATATATATATATATAATTTTACTAATTTCAGAGAGGAAGAGAAAGGGAGAGAGATGGTAACATCAATGATAGTAACATCAATGATGAGAGCGAATCATTGATTGGCTGCTTCCTTCACGCCTCCCACTGGGGATCAATCCCGCAAGCCTGGAATGTGCCCTCACCAGGAATCAAACGATGACCTCCTGGTTCATAGGTCGATGCTCAACCACTGAGCTATACCAGCAAGGCTGGAAAGACTAATTTTTTAAATGGCACAGAATCAAAGAATTTAGATGCTGGTTTTATAAATTCACTTAGTATCAAGAACAGAAGTATAATTTATATACAGAGCAACTTATAATCATCTTTTCTGCTGTTGTCACAAATCAACTCAACTCTACATGGTACCCCAAAAGACACAGCCAACAGTGAAAGTGGAGTGAATGCAAACTCACCTTACCAAGTGGAAGAGAAGCCAGCAAGCATTACAGTATTCTTTTTTCAGCTTCTAAAATAACTAGAGGCCCAGTGCATGAAAATTCGTGCACTGAGGGGGGGATGCCTCAACCTGAGGAGCGGGCCTAATAAGACTGAAGGTGGTGGGATACAATGAAACATTTATGGATCAACCTAGGTTCAAATCCTCCCTTTACCACTTCCTAGCTGTGTGACCTTAGATGAGTTAATGAATTTGTATGAACTTCAGATTCCTTACCTACAGGATGAAGATGAAAATTGCCCATTTCAAAGAATTCTTCTAAGGATCGAATGATATTGCATATATGAAATGCCTTACAGCAGGTTGAGTATTTATTCTGTCAATTATTGAGACAGACCAGTAAGCCAGGACAAGGGGAACAGGGAAACTGAGGCAGATAGCAGAACAAACTGGCAGAGCAATGTGCAAAGATACAGAAGGTCACCTACCTAGATAACATCCAGACCTCATTTGTATTTCAGCTCCAGATCCAGAAAAGCAGCAAAACCAGGTGGGCAACACCAGGACCAGCTGCAATGACTGACGACCCCCTGCCCTGATACTCACCAATCAGTGAGGATCATGGCCCTGAAGAAGCACACCTAGAGGGCTAATTAATATTCTGCTGACACCCTCCCCGAGACCGCCTCTAAGATTCTGGCCTCCTACCTTTGAGAAAGACTTTGATAAAGAGACAAAGGACCTAGCCCATGCTCTCCCTCTGGGGAGCAACCCCCACCATTCCCTTTGCCCTCTGATTCCTCCACCTCTTCCCCCACAGGCATGCATCTCCCCTAAAGGACCCCATGAGACTTGCAACCTGAGGAGCAGTGGGCAGCAGCAGCATGCAGGCTAGGCCCCTGAACCTGGTCCCAAGGCCCCCTTTTCTCTGACTCCCCAGAGAGCTAGGGCGCCCAGCCTAGGCTCTCCTGTTGCTTCGTCTATGCTACGCCCTTTCTTGTTTTACTGTCCCCAGCTTTAATAAATGTTCCCTCACAGTCACCTGGACTCATGTTGAAAATTTTTCCTGCGCAAAGTCAAGAACCCACACACTGCTGGCTGGTCCTAGGCAGACTCACCAAGGGCCAGGTCCCCTTTCTGATAACATTATGATTTCCCCAGTAGGAGACCAGTAAGCAATACAGTATTCTTTTTTCAGTATATCAGAGTAGCCCCAGATACTGGTATACATAAATTGGTCACAAGACAATGGTGGACCAAACTGCACTAAAATGCATTACTGCAGACCGTCAAACCTCAGAGGGAAGGTAGGGGAGGGAAGGGATAAGGGGGAGAGATTAACCAAAGGACTTGCATGCATGCATATAAGCCTAACCAATGGACACAGTCGCCAGGGGGGTGAGGACATGAGTGGGGGGCCGGGGGAGTAATGGGGGAATAAGAACACATATGTAATACCTTAATCAATAAAAAAGTACAGACAACTTTCAAATGCTCTATAAAAAATTTTTTTAAAGATGCATTACTGCCGAAACCGGTTTGGCTCAGTGGATAGAGCATCGGCCTGCGGACTGAAAGGTCCCGGGTTCGATTCCGGTCAAGGGCATGTACCTGGGTTGCAGGCACATCCCCAGTAGGAGATGTGCAGGAGGCAGCTGATTGATGTTTCTCTCTCATCGATGTTTCTAACTCTCTATTTCTCTCCCTTCCTCTGTAAGAAATCAATAAAATATATTTAAAAAAAAATAAAGATGCATTACTGCATACTGCACTGTGATGATTTCTAAATGTTTATCAGAACCCAGATTCAGGGAATTACTGGAACATCCATAAGAAGCAGTCTCAGTATGAAATTAGTTGTAAGATTTCCAAAGAAATATATTAAGGGAAGATCAAAGATTATGGTGATATATTGTGTATAACAAAGCAACTACTTATTATACGACAAAACATTTGATTCATTCTTTTTGATTAAATAAGTTAATGGGCTGTGTACGCCTCTATATATATGCTTATAAAAGGAGATGGAGAAAAGATGTAAATGTGGGGGGCTTTCATACCACTCTACAAGCTGTGAGCACTTTGAACTGCAATAAATAAATAAATTTAAGCTTCTCAGGTTTCTTCCTAACTTTTAAGTTTATATCATTCATAAGCCATTCATCTTTCTGCTTTATTCCAAGGTAGGAAAGGTCTCTATATTTTTACTGCTCAGATACTCACTTTTTTTTCTCTTCATTTTGAATTTGAACTTACGTCAACTTTTTCCCAACACTCACATAAAAATGTTCTGAATTTGTGAATATCTGAACTATTAACTGAACTTAGAACACAGTGATGTTTTGTAAGTCATTCTAGATTTTTAATTTTTTTCCTTTAAAAATTAGCTTTGCTAAAAGTAATATAAATTCTTGATATTCATTTGGAAAATTAGGGGGAAAGATAAAGATAAAAGTAACTCATATTCTACAAACCAAATATAATTAGTTAAACTTTGTTGTATTTCTTTTAAAAAAAAAAAAAGATCTCATTAGCTTTATTAAACAATTCATGAGGGCAGCATCCCATCTAGCAACTAAAAGGGCCTCTGAGGAATTATACAAAATGGAAGGTTTTCATAGGAAGAAGGGTGGGGCAAGGGAGCTATTAAATACTTTTAGGCCAGGACATCTCCTTTGGAGGGGAAGGGAAGGACAAGAAATTTTATTATGCAGATTGGGGGCAGGTGAGTGTGCAGAGGGTCCACACGACAGGTTACCTTACTGGTGCTGGGCCAGAAGATTCCAGACTGGTTCACTAAGATTACATTTCTGGGAAAGGTTGAAACAACAATTAGGTCAGGTTATTAAATCTAGGTTTGGTATCACGGCCTTTAGCACTAGTGACACCATTGTGGGCCTATGGTTTCTTTCCTCTTTGACGCTAACACTCCTTGTCTGTATTGCCCAGAGGCCTTTTTTCAGTTGTGAAAACCCCCAGTGGCCACAAGCCCTATGCACGGTCAGTCCCCTCTCTTTAGAACATCTACTCCATCCCCCTTTGCTTATTTGGCTCATTCATTCATTCATGATTTAATCATTCAACAAATACTTATAGAGCACCTAGTACAGTGATGGCGAACCTATGACACGCGTGTCAGAGGTGACACGCGAACTCATTTTTTTGGTTGATTTTTCTTTGTTAAATGGCATTTAAATATATAAAACAAATATCAAAAATATAAGTCTTTGTTTTACTATGGTTGCAAATATCAAAAAATTTCTATATGTGATGGCACCAGAGTTAAGTTAGGGTTTTTCAAAATGCTGACACGCCGAGCTCAAAAGGTTCGCCATCACTGGCCTACTATGTGGCAGATACTATTTAAGTGCTGGGGGCAGCACTGAGTAAAGCTAAATTCCTGTTTTCATGGGGAAAACAGAAAAAAATAATTGAACAAGTAAATAACTGAAAATAATAATGTCAGGAGTTGAATTTCTATGAAAATAAATAAAGCAGGGTAAAGGACTTGTGAGAGAAGAAGACACTATTGCAAGAGTGCCCAAAGAAGCTCACTCCGGAGACGTGACACCTGGGCAGGGCACTGAAGTGAGTGAATGAGCCTCACAGGTAAGCAGAGAACACAGCAAGTGCAAGCATGTCGAGGAGGGAATGTTCAAGGATTGTGACCCCACCAGGAAGCCAATGTGACTGGAGTGGGGTGGGCAAAGGAAGGAGCGACAGAAAGTGAGAGCAGTGGGATAGCCAGGGGCAGATCATGTACAGCCTTGCAGACAATGATCTGGATTTAATTTACACGTGATGGGAAGCCTGAGAGCATTTTGAGCAATGGAGTGAAATGATCCATTGTAAGAGAATTCCTTCTGCTACTGGGGAAGAGTGTAGGAGCGAGAATGAAATGGGAGGTCAGTCAGGAGGCTGCTGTGGTGGCCTGGTCTACAGCAGCAGTAGTGGAGGTAAAGGGATTTAGGACATGTGGTTAGAAGGTGTAGTGGGCAGGATTTTCTGATAGGTTGAATGTGTGAGAGTAGGATGGCAGAGAGGTTTTGCCCTGGTTGACCTGAGTTCTCAGCTCTAAGAGTCTTCCCTAGGGAAGACCTTCTCTGGCATCCAGAGTAGGTAAGGTCTCCTATAGAGTGGGGGTGTGTTACCCATCCTACATGTTCAAAATATAAAACTGTAACCTGCACATTCCTGTCTTTGTTAGCACGGTATTTTTGTGACCCACGCAAGTATTGATTTGGGTATGCTAATAAAATCTGCCAGCATCCAGAGCCTCTAGTCTGCTCTGGTCTATTTTTTTTTCCACATAAAGGAATGCTCACACCCCAAATTCACACCAAAAAGGTACTATTATTAACTCCATTTGACTCTTGAGGAAACTGAGGCTGAAAAAGTTTAAGTAACCTGTCCAAGCTCACAGAGCTAGAAGTGAAGGGGCTGGGAGTCAAACCCTGGTCCTGCTTCAGCTAAAAGACAGCACTCAGTTAAAGGATAAGTAGGAAGAAAAGATAGGACAAGTTTCTGAGTACACTATTCAGCCAAAAATTCAGGCATAAATTTATATATTTTTTTTTGTTGGTTTACAAAGGAGAACTTCCCTTAAGCCACAGGTGAATTAAGAAGACACAAATCAGTTTATTTTGAAACCAAAATAGGCAAAGCAATCCTGAGAAACCATTTTTTTAGCTAATACAGTAGTAAAATAAAAAACAATAGCCCTAACGGGTTTGGCTCAGTGGATAGAGCGTCGGCCTGCGGACTCAAGGGTCCCAGGTTCGATTCCGGTCAAGGGCATGTACCTTGGTTGCGGGAACATCCCCAGTAGGGAGTGTGCAGGAGGCAGCTGATCGATGTTTCTCTCTCATCGATGTTTCTAACACTCTATCCCTCTCCCTTCCTCTCTGTAAAAAATCAATAAAATATATATTTTTTAAAAAATACCCCAAAACCACCACCAGTGCTGCTGAAATTATTGGAAAACTAGTTTCTGCCACTTAGTGAGCAGCTGTATTTTTAATCCACACTATTTGTCAGTTTGTAATGATACACTTGTGTGGTGATCGGAAAAAGCCACATGGAGGCAGGGTCTGTGTCTATTTTGCTCTTCTCATGCCCATGGAGCCAAGCTCAGTGCCCTACAACTTGTAATTGTTGCATAAAGGGATGCTGTCATGATTAACTTTTTGGAAAGCAATGGGGCAATATACGTATAATAAGACCTATAAGATGTAATATTATTTGACTATTATTCTCTTGTGGGAAAATATTCAACAAAAGAAAAAAGGAAGGTATGAAGATACTCATTTCTGCATTGTCTGTGAAGGTAGACAAGCAACTAATCACAGATCCTATGTATGTGGATGGTAGTATTCAAAGTAAAACAAAAGGGCGTGTTCTCAAATGCAGTCATGCGAGTGTGCAGAAAGCAAACTGACATTTTTGTTGATGGGACGAAACCCTAGAACTGGTACTTGTTAGCAGGTTCTGGACCTGGGCCCTCCTTTCACCTCTTCTGGACTCTGCCCCACAGCATCTTGTCTGTGGTCAGCCCAGGAAACACCCATGGAACAGGATGTCACTATTTATGTTCTTCCAACCTTCAGCGATTGGTCTTCCCACCTTCATCTACCACCCAGTCAGTTAGGGAGTCCTATCAATGGCAAACTGATTCATCCGTCCAACAAACATTTGTTCAGTGCCTACTGTGTGCCCGGTACTCTTCCAAGTGTTGGGCAAGAGAAATGCACTGAACAGACATAGTCCTTGCTCATTGGAGTTACATTTTAGCAGAAGAGACAAGACTGTTAATGGCTAAACAAATGCATGATGTCAGGCTCCTCCCTCCATTCTGTCGCCACATGGCAACAGCCTTCAGATGTTTTTCCTCCTCCAATCCTGGTGGCTGACAGCTGTATTTTAAATGGCAAATCAGAGCTCATATGTCCTGATTAAATACCACCTCGGCTCTTCAGGATATTGTTTAAATGTCTTACAATGCACAGGAAGGCCTTGGGGATCCCCCTGCTTACCTCGCCAGCTGCATCTCCAGGCACCCACACCACCTGCACACCCGGACCTTTCCATGGCTGCCACCTTTCTTCCACTCGAGTGCCCTCCGTCCCCCAAACACCTGAAGAAAAAGGGAAAGGGATACAGGGGTGGGCAAACTTTTTCACTCGAGGGCCACAATGAGTTCGTAACTGGACCGGAGGGCCGGAACAAAAGCATGGATGGAGTGTTTGTGTGAACTAATATAAATTCAAAGTAAACATCATTACATAGAAGGGTACAGTCTTTTTTTTCTTTTTCTTTTTCTTTTTTTTTTAGTTTTTTTTATTTCAAACGGGCCGGATCCGGCCCGCGGGCCGTAGTTTGCCCACGGCTGGTAGGAAGTGCACATTGGAAGTTATAAAACAGCCACAGGGAGGTAAAGTACAGCATAGGGAATGTAGTCGATAATACTGTAATAATTACGTGTGATGTCAGAGGTGTCACTCGGGAAGTTATATAAATATGTAACCTCTATGCTGAGCACCTGAAACTAATCTAATATTTAATATTAACGGGGGGAGGGGGTAAATAATAAAACAGAAAAAACAAATAAAGATCAGAGAACAACAACAACAAACTAACAAGAACACTTGCGTGCCTACTGCCGGGCTCGAGGCCTTACCTTCCGGAGCGTTTCCTTCTATGCGCCCGTTACGTGGACAAGGGCTGCGCCTCGTTCATCTCTCCGCCAAAGGCCGGGCACCCAAGAATCATTCGTGGGGGGAATGTGAGCCCTCGCAGGTGTCTGCACTTCCGTGGGCACCTGGGCGGGCCCCTGAGGACGGGAGAAGCGCCGCTCTAGGAGCCACTCTCGGTAGCCGGGAGGACTGGGGAGATGGGGAGGGACGAAGGACTAATTTGTTTTATTTCTTCCCAGACTCTTTATATAGAGACACACACATATACACACATGTGTAAACTTGAGACCAGACTTGCATATACTGTGTAACCATATACCACTGTACCCACGTTTCTCTTAATATTAAGTCACAAGCACTTTCTCACATTATTAAAAATACTTAAATGCATTATTTAAACAGTCTCCTATTCCTGCACATTTGGGTCTTTTTTTTTTACTATCATAAATAATCATGTGATGAACTCATTTTACAATGCAACAGGTTTAGACCTAAAAAGCAAGTTATACAAACTCAAATTCGAGGTATATTCTGAAGGAGAAATGGAAGAGGAGATACTTGGGAAAGGAGCGAGACCAGGTATCCAAGCCCTCAGCGTCCGTTTGCCTGAGCAGGAGGAGGGAAAGCTCATCACCCCGTGACAGCTGCTCCGTGGTCTGTAAGCAGTTACAGGTTCAAACCTCTTCCAGTGCCACGGCTTCAGGTGTTGGAGAGTGGATAGTAATGGACTCAGAAGTCTGATCACAGTTCAGGTGAGAGAAGCTACAAGAGGCAAGTAGGATCCCACAGAGAGTACCTGCTTCAGTTGCGGTTTGGTTTAAGGATACAGCTGTGTACACATCAATTTATAAAGTATATGAGCTAAAAGGAATAAAGACTAGAAGAAAACCTAAGAGAAAACAGTTAATGCATTACAGTGACAGAATACAGTGAAATAGCTTTTCAAATTTTTCTCTTAAAGTTGTGCTTTAGAATTCTTAAATTAAAAACCAAATGAGAAAAATAGCCATGTGTTGGCAAAACAAACTAATATAATGACATTATTGCATTAGGTTAACTGTGGGTAGGGAGGTGGCAGGGACAATTACTGAACAAGCTGGGGGTGATGAAGGAACAATATTTATAATACCAAAATTCAGTAACAGATTTGTGATTCCTTACAATACCACCCTTTTACTTTTAAAATTCAACTTCACTAAAACCTGACAAGTTTTAAGCAATTCTCATGTCTAAAGTGATCATTGCTAAAGCTGTCAGTTGTCTAAAAACGTGCAAGACTTGCCCTGGCCAGTGTTGCTCAATGGGTTGGAGCACCATCCTGTGCACTTCAGAGTCATGGGTTCAAGTCCAGGTCAGGGCACATACTCAGGTTGCAGGGAACTGGTTGGGGCACATGTGGGAGTCAACTAATCATGTTTCTCCCTCACGTGTGGGATCGATGTTTCTCTTTCCAATGTTTCCTGCATGCTCTCTCTCCCTCTCCCTTCCTCACTGTCTTAAAATCAATTTAAAAAAAACAACATATCCTCAGGGGAGGATTAATAAAATTAGTATATTTAAAAACACACACACACACACCACCAAGACCCACATACTAAACTGTAGTTTCATTTTTATACTAATTTTACCACTAGCAGACATTGCTGCATTGTATCTAGAATATAGCTCCTGGCCATGGGGATCATTTGAAAGATTCTTTAAGCCCAAAGAAAGGGTACATACGATTCAATTGTGGGTTGCTTTTTTTTTACATCATTAATCCAAATATTACAGTAATGCTACGCAATCTTTGATAGCCATTATCCTAGAAGAAAGCTACAGCATACCTGCTCTACTGACTCATGGTCCCCCTTGAAAAGTACATGAGAGTTAAGTATTCTCTTTCTGGAAAAATGTGCAGGCACACACAAATTCTGCAGAAAATTTCCAAAGGCACTTGGACTCCCTGACTCCGTTAGTAAACGTCTATACCAGAGAAATAGTAAACTAACTGACTGAGAGGTGTAGATGGAGATAAAGGAAGAATGAAAAATATAAAAGGAAGTTTTCCTTTCTGGACTTGGCCTAAACTTTTCCTATTATTTACTTTTCACAGCAGCTCTGTGTACTACAGATTTATTTATTTTTTTAATATCCAGGAAATTCAGGTTCAGAAAGGTTATGTGACTTTCCTACAAGATCAGACTACTGGAAAGTGGCAGAGTCAAATGCAAATCGAACCTCCTGACTTCTTAAGTCCAATGCACATTTTACTTTGCACTTCCTATGCCAACTGACTGCTTTTTCATCTTGGGACTTCTTAAGGTAGAATTGAACTGTGAGGCTAAATGTACCTAGTATATAGTGCACTCCCTGAGAGTAGTGCCCATGTCTCAGTTATTTTATATCTCCAGGGCCTGATACATGGAAGGTACTCATTAAAGGAGAAATGAATGGATAAATTAAAACACTGGTGCAGCAATCCCATGGCAGAAGTTATATGTAGCTGTGTGTTACCACAACACAAAAGTACTCCTTGTCATCACCAAATATTCCTTTACATGACCACTAGACACAGATTTCAACATTTTATTTTTTAAATTGACTTCAGAGAGAAAGGAAGAGGGAGAGATGGAAACATTAATGATGAGAATCATCTATTGGCTGCCTCCTGCACTGCCACCCTACTGGGGATCAAGCCAGAAACCCCAGCATGTACCATGACCAGGATCGAACAGTGACCTCCTGGTTCATAGGTCGCGCTCAATCACTGAGCCACACAGGCCAGGCGATTTCAATATATTTTAAAACACACGTTAAGACCAATGTTGAAAATAAGTGCATAAATTAGGACTATTTATAAAGATACTTAATTTTTAAAATTTCAGAGTAAGAACTTAAATGCATTTTTGTTTTTGCAATAATTGCTCTGAAGATGAAAACTAAAGCACCATTTCAGTGTAGTAAAGGTAATTGCTGCATTTACTGCTCATGTCATGTTGATGTATCACTATGTATCAAAGGTCATCCTTCTGTACTCATACATTATCAAATTTGAAAGCACAATATTTGATTCTGACCAACCTTTAAACTGCCCACAATGTTTGTGAGAAATAGATGGAGTTCTACCTTGGGTTTTTAAAACAATGAACCTATGTGTCGGAAGCAGAAGGGTCAGGAAGCCAGTGGCAAGGTTAGATGTCGGCACTATGAATCTTATACTGTCGCAGCTTATCAATGAGGTCTAGCACAATGATCACAAGCTAACATTGCTGTATTAATGAAGACGAAGGTCTAAAAAATTAGATAGCACCGGCCCGCTGGCAGAGGGCAGTGCCTTGTGGACAATAATGCAGAAATAAGGACATAAATCACTCTTTGGAGACAATGAAACCTATAATGCACAAATTGAATTGTTTACATGTGCATGGAGGCACTGCTAAAAACAGAAGTGTCAGCCATGGCCATGCCTCTTGTTAGTCACCTGGAAAACGGCAGCCTCAAATTCAGACACTTTATTAGAAAGCAAGTCATCTGCTTCCCACCTCTGCTCTTCCAACTCCAAGAACACAGCACTGCTGTCCTGACACCCAATTTAGTAGTCTGGTGCCATCCTGACCTAAAAGGAGTGCTGGACAGTCAGGCTTGCTGCAAAGTATTGCTTACAATTGTTTGCTGGATGGATAAATTGGTCTTATCAGAATCTACTAAAACCTGAGCAGCTGCTGCATGTGAGGGTGGGAGGTGGCGGAGAGGAGG
>NW_006288615.1:14611157-14622294 GCF_000327345.1 Myotis davidii | reverse complement strand
TATGGACAGCAGGAAAGAGAAAATCCCCACTCTTCAGCAATGGTGGTGGTTGTACTTAAATAAAGTACAATTAATTTCATTAAGCCCAGCTACAGGAGACTGTCTTATTGGAAAGAAGAAACATCATAGAAACATGCAAGAAGAATCCAGGGCTTCAAAGCTAAAAGAAAAAAATAATGTGCTGAAAACAATCCACAATGTCCACTCAAAACATGTTTCAAGCATATCAATTTTATTTCAGACTGTACTCAGTTTAGATTATTTTATAAAATTCACAGTATCCTATTCTGAAAATTCATGTATACTTTGGCTGTGTGAACACTCATAATTGAGAATATGTTTTCCAAAATGTGATCCCTTTTTATTTCAAGAAAAAAAAACTTTTTAAAAAGCAAAGCACTGTAACTTCATAAAATGTGTCAACTCTTGGCAGGTAGGCAAAGCCTTTAGAATCCTTGCTATAGACAGGAAGGTACAAGTTGCTTGTTTCATATATATATATATATATATATAATCAATTTGAGCGAGACGGAGAAACAGCAATAATGGTAGAGAACCATTGATTGGCTGCCTCCTGCATGCCCTCTACCTGGGATCAAGCCTGCAACCCAGGCATATGCCCTGACTGGGAATCAAATTGTGACCTCCTGGTTCAAAGGTCTATGCTCAACAATTGAGCCACACCAGCTGGGCACTTGTTTCATTTTTAGATAAAAATGATTAACCTAGGTGATTATAAGTCATAAAATATACCTCACTAATGCAAGTTTTAATTATACATGCCATGTACAGTATACATTGCCTTTTAATGTGTTTTTTTTTACAGCAAGTACTCAACTTTAAGGTCTGAATTCTTATGGCCTATATACTGAAAGTGAAAATATTCGTTTGCGCGCGCGCTCGCGCGTGCGTGTGTGTGTGTGTGTGTGTGTGTCCGGACTCCACCAGGTAGTGTCAAGAAAGCAGCAACTTTATCCAGAAAATTCCTAACTTAATGCCAGCTGTAACAGTAATGGGTCAGATATGAGCTAATAAATAAAAAAAAAGTTTTTAAATACCACATTCCATAGGTAAGTAAAATGTAGGCTCAGGGGATGGGGAATGTAGGAATCTTCAAGAACGGGAGTTTGGCCCTGACCAGTGTGTACAGTGGTTAGAGCACCGGCCTGTGCACCAAAGGGTCATGGTTTTGATTCCTGGTCAAGGGGACTCACCTGGGTAGCAGTTCCATCCCCAGCCCCAGTTGGGGAGACTGCAAGAGGCAAGCAATTGATGTGTCTCTCTCACATCGATATTTCCCCCTCTCTCTCCCTTCTTCCCCATCTTCCTTCAAAACAAACAAAAATAGGGAGTTTGTTAAAAAAAAAAAAAAAAACACTCAATGTATTGTATATGCGATTTAGAAACCTTACCCAAATGATGGATTCATGTGAATTAGGAGAGTTCCTACACTGTAATCTCACCCTAGCATATGGCTCTTAGATCACCTCCCGTTCAATTTATTCATAGTTATTGAACATTTATGTCAGGCACTAAGAATACAAAAACAAATGATTCCTCCCTACCCTCAATATGCTAACAGTTTCCATATTCTCATATCTTGAACTGGTCCTACTTTCCAGACTCAACTACTTTATGTGTAGGAGTTTCAGATAAAAAAGCAGCACACCAACCACTAGTTAGTGCTGACCAAGTCAGTTCTACCACATATTTATACAAATCCAGTCTCTAAACATGCATGTAGAAAACACCATGCCAGGCTAAAGTTTTAATTTGTGTTGTTTTGTTTGAGGAGAGCACGAGAAAATAAAAATTGAGAAACATAGCCCATCTTCAGTGTTTACAGTCAAATAAGGGAGACTGACAATAACAAGAGGTCAGGACACTACAAGTTACATATAGTGTATCAAGTGCAAGGGGAACAAAGAGCAAGTAACTGCTTAGGAAAGCTGATATGGTACTCAGAAGATTACAGATAAAGCTAGGTCTTACTGAAAGGAGAGTTTAAAGAGGATAGCATCATATGAGATCAGAGTTGAGCATCTCTCAGAAGTATGGAATACTCATCTGCGATCAGAGCATAAGGGAGAGTAGTGGGAGAGAAGTCTGGAAAAGTAATTCACATTCTGAAGGGCATCCTTACAAACCACCTAAGGAGTCTACCATCCTCAAATGAGCTTTAGAATTTTTATGTTTTAGAAAGCTCCAACAATGCAGGTGATGGATTAAAAAAAAAAAGAGTCCATTGGAATTTGCCTAAATTACAAGTTAAAAGTTATCTGGCCTTTTCAAATGCATATTTACTGAATAATTCAACTAATAGGATATTTGCAAAATTCCCCAAACTCTAAAATCTTTACTAAATGACAGCAGTGTTTCCCATTGTGTGTGTGCACGTGCATGCATACTAGCTACTCAACAGATAATTTATTGTGTCTTCTAGATGCCAGACACTAGGAATGTAATGATGAACAAAAACAGATATGGCTCTGCCTTCATATTATGAAAGAATTTCAAGGGGAGGGTTATGAGTGGAGTCTGACAAGTGTTAGGTTAAGAGAAGACGGCTGGTGAAGTAACACTTGAGTTATCACAAAAATATGAGAACCTAAAAGAGCATTAGTCTATTTCTTTCAGCTACCAAAGGAGAGAACTCATAGGTAGTGAAAAAGACAAGGACTTGACGATCCTAGGTTCCAATTTCATTTACAACATCCATAAATTAAGAGGTCCTGGGAAATTAATGTAATCCCTGCTTGAATAGAATTCCATCTCCTCACATAGTGGCTGTGAGAACTGTAAGAGAATGTACTTGTAAAAGTACCCAGAGCACAGTGCCTGACCAAGAGTAGGTATCCAAAAAATGTTCATTTAATTCCACACTTTCTTCACCCTTCAAAATCAGACTATGATAGAAATATTTATTTTCACAAAAGTAAATTATTTTTCCCAGTTTTCCTAAATCAAGTGCCAGGGATCTGGTAAAAGTCTTTGGCAGCTGAAAATTTGGCTTATTCTCATATAATCCTGGAATAAGAACTTTAAAAAAAACTAATTTATGAGGGAGAATTTTGCGAACACTTTTTAATCTTCTCAGAGTGCTTCCAACTTCTACCAAGTTTATTGCCAAAGAAAAAAGGTATAAATATTTTTTTAAATCTAGGGAAAAATACAAAAAGCAGAAAATCTAAGTTTTAAAAAACATCGAATAAGATAGAACTATGTATGTAAATAGAGTTTTCTCCTACTAAAGCCCATGGCTAGCATAAATTAAACCACATACAACAGGACCTCTGGAGGAGAAAGAATGAAAAATGGCATCTAAGTTTCACACAAAGACAAACATATAAAAGGCAATTGGGGGCCACCTACTATCAGTAAATGCAACAATTTCTAAAAAGGCATTTGCATTTTTAAATAGTATTAAAGTATAAAATGTGGATTAATTTCTGAGGAGGAAAAATTCAGCTGAGACAATAGTTTATAGACTGATACAATTTAATGTTTTAATTCAGTACTTGTTTAATTTTTATTCTTGTTTATATTCTTAAGTTTATATTCTAATAAAGTACTTTTCTGTATTTATATATTTATTTACCTAAATTCAGAGCCTGAATATATTAACTTACTAACCAGGTAGAGTTTATACATTCAGATGAAATAATTTTTGAAACAATTACAAACTATAAGATTTAGCAGACCATCGATTCACAACCATCTCTGTTTTGCTTCATCTTTACATATTATTTTTAATAGCTCTTTCGTAGCTCATAAACTAAATCACATATAATTTTTACAATGAATTCAAGTTATCCTAGATAAAAACACTGCATTTTCTTCCAATTTTCTAAAGCAGCTCTGTTCTCCATAATTGTTTCACAATCTATCCATAATCCCGTAAATTATCGCCATTCTTTGACCCTTTGTCTGGCGGATTTGCACACAATTCAACAGGTAATATTGGAGAGTGATATTGTAAAATAATTTACAGGCAATTTTCTTTTTTAGTTTTAAGAGTTAAGTAGCCATCAGCTGGAAATAGAAATAAACATGTTACATTTTTCATCTTAAACACTAACACCAATATTGACTGACAGTATAAACTTGGTGTTTCAATATAAAACATCTTGCACGAAGAGTTGAGATCTGAGTTTTGGCTTAGTTGACATGCTATTTAGTGCTATGAACTTTTATAAGTCATTTAGCTTTTCTAACACTTAGCATACATATTTAATGAATTATTAATTAAACTTCTCACCACACACGCACACACGAAGCTATAGCTCTGATTCAGTTATAGTCTCCATAACAGTATTGTGTCCAAGGTATAAAATGAGAAAGACCCATTTAAAAAATAAAAGGCATAATTTAACAGCTAGCAAAATTTCTAAACGTGAGTTTTAACTGCAACTCTTTCAAGTCAACAACTATTTATTGAGTGTACCTGGTCCCTGTGAGTGGAAAAATATTGCAGGCAGAGGAAGAACACAAGGAGGTTGGAGGATTAGAAATACTTTGCATATGCCCACCACAGAAAATATTAATGTAGCTACATTAAAAATGTCTATGTGAGGAGGGTAGAGGGGGGACAGTGGCAGTAACTGTGGTAAGAAATGCCAGAGGTAATTAGCAGCAAAATTACACAGGCTCTGTAGGCCATATCAATAAATTCAGACCTCTTCCCAGGACCAGAAAGGAATCATTAAAGGGTTTAAGCCAGCCGTAGGCAAACTACGGCCTGCGGGCCGGATCCGGCCCGTTTGAAATGAATAAAACTAATTAAATTGCTCCTACTGTATTTGCAGAGAAAGACTGGCTATTTTGGCTCATGTAGAATGTCACTGCTTTCCTGTGCCAGGTTTTAAAAAAAACTTTTTTTTAAAAAAAAAAAAAAAAAAAAAAAAAAAAAAAAAGACCGTACCCTTTTATGTAATGATGTTTACTTTGAATTTATATTAGTTCACACAAACACTCCATCCATGCCTTTGTTCCGGCCCTCCAGTCCAGTTTAAGAACCCATTGTGGCCCTCGAGTCAAAAAGTTTGCCCACCCCTGGTTTAAGCAATGGTGTGGTGGTATGATTCAATTTCTAATTTTGAAAACTCCAGTGCACAGGACAGCAAGGCAAGACTGGAGACAAGAAAACCAGTTAAGAGACAGTCTTGAGATGATGAATTAGAAGGCAGTACAACAGTAATTAATAGGAAAACTGCAGTCAGTTGCCTGCATTCGAATCCCAGATTTTCCACTTACCAACTTGCTGTTTCTACCTGTTTTCTCTTCTATAATCCAGAGATAAAAAATCTTCACAGGGTTATTGCCAAAGAATAAAATAATACTCATAAACAGCATGTTGCCAGGCAGAGCAAGAATGCTAATGTCCATCATTAATGTATTATTAGTGGGCAGAGAAATGAGAATATTAACTGGAAGGTGTTTAGGAGACAGAAATTGACAGTGAAGATATAGGACAAAGGGGAAAAAAATTAGACTCTAGTTCCTGGCTTGAATAATGGCTCTATTTGATGAGATGAGAAACACAGGTGGTTTGAAAGTTCTGAAGGTTTGAAAGAGAAAATAGTGTTCATTTTTTGGTATGTTGATAGTGAGAGACATTCCAGCAAGCAGGTGAATGTAGTACTCTGAAGTGAAGAAACACATCAAGGTTGGAGGTTTGAGAATCTGAGCAACAGATGGTAATCTAATCCATGGAGGTTGGTGAGAGCCCCTGGAGAAAGGACATGTGGGATGAAGAAACGCTGGCACTAGGTAGAAGCTATGGCACAGCAACATTAAAGGAAGGCTGCAAAGGACACGGAGAGAAGGCGGGCCGAGAAATAAGAGAACAACAGTGAGACAATGCAAAACCAAAAGAAAAAAAAAAGCGTTTCAAACAGAGGGAAGTGCTCAGCAATGTCAATACTGTGAAGCAGCAAAATAAGGACAGTTTTCACTGCATCTAGCAACAAATTATTCATGCACATAATAAATATGTGTCAGGCACCAGGCCTGGAGATGCAGTAGTAAATAAGTCAACAAGAGCCTTGCACACACAGACTCTATGTTGTGAAGATAGAGAGTAAACTAGTAAACAAAATACTTATTTTATTTGAAATAGTAAAGTGACATATATAAGAGAGAGTAAAAAGCAGACCACTTTAGTGAGTTTGGGAGGGCATTTCTCTAAGGAGGGAATATCTAAACTGAGACCTAAAGCAGGAAAGGGCTCAGCAAGGGCAGAGAATTGAAAGAAGCCATTAAGGCCACAGCATAACAGTGGTGGAGAGATGGAGAGAGAGAAGCCAAGCATGTTTGTAGATTATGCTGAGGGCATAGTGAGAAAAGTTTAGATGATGAATGTTAAGCATGTAAATAGGGAAGTTAAGGTCACTGTAGCTAATAGCACTTAGTTGTTTGCTTTTCCTAATTTATACTAGCCTTAATAATCAGAAATAGGACATGTCACCACTCTTTCAACCATTAACTGTTTATTACAACAATATCAGAATAAACTTTTCTATTTTAAAAGACATTATGATTATAGCATGTTACCTCTAACATTAATATTACTAATCCCCTTTTAACTGTCCATATTTCTTTCGAAGATATTTCTCATATCTGCTTGATTCTATGACTAAATTATATTTCTCTGGAGTATTTTCAAGCAATGTACATCAGAATTTGAATATAACAAGAATCAGCAAGGTGTTACTAAAACCTGATTAAATTCACCCAAAAAAATTTCCATAGTTTATATTCTATCTTAGATTCCTATCTCCTTTATATATTTATATACATGTATGTCATAGATAAAAGTTGATGCAGAAAACATTGGCTTGATTCTGAGCAGCTGAATTATATGTTCATAGTTTTTCCATTTTCTTATCTGCAAGAGGAAGAATTTATGGCCCTTTCCTATTTCATAAGAATATCAATAACATAAAATGCTATTTACTTGATATCTATTATCAGGCACTGAGGTAGGAACATTACATAAATTATGTTTAATCATCCTCATACTAAGACTGCAGAGGCAACATTTAAGCCCAGTTCTGTAATATCGAAAAATTGGGTCACTAAACCATGATGCTTCAGACTATTAACAGATTGAGTTTCTTAAAAATACCTAAACGATGTAAGTTATTAAATCATAAACATGAATTTTAAATAAATGTCATTTTATTAAATTTTTAATAAACTATGTACAACTTAGAAATATTTGCTATACACACCATTCCTATACATTTCTCCTTTTGTCATAACTTGATTTAAATTTTTTTAATAATGGAGAAGAGAGGTAAAAGACAGAAAAGATAACCACTCTGTATTTAAGGTACCAGAATTACCATTCTGGGTCAAATTTTTTTCAGTTAATCTTTAAAACACATATTAAATCCAATGAACTACCTATTCTCATAAAACTTAGGTATCTCTCAAAATTAAAAATTACAAATGGCCTATGGTTTTCCTGAATCGGAAAAACCTAATCTCTGATTAGAACCTCTTAATGTCACTAGTTCCCTGAATTCAGAAGGTAACAAGTCTCAATAAAAGCATCATAATTTGCCCTCAGCAGTATCTACAGAGTTGTTGTATTGTGAGTTCTTCCTACTAAGATATTTTCAGGTAGCTAAGTCATCCACCAAGATTCTGTCTGAAGAAGTCTAGATATTTAACAAAAAGAAACTACTGCCAGATAATCTTTATTTTCCTTAACAAAATACACACAAGAGCACAAAATTCACTTATAATATCATTATTTTACAAGTATAAATAATGTTCAGAATTCAAGTTACAGTCAAGTGTAGAAATATTTCCTATATGTTTCTATGTAAACATAAGCTAATTATAACATTATGTGCCTTTGGCCCAGCTGCAAAATAACAGACATCAAAAAGAAACACTGCACTTGACTGTTCAATTGCATTCTTACTGAGAATTCATACCAATGCCTATATAGTTAAAACTTTCATACTACTTAATGTAAATGCCTAAATAGACATCCGCTCCCCCACCCCCCCACGGCAAATATCTCGAGAGTAAAACTTCTATCCATTTTTAATGATGAACTATTAAAAAATCTTGAGTTCCATTCCTTTAAACAAACACTATTAGAACTTATTCCTAACCAAAGTTCTTCCTATGTCAAAATGGATATTATTTACAGGTCACACATATAGAAAACAAGACTGCTATCATGTTTGTTTACTTTTAGAATGCAAAAAAATAAATTCTAAAAACCAGTATGGGTCTTTGTAAATTCAAAAAGATCTTACTTTACTGATATCATTTGCTTGTAGTTTTAATACCTAGTAGATACAATTTTGACATATTGAAATAGCTAGGCAATCTGAATTCAAATGATATCAAGCATATCCTTAGAGAGAAAAAAGCAGCAATAACTGACATCAACAAAACTACAACTATCCAGTTGAAGGCATGTGGAAGCATTTACTACATTGTCATCAATGATTCTCCACTTAATTCAGGACTAGGAATAGAATCTGGAACAGCATCAGAAATAGAATCAGGAATAGAATCAGCTTTGGGAACTATTGATTTGGCTTCATTCACTGAGGTTTCCTCATTCTCAG
This sequence comes from Myotis davidii, assembly GCF_000327345.1. Taxonomy (NCBI): domain Eukaryota; kingdom Metazoa; phylum Chordata; class Mammalia; order Chiroptera; family Vespertilionidae; genus Myotis; species Myotis davidii. The sequence continues at coordinate 14,613,700 of NW_006288615.1, read as the reverse complement.
TCTCTTCTTGCTTCTCTTCTGGTTCCTCTGTACCTGATGCTTTTTCAATCACTTCATTTGTCTGCTCTATATTTGTTATTTTGTCCTCTGTCTGCTCTGTAGTGTTATCCAAAACATCTTGTTCTTCTAAAGATTCTGAAAAGACAGAGAGTTAAGACTTCAGGAATACAAAAATGTTAAAATTGCAAAATAAGGTATATGAATTGGTACAAAAACAGGAAAAAAAACAATTTGGGGGAAACAAATCCAAACTTGTATCTAAAGCCCCATATTTTCATAAAATTTAGGAACTTTCATAATATTTAAGAATTTTCCTAAAGATGCATTTGAAAGTTGAATGCCCAAAGCCCCAATAGAATTATGTGCTGTAAGACAACAGCCCAGCAAACAAAACAAATGTATTAAATCTCAGATTATGTTTCTTGAAGGAACTGTTTCCCTGTGCCCAGGCAATCCTGTGGGCAGTGTGTAAATATGTACCTTTGCGTGTATGTAGGTGGTGCTATTTCCCACACTGATTTACATCTCTATTATCCAAGACCTTAAAATTCAGGATCCACCTTTTCCAAAGGCATGACAAGTCTCCCCTCATTCCTCTATAAAAGACAAATCCTCAGATTTAAACCCCTGGGTCAGAATATGCTACATGCCTACAATGGTAGGGAGAGAAAGAGAAGGGTCTTTTGTTCCTTTCTCTAAGACAAAAACTAATTAAAGGTCTTGTTCCCTACCTGAAAATTTGTTCCCTTTAAACGCTCTATTAAGTTTCATTAAATTCAAATCTCTTAATAATAATTTAATAACAACAATTTTATTATATAGAGTCTCTATAATTCTTTATGTTTAAAGAATGAAATGGGAGAAGGAATGACCAGAGCAGTTTTTATAATAAATAGCAACTAATATTTTTGCTAGGAAGATAAGGTTAAACCACATCAGCTAAACAAATAAGCAGATTTTCCTACCCTCACAGAAGGTCCCTTATGACATACAACAAATGTTATTGACTCAACATTTATGGAGTAAAGACCAGTCTACATCAGTAAAAAGTGCTAGTTTAGTTCCTTATATAGTACAAAGTGTGTGTGTGTGTGTGTGTGTGTGTGTGTGTGTGTGTGTGATATTTTAAACAATTATTTCTACACATATATTTTAAAGTATAGTTTACAGAATTGTAAACTTTTTTCCAATTTTTATATATAGGATGAAGGACCAAAATTATACAGTTAGGAACATCCAAGTTAATGAGGTCTTACTATATAAAAACTTCATATAACCACAAAAAGTAGTAAGAAATGGTTCTCAAACCATATTATACCAAATGTCACAAAAATGCTATTTTTATTTCAAAAGGAACTTAAAATGGCATTGCTGCACCACTTCAAAACTTACAAAAATCCAAGGTAAAAAGCCGTAGACTGACTGAGTTTGTTATTTGAATGTTTCAGTGTACAAAAAGCAAAAGCAAACAGTGCAGATAAAATTCTATGGACATGTACAGATATTCTGCTACCTGGGCAAGTAAGGCCATCAATGGAAAACTTTAGGAGTCACCAACCATTTGTAATTCTACCCTCACAAAATTTATCAATACAATTTTAAGTTATGGTTTTCCAAAATACTTACTTGCCAAGAACTTTACAATTTGTTAAAATAGAGTAAGCCTTCTGAATCAAACCAATAAAGCAAAACAAAATGAAAAAAGTTCAGAATCCACGACTCAATTCACCAATAAACATGTTGAAGTGAACATAGGCCCACAGTTTGTCATATTCTGTCAGTACTACACAAGAGAGGTATCAAAGTCTATGGTTTATTCTGTTAAAGCTCTGTGATACAACTATTTTCAGAAACACATCACTACTCAAATCCATTTAATTTTAAAATTCTTGGATTTTAAAAATGTACTTAAACAACAGAACTACCATACTTAAAATCTTACATGTCTCTAAAGGTGAATTCTAAGAAATACCATGTGCTATTATAACTAGAAAAGGATATTATTTATATACAAAGGATATTATATACTGTGTTGTAATTCACAGAATATATGAAAGATTAAAAATTGGTAAAATGATAGTGCTTAAAAATATTCAAAAAGCCTACTAATGACAACTTCTCCCAGGTTAATTTGCAGAAAAGTAATTTTAATAGCACTAACACTACAAAAAAACTGGCATGTGCCATGATGCCTATAATGAAGGCTAGTCTAAATGACTTAGATATTCAATGTTTGGATACCAACGCTACTTTATGAGAAGTCATCCAAAAAAGATTTAAGTGAACTAGGTGAGCAAGAACAGAGAAATACCAGTTTATTAGCTAAACCATAGAGCTTTATAATATCATTAAATATATTCTAAAGGTACTGACTTTATTTCTATGAGATAGTATAATTTGCCTAGTCTAATAAAACAGTAAATTTTTTCTGTTAAGTTGTAATTTAATGAGATGTCAACATTTGGGCATAAAATACTAAAAGAAAAACCAGCCTTTGGGGTCACACCAGTTTAGACTAAAAATGAAACAAAATTACCTGAATG
>NW_006288615.1:14609388-14611062 GCF_000327345.1 Myotis davidii | reverse complement strand
GGAGGTAGGGGGGTAAGAGATCAACCAAAGGACTTGTATGCATGCATATAAGCATAACCAATGGACATAAGACACTGGGGGATAGAGGAGGCTAGGGGACTGCCTAGGGCGGGGGGAAAAAATGGACACATATGTAATACCCTTTGTAATAAAAAATTAAAAAAAATTACCTGAATGATCTAATCCTATCTATAAGAAATTTTAAAAATCAACTATTGCCCCATGAGAGTGGCTCAGTTGGTCGAGCATCGGCCCATGTACCAAAACGCTGCCGGTTCAATTACCAGTCAGGGCACATACCTGAATTGCTGATTTGATCCCCAGTCAGGGAGCTGAGGGAAGGCAAATGACACCCCCACCACTGCCCGCCCTCTGGCCCCCCATCTTTAAGCATGTCCTTGGGTGAGGATTTAAAAAAGAAAAAATGGCATTTGTAATGCCAAGAAAACAATATATTGCAATGTGATGAGACAAAAATGACCCATGAAATGCGTTCCTTTCCCCACTCCTACCCACTGCCCCACGCCCACCCCAATAATCTTAAGAGAGAAACTTTTTCTACTGAATGTACAAAACTGGCTTCCAGTTGTTTAGGAAAAGCCTTAACTAGACAACTCAAAATCATTAAACAGTATAATTATAAAACTAACACTACTGCCTCACCTATAAAGCACACACATGCAAACATATAAGAACGTCAACTTACCTTTAGACTTTTAGTCTAACTCTTGAGAGAATAATTTTCTAAGAAAATTAAAGAATAGTCTAGCAAAACAATTTCATATATTTACTTTAGAAAAATATATGAAATTTTCACAGAAAAATACATAATTCTATTTAGACTGTGCCTTTAAAAACCCCTTGTGCTGAGCATCAACCTATGAACAGGAGTTTACCATTCGATTCTCTGTCAAGGCACACGTCTGGGTTGCAGGCTCAATCCCCAGTAGGGTGATCAATGGTTCTCTCTCATCATTGATGTTTCTCTCTCTCTCCCTTTCTTTTCCTCTCTGAAATCAATATATATATATATTTTAAACCCTCGTATTTTGGTGAATTTATTTAGATTCTTTATATTTTATTCCTTTTCACAATAACAACAAATCTGCCTTGCTAACACAGCAGTACTCACTATAGACTATAAACTTGCTCATATGAAATTTATTAAATTAAAATAGACAATTTGTCTTTGAACTTGCAGGTTTTAAACAAAGAAGTTTTTACAAGATTTTTCTCTCTTACAGAAACTGGCCAACTTATTTTAAGAAACAAAGACATGAATTTCACCCTAAACTCAACCCATGGGCTCAATGAATAAACTTCAATTAAATAATAACCACCTAGGAGATAACAGCTCATCCTATCCTATCTAATAAAAGAGAAACATGGTAATTAGCGTACGACCGCTACCCTTCCCATTGGCTAATCAGGGAGATATGCAAATTAACTGCCAGCCAAGATGGCGGCCGGCCAGGCAGCTGGAAGCGAACATGAGGCTTGCTTCCTTCAGTGACGGAGGACTCCAACGTTCCCCATCTGCCTTGCCGGCTTCTGAGCTTGCAGTAAGAAAAATTGTTACAAATATAGAAGCTAAACAAAACCCCAGAACCCTGTTTTCAGTCAGCTGGGAATTCAGAGCTGGAGTCGCAACAAAGTTTCAAACACAGAAAGCCA
>NW_006288615.1:14598828-14608681 GCF_000327345.1 Myotis davidii | reverse complement strand
TGTCTCTGAAAAATGTTCAACTTTAAAACATCAGACATATTTTTCCCTGACTCAAACTGTGCTTCATTTAACGTCTGTATACCATGCCTAGGGTACAATATATCAAAAAATGTAAGATGACCAAGTGTAGAGTTCCTCTCTAGTCTTATATAATAAAAGCTTAATATGCAAATTGCCCCCTCGGATGGTGGTTTGACCGGGAGGTCAACCAGGAGACAGGGAGTTCAACAGCTCACTATGATGTGCACTGACCACCAGGGGGTGGCGCGGAACATGGCGGGCATTGGCAACGCAGCGCTGGCAGCGGGTGGCAGTGGAGGCACTGCCGGCCCTGATGGGCCCTGACAAGAACGGGACCACAGCAGAGTGGGACTGGGACTGTGGCGGGATAGTGGAACAGGTGAGCGGGCAGCGCCAGGCCAAAGCGGGTGCGAGCAGGGGCCTGATCACCCTGTAGACGGTGACCAGTGGTGGCAGCGGGGGAGGGCCCGGCCCCAATTGATTGCCCCACAGGAGGGATAATGGAGCAGGTGAGGGGGTGGTGCCAGGCCACAGCAGGGTGCCAGGTGGGGCTTCGATGTTGGGGGCATGAGCTGGGGCAGATCTCTGCAGGCCACCCCAAGGGACCCCACTTGTGCACGCATTCGTGCACCAGGCCTCTAGTGTTCAATACACAAAATACTGCTTATATACCATTGGTGAACAAATCCATTAGATGAGTAAGAATGTCATTATTAAGCAATGGTATAAAACTATTTTTTTTTTTTTTTGGTGAAGGTATTTTAGAAAAGAGAATCTGCAGGCCAAAAAAATCTCTATGAATAAAAGAAGCATGCAAACTGATACTACGGTTAAATTTACATCTTGAGTAAACTGTACATAATTAAATATATAAGTATAAGCTTTATACTAGTAGATCTAGTAAATATACAGAATTCAACAAAATTTATGTTATCAAATAGTTCAATATCTTAGAGCAGTGGTCAGCAAACTCATTAGTCAACAGAGCCAAGTATCAACAGTACAACGATTGAAAGGCGAATTTTTTAAACTTAAACTATATAGGTAGGTACATTGTTATTAACTTAATTAGGGTACTCCTAAGGCTTAGAAAGAGCCATACTCAAGGGGCCAAAAAGCTGTATATGGCTCGCGAGCCGTAGTTTGCTGACCACGGTCTTAGAGCACCATAACAAACAATACTACAACAGAATTTTCTCCAGATCAACAGAATCTAACAGTAACAGTATATTGCTTAAAAGAAAGGAAGGGAAGAGCAGAAATCAGGATATCAAAATAAATTTCTACCTTATATAAATTTTACTTGTTATTTTTTATAGTATTGATTAGATGCCATGAGTTTTATTAGCAAGTTATTTCCAGTTGAATAAAAGCTATTTTTCCTAATATAATTACATAAAATCTAGACAAATACAACTGAACAATGAAAACAATAATATTAATATTTTCAAACATAATAGCCTAAAACCACTGTACTAATATATTAACAATGTAAAAACTTCATGCTCTCTTACCATATGTAACAAAAAAAATGCTATGTCAGCTTATTTTGGATTTCATATTTTTTAAAAGCAAAACTGATAAACCACTTTAATGTGGCTTAACAGATTCAAGTATTACTGTCCCATCCATTTAACCATAAAAGAAACTGAGGAACCTAAAAGTAATTCATTACTTTCGAATACCATACCCAGGATGCTCTTAGATACAAGGACAATCCATAGTCCTAATTTCTTGTATTTCTTTAATATTCTATTACCAAAGCATTTTCTATAGACAATTCTAAAAAAGAAAATATCTAGGAATTCAAATGAGCAATTAATGGGAGAAGTTTCTTCTAGATCTCCTTCTTTGATAAAACTTTCCAAGATTTCATGTGTTGTTCTAAAGAGTGGCCTAAAAATTTCAAAAGCCTTGTGCCTCATCCTAAATGCAAAATCTTCCAGTAGCAGAATCTAGACACAACTTAATTTCAAAGTCTCATATCATAGATTTTTAAGACGGTATCTTCTATTAATTCTAGATTATTCATATAAATGGTTTTAGAATATTCATTGAAAGAAAATTCAAATGGAAGAAAGTTATCTTCTCATTCCATCTGTAAATTCAATAACTGAATTTCTATAGCTTTTGCTGCTATCAAGGAGCTATTGCAATACTTAAAAAATATAAAAATTATAGCAGAAAAGTTATAGAAATCAGAAATCTAAGCCCTCAATTACATTGGCTGTCAGCATAGAGAATAGATGATTGAGATAATATGATCTTAATAGTTCAATTTAATCATAAAGATATGCCTCCGGTGTTCAAAACAAATGCAGCTTCTCTGTTCATCAAAAATACTTCCAGTCATTTACCAAAGGAATCCAGCTTGAAATTGATAACTGTATATCATAGTGTTGAGATAGGAGTCTTGGAGAAAAGTTCAATCTTCTAGAAAGCCAAAGAAGTAAAGGGTGCTCATAGCCATTTTAATGAATCCAAAGAGAAGTATAAAAGTTACTACGCTAAAGACTATCTTAAACCAAATTCAAGTGTTGCTTCAGTTTCTAGCACTATGAAGTTACTACCAGTGGTAGCAACCTTCTGGCCCTTTAAATACAGTTCCTCATTTTGTGACCCAACCATAAAATTATTTTCGTTGCTATTTCATAACTGTCATGTTGCTACTGTTATGAATCGTAATGTAAATATTTGATATGAAGGATGGTCTTAGGTGACCCCTGTGAAGGGTCATTCGACTGCCAAAGGGGTAGCGACCCACACGTTGAGAACCGCTGTCCCTGCCTCAGGTTTTGTCTTCACCTATTAATATTACCTTATTAGGGTTGAATATGAGCCAGTTAGACTTCACTCCAGAGATTTCAGACAGAAAATGAGACATCTGGGGTATTGCTCCTCCTAGATTAGATGAGAAGGAAAGGTATAGCTTGGTGTTGTTTGCTAACTATCTATATTGACCTTAGCAGAAAATATAAAGCATTGGGCTCATTATCAAGATTTTATTTTGTTGGCTGATTTTTTTTTTCTTTTTGTCCTAACTACTGGCTTTCAAATATTCACTTTAGCTTTCATAAGCAAGGTTGCTCATGGAAAGGACTTCAATGTTTCCTCTAGGCATCTTCAGTAAGAAAGTCTTTCATTTTTCAGTTCCAAGAGGGTGCACACTGGTGAGGCAGATGATTTTCATGTAACAATATGAAGCTCAGAGCATGACTTAAGCAAAAGAAAAAAATCTGATATTATGTTTGGAGTTGATGTTGCAGACTTGGAGAAGATGAATGCATTGATTCACTTTTGGAAGTAACGGACCTCTTGTCATGCCTATCTATTCAAATTCCTTTTGGTATTTGTCATTAAACCCAAAGCCAAGCCTGAGTCAACACATGTATTTTATTATTCAAATTTTTTTAAAAGATACACAAATTTTCATAATAAACTTCTGGTATCTGAAAATTCCCTCTCATATTATTTTTAAAGCAATTTTCCTCTATTCAATGCTTTTATAAAGAAGGAAATCAAATATATGTAAATGATAATTCCTAGAAATTAAAAGGATGAATATTGATTGCTAAATAAACTATGTGAGCTAAACTTCCAATATAGATTTTCTTCTCTATCAGCCATAGCACCAAAATATCATGGCCTGTATCATAATTTTAGCAATCTTCAGAATTCAGAGCTGCTTAACAAACAGCTCCTCGCCTCATTATTAACAGCAAGAAATAGTTGGCAATTAATAGTCAGCTCTTCCAACTCATCTTTTCCATTTTTTCATGAAACTTCCTCAAGAATTCCTAAAATAGAATTGCAAGATAAGGCCTAAAATCCAATGAATTCCGATGAACTCTGTTTCTCTAAAAAAAGGTTGTTTACATCAAGGCATGTGTCAGCAATGTTAGTCTCATTGATCAAGATAAATTGTTTCAAAGGACTACCAGTCGTATCAACACAGTCATCTAAAGGATGCAAGGATGACTTTCCAAATCCAAGGTTTCCTGCTTGCAGTAACTTCTACTAATTCAAGTGGTAAGCACAAACTTATTTCATCAATGTTAATTGCAAATTTTAAAAAACTGTATCTTATAGTTGCTCCATAATTATCATAATCTGCTTCATTTAAATAAATTGGAAAAAAATGATTCCATAAAACATTAGTCAAATCTTCCAATAGTTATTAGAAGAGGTCACTCTATAAACAATGTTTGCCTAGCTATTGCTGGATGCTTCTTAACAAGTTATAATCTGTATATTTTAAAACTAAAACACGTCATACCAATTATACAGGAGGCTACAGTATCAGAGTGATAAGTGATATATGCATACTGCAAAATCTGATAAATCCATTCTTATTTAAAAGCATTATGCTGTTACTGTTAAATAGTATACATTATTAAGAGACAAAACTTTTTAATTAACATATTCATACCTTCACTTATCTGGTTCTCTGATGAAATCACACTTCCTGAGGGCAAGGGGCCAATTGAACTTGAGCCTTCCACAGCCTGTCTCTTCTCAAAACTAAACTCTGGCAATCTTGGAGCCTGAGGTCTGGTTTTTCTTGCAGGATTCAAGAAAAAACAGTAGGCACACCGGAAAGCTGCAGAGAATTTTTAAAAAAATAAACAAAACCACAAACCAAAGAAAACTCAAGGACTAGTCAGATTACTCACAAGATTACTTTTGCAAATAGTCAAAGAACTCTTCAAAAGTTATTTTATCCAAAAAAAAGTTATTTTATCCCTAGTGAAATTACATATGGTTTTAGTAATATTACTGCAGGTGTTCTAACCAAAGCTAATTTTAAAGTATACTTTCTAATTATTATTAGAATATTAATTTTAAATAGAAAAGATAAGTTATATAGCAGGTTAACTAATAATAGCAAAACAATATTAATAATGACCTAAGTGTATTATAGAAATTACATTTCTAGTCACCAGAGTCATTAGGTATTTTTAAATCCAGAACCTTGCTCATTTACCCAAGAAAGTGTAGTATATCATATATGAGAAACATAATTAACTTAGTATAAAGTTTTTTAATAGTGGCTGCTCATGAGAATCATCTGAGGAGCTTTAAAACCATGCTGATGCCCAGAACCCCACCCCATATCAATTAAAGCAGACTTTCTGTAGGTGGGCCCTGGGCATCATACTTTTTAAAAGCTATTCAAATGATTCGGGTACACAGTGAAGTTTGAGAACAGCTGGCCTAGAGATTGTACATTGTTGTGAGAAAAATCTGATTTGTCTTTCCTGCTTTGCTGTGTTCTATAATAAGGACAATATCCTGAAAAATATAGAGACAGTACCAAAAATAAAATGACATTATATGGGAACGGGCATAGAATGAAAAATTTGAGCGTAAAATATTTAAATCTGCCTAATAATTCTTACCAATGTATTCAAATTCTTCTTTCAAAGCCATGCCATTATGAGAAAAACACTGCTGACATATAAGGGCATACCTATACCAAAAGGAAAAATAGACTAGTTACAAATGCAAACAAAGCCCATAGGAGAGGCTACTTTAGCCAACATAGCTAACTTATATTTTAACATAGCTAAATATGTCATAACAAACTAGATGTTCTTAGTAAACAATAAACAATACTCTTTAAACATAACAGTCAAAATTTCAACCATTTTAAAATATAATTTATGCATCAAATTTTAAAGAAACTAAGCAGCCAGTCAAATAAATACATCTTTTTTTTTTAAATATATTTTTATTGATTTTTTACAGAGAGGAAGGGAGAGAAATAGAGAGTTAGAAACATCGATGAGAGAGAGACATCGATCAGCTGCCTCCTGCACATCTCCCATTGGGGATGTGCCCGCAACCCAGGTACATGCCCTTGACCGGAATCGAACCTGGGACCTTTCAGTCCGCAGGCCGACGCTCTATCCACTGAGCCAAACCGGTTTTGGCAAATACATCTTTTTTAAGTTAGCAAAAACATTTGGTAACAGAACACTTCAGTGTTTCCTAAAGTAAAGTACCTTGCTGGGGATGACAGACTCAAAATGTGTAGTCACATAAGATTGGAAAAGATGGAACTTCTTAGAGATTCACAATGAGAAGTCTTATAGTAAAGAAATTAATTTTATTTAGTTCAATCCAAAGGTTAATTTCTGTACATCATAATTCCTGTATTTATCCTAGTTACACTTAACATCTTCCTCACTTTCTATTTTAGAGTATTCTATTCTCTGTGTATGTACTTAACAAAATATTTGGCCCTATTAAATGACATTCTGTTTTGAATAACATACAATTTATTATGTTAACTTTATCTAGTCCCTTTATTAAACTGATAACATTAACCAATAACCTTATCAAATATCTATTCTACTATCCTAAAAGTAATTCTTAAGTCTATACTATGACAATTGCTATATCATAACTCTCTTCCTAAAATTATTGTAAGGATCAAGCAAAATAACAATTGAAAGAACATTCTGAAAACTGTAAGTGCCAAATACATATAAATTGTCCTCGTTGTTATTAAAATTATCACTATCGCCAAGTCTAGTACTGACATCTATAAAATTCTATTTCTTATAACCTATCAAGTTTTCACTATTTGTATCGTAAGTTTTAGTGAAAAGAATCAATTTCTCTAAAAATAACTGTAGAGTAGGATTATAATATAGTAGGGCTGCAATGTATATATATATTTTTCAGTATTTTACCTCCATACTTTATCCAAACCCCTACTGAAAAAAACAACAACTGAATGCATACTCCTTTGCAGGGCTATGAAATATTCCATTATGTTTTAAAATAAAGAAACAGGAGCCACAAAACTACAGAAATCTAGTACATGCACACACAACATACACAACATGACCAATAAACGTTTTTTTCATTTTCTTTTTTTTTTTTTTTGCCACCCTAGTAAACATTACCTGTTTTGTGGACCATCACCAACTAAATATTCAACAACTCTATCCAAAGCACTTCGTTCTCGGGGGAGAATGGGTCTAGCTAAAGGTGGACCCGGAGGATGAAGACCTAGTATATAAATAAACACATAAAAATTGTATGTATAAAATACATATAAATTTTAATTCAGTTTACCAAGAACTACCTATGCTTTTCAGAATTTAAATTTTAACAAAACAAAATAACATTGAATATTATAAATCTCTGTAAAGCATTCAACATACATAATCTATTAAGACATGAAATGATGTTAGGTCCTGTACAAACTAGTTTTTAAAATGGCCAGACTCTTAAAAGTGTACGTAATAATAAATTATGGAATTCCACTTTGGACCATAATAGTCACAGGGGGTCACATTTACCTTCCCAACTAAAATACTGTGCAAAATATATGATGCAACAGTTTTAAAGACACTGGATATCAGGCAATGTAGGATAAAGATTTCTGACAGACAAAAAGCAAATAAGATGAGCCCTACAATTGCCCCAGCTTGTTGTCTAGAAAGAATTTCCAGGCAACAACGCAGGGAGGGTAATCCCAGGTGAAGTCTCCCTGACATGAGGAGATAAAACTGGAACTCTGGGGAAGCCAAAGCAGCTTGAGTTCACAGGAAAGAGTAGAAGATAATGCACAGAGCAAAGATCTACAGACTATTCAACAGAGTACTGATTGGCACATGCATATGAGGAAACTACATGAGGACAGAGAAAACTGCCCCAAAGTACTTAAAGGTAACAGTAGCTCACACGGGGCCAAAAATGTTGCATGTTTCCACCAGTCAGAGTGGAAAACTTCATAACTCACACATCACTGATCAAGTATTCAGAGGAGTTCTGTATAGGAATATAGAAACATCCCACAACCAAAACAAGCAGAAAAATGCAACCTATCATGAGAAAAATCAATCAAAAATGACCTTAAAATGACAGAGATAATAGGATGCATAGACAAATATGTTTAAACAGTTATGACTACATTCCATATGCTTCAGAATCTAGAGGAGCCATTCAATGTTAAGCAGAGGCACGGAAAAAATTTAGAAGACCCAAAATGAACTTCTGCAGATGAAAACTACAATGTCTAGGATGGAAAATCCAGACATGGGATGAATAACAGTTTGCACATTACAGAAAAAAAAATTAGTAATTATTTATAAAGATATAGCAATTGAAACCATATAAAACACAGACTAAAAATATTTTTAAATGAAAAAATCATCAGTGAGCTATAGAACCTCAAGCAGTCTACTCTAACATGCATATAATTGGAGTCCAGAAGAAGAGGAAAAAGGAAAAGTAAGTAATATTTGAATAAATAATGCACCCAAATTTTCCAACTTTGATGAAAACTATAAACCCATAGATACAAAAATATCAACAAACCTTAAGCACAAGAAGCATAATTTTGCAACAGGATACAACATATTCAAATTGTTTAAAACTAGTTATAAAGAGAACATCTTAAAAGCAGTCAGAAAAAGATACATTATGTACAGAGAAACAGAGATAGGAATGACAGCACATTTCTTATCAGAAAAATAAGCCAGCCAGAAGACAACAAAACAATATGTTAGAAATTCTGAGGAAAAACTATCAAATTAAAATTCCATATTAGTGAAAAAAGTCTTTTAAAAATGAAGGCAAAGATGAAGACTTTTTCAGGCATACAAACTGAAAAAATTCATCACTAGAACAATTTCATTACAAGAAATGTTAAAAGAAGTCCTTCAAGCAGAAGGAAAATGACACCAAATAAAAAACTGGATCCAAAGAAAAGAGGAGTACCAGAAATGGTTACCATGTGGGTAAAAATACAAAACAACTACTTTTTAAATCTTTTAAAAGATAACTGATGGTATAAAGGAAAAAATTAATTTTTAAAAAAATGTTTTTATTGATCTGAGAGAGGAAGCAAGAGAAAGGAGATAGAAACATCGATGAGAGAAGAACATTAATCGGCTGCCTCCTGCAAGCCCCCTACCAAGAAAGGAACAGTGACCTCCTAGTCAATGCTCAACCACTGAGCCATACCGGCAGGGCAGGAAAAAAATAATTTGTTGTTGGATTTATAACATATGTAGAAACGAAATGTATGACAAAACAGCACAAAGGCTAGGAAAGGAAAAATGTAAGTATACTGTTGTTAGAGTCTTAAACTATATATGAACTGGTACCCTATCATGTGTAGATAAATTTTGATAAATCAAAGATATATACTGTAAAACCCAAAACATCTCATCGAAGTTTCTCTCTCTCTCCCTCCCTCTAGCTTCCTCTTTCTGAGATCAATAAAAACATATTTTTAAAAAATTAATTTTTTCCTTTATACCATCAATTATCTTTTTACCCATATGGTAATAATCATTTCTGGTACTCCTCTTTTTTTGGATCCAGCTTTTCATCTGGTGTCATTTTCCTTCTGCTTGAAGAACTTCTTTTAACATTTCTTGTAATGAAATTGTTCTAGTATTGAATTTTTTCAGTTTGTATGTCTGAAAAAGTCCTCATCTATGCCTTTATTTTTTTAAAAAATTTTTCATTAATATGGAATTCTAATACTAAAATTACACACAAAAGCAATACAGCTAATCAGGCAACAAAATGTATAAAATGGAATCATAAAAAAAAATAATCCAGCCCAACTAGTGTGGCTCAGTGGTTGAATGTGGACCTATGAACCAGGAGGTCAGGGTTCAATTCCCAGTCAGGGCACATGTCCGGGTTGAGAGCTCGGTCCCCAATAGGAAGCATGCAGGAGGCAGCTGATGGATGTTTCTCATCATCGATGTTTCTAACTCTCTGTGTCTCTCCCTTCTTCTCTGTAAAGAATCAATAAAATATATTAAAAAAATAGTCATTACATTTACTGCTTTTTAAAAAA
>NW_006288615.1:14580444-14598725 GCF_000327345.1 Myotis davidii | reverse complement strand
TACACAATAGAACATTTAACTCAAACCTATACATACCAATAATTATATTAAATGTATGTGGCCTGAACATCCTCATTCTGAGGCAATGATTGACAAAATGAACAAGAAAGCAAGGACCAACATAAGCTACTTACAAAAAAAAGACATTTTATATATAAAGGCCAAATAAGTTAAAAGTAAATGATAGAAAAACATACATTTACACACACACATATTAATACCAATAAAAAAATCTATAGTAGCTGTATTAATATCAAGCACAGTAGATTTTTGAACAAAGAATATTCTCAGGGATAAAATAAAAGAGTAATTTCATAATCACAAAAAAGTCAACTCATCAAGTGGGCATAGCAATCCTAAATATACATGTGCATCATAACAGAGCTTTAAAACACATAAAGCAAAAATTATAGAACTATGAAAATAAACAAATATACAATTATAGTTGGAGATTTTAACAGCCTTCTCTCAATAGCTGGCAGGTCAGCAAATCATTTAGTGTTGATAAAGAACAACATTATCTACTACCAACTTGACCTAGTTGATATTTATAGCCACTCTACCCAACAGAAACAGCATATAGTCATTAATTGCTTAATGACGGGGATATGTTCTGAAAAATGCATTATTAGGCAATTCCATCATTGTGCAAGTATCAAATTTGCACTTATACAAACCTAGACAGTATATAACCTACTATACACCTAAGCCATATGGTATAATACTGCCTATTGATCCCAGGTTACAAACCTGTACAGCACATTACTGTTTCTGGACACCATAAGTGATTACAACACAACTAGAGGTCTGGTATACAAAATTCATGAGGGGGGGCGGGGGGGAGGTCCCTCAGCCTGGCCTGCATCCTCTCACAATCCGGGACCCCTAAACCAGCAGTCAGACATCTGGGAGACTGCATGGACCAATGACCACACTTTTCATCCAGGTGAAAGGCATCTTGCTATTGTATGGGCAGCTACATTTTTTTGCCCTGATTATGAGAAGTAGTACATAACATGATCCTTCTAAGGCAGTAGTACCATTTTCCTCATCTTATGGGTGGAAAAACTAAAGCAGAGAGAAGTTAAGTAATTGGCTTTGTCACACAGTTACAAGTGGCAGAATCAGGGCTGACCACAAAATGTGCAAGCCAGAGTCCATGCATGTCATCACTGCATTATCCTGTTTTTTCAGTTAGAGTAGCCTTGCCAGGTTTTAATTTTTAAATCTAATAAGCTGTTCCCAATATATAGGATAGGGTCCCTAGGCCTGGCTGGCAATCAGAGCCATCTGTGGGGCAACCGGCGGGAGGGACGATTGGGGGCCCCCATTGGTGCCCATCATGGCTAGTGGCCTGGCACCGTCTGCTGGCTAGCCCCATCCCCCGGATCACCACAGCTGGTCGCCTCCCTCTGTGGGGGAGGGGAAGATGCTCAACATAGTGCATTCGGTCAATTTGCATATTAGGGTTTTATTATATAGGATGTTATTTGTGTATCCAAACACAGAAAGATTAAAAATGGTACAGTTGTATAGGGCACTTACCATGAATGGAGCTTGCAGAAATGGAAGTTGCTCTGGGTGAGTCAGTGAGTAAATGGTAAGTGAATGTGAAGGCCCAAGACAGTGATGGCGAACCTATGACACGCGCTTCAGAGAGGTGACACGCGAACTCTTTTGGTTGATTTTTCTTTGTTAAATGGCATTTAAATATATAAAATAAATATCAAAAATATAAATCTTTGTTTTACTATGGCTGCAAATATCAAAAAATTTCTATATGCGACACGGCACCAGAGTTAAGTTAGGGTTTTTCAAAATGCTGACACAAGGAGCTCAAAAGGTTCGCCATCACTGGGCTAAGATATTGATTGCTACACACTACTATAGGCTTTATAAATAATGTTCCACAAGCCCTCCCCCTGCTTTCTTCCAACAGGGTCAGAAATAGACCACTGAGGCTGTCAATGTTTCTCCATGAACAGGGATATGGGCTGGACTAATTAGAAACATTGAAGAGAAACTGTCTAGTTAAGGCATAGATCAGCATAGTAGTGACTGTTAGGAGGGAGTGAAAGGTGGCCTGAGAATCAGTAAATTAAGAAATCAGATGAATATATAAATGAACATAAAGGATTGTCATGGCAATGTTGTTTTTGGCTACCTGTTGGAGTAGCCAACAGGTTAAGAAACTTTGTGGTATTCATGAAAAAACAGTGTTTAACATGGAGAGGGTTCAGAATTGAGGAAATACCTTTACTCTGGAGATATGTTTTGGTTCCACTGACCCTGTCTGGCACAAAAGGCTCTCTCTGGCATTGAACTGAAAATATTTGTAAAGTTCAGGGACAGGCTGGCTCCACACTACTACAGAAAGCTTTTACTAAAGTGGCAGCAGCACTTAATACTTTTTAAGGTAGCACCTGTGGACCTGTGTCCTTGTACAGGATCTTAGTTCTTCAACTAAGAATTTATAGCAATGTTCTCTGAACACTATCAGCTAGATCTGGGAGGGCTGTAGTGCCCTCTGAATGTAGAGTGCTGGGGGAAACAGCTCCTCTGTGCTGTTACAGGTGAGTGGCTGAGTGGTTGGGATATAATCATACACTCAAAATTGAGGTTCTGAGAGTGAGAGGGAATCTATTGCTAAGCCAAACAGATACTGTTTCTGTCCAAGAAAAAAATTCCTCCTGAACCACATATCCTTCCATTTCTTACAGGAAACTTATCTCCATTAAAATCTTATGGGACCACCATCCTATGTATATGAGGTCCCATCACTCACCAAAATACCGTATGTGGCACATGACTATATATTCTTCTCAAGTAGGGAAAAAAAGCATTTACCAAAACAGATGATATTCAAAGACACAAGACAAATCTCAATACATTTAAGAAGATTCAAATAATACAAAGTATGTAAGTATGTTTTCTGGCCATAACCGATTTAAATTAAAAATAAGCAAAAAAAAAAATCTCCAAGTATTTGGAGACAAAATAATATCCATGAAATAATTCAGGGTTCAAAGGGAAATTAGAAAGTATTTTTAAATAAATAAAACACTTTAAAACATCAAATTATGATATGCAGCTAAGCAGTACTTAGAGAAAATGTTTTAACACTAAATACCTATAACAATAACCACTTACAAAACAAGATAGTTCTAAAATCCATGAATTCAGCTTCCATCTTAAGAAACTAAAAACGAAAAGCAAATAAAATCCAATGTGAACAGAATAAAAGAAATAATAAAGATTAGAGAGAAAACAAATAAATTGGAAAATACAAGAATAATATAGAAAAGCTAGTTGTTTGAGAAGATCAATAAAACTTACCAGAAAAAGAAAGAGGAAAAATACAAAATACCAATATCAGGAATAAGAGAAATGACATAAATCCAAATTGTAAAGATATTACAAATATAATAAGGGTATGTTATGAATAGCTTTATGCCAAATAATTTTATAAGTTGGATGACATAGATTAAAAGACTACAAAATTACCACAACTTGCTCAACAAGAAATAGATAACGATTCAATTTGCTAAAATTTTGTTAAGAATTTTTACATCTATGTTCATAAGGGATATCAGTCTGTCATTTTTCTTTAAAAAAAAATAAAATTTTAATTAAAAAAAACTGCCCTACAAATAAAACACGAGGCCAAGATGTTTCAACCTATAAATTCTACCAAACATTTAAGAAATAAATGATATCAATTATATACAAACTTGACCATAAACTGGGGGAAATACTTACTACTCATATAAGGCCAGCATTTCACTGACAGAAGAAAAAAAAATACTATTAACTGATATTCCTAATGTAAATATTTTTAACAAAAATTTCGCACACTATACTCAACAATGTGTGTGTGTGTGTGTGTGTGTGTGTGTGTGTGTGTGTGTAAAATAAAACATCATGACCAAATGAGATTTATCCCAAGAAAGCAAGGTCATTTGACATTTAAAAATTAATGTATTTCACTAAATGAAGATATTTTTAAAAAATAAAATAAAACCCCAAGTAAGCATCTCAATTGATGCAGAAAAAGCATTTGACAAAATTCATAATCCATTACTAATAAAAACCGTCAGCTAACTATGAATAGAAAGGTACTCCTCAACCTGATAAACGCTATCTACAAAATACAAATGATAGATAATAACATGCTTTCCTCCTAAGATCTGCAATAAGGCAAGGATGTCTATTCTCACCACTTCTATTCAGCATTTTACTAATAAAGGTTCTAGTGAGTGTAATAAGGCAAGAAAAAGAAATCAAGTAGAAAGGAAGAAGCAGAACTGTATTCACAATTTGATAGTCTATGTAGAAAATACTATGGAATCTATAAAAAAGCTATTGAGATGAGTTTAGCAAGATTATAGAATATAAAATTAATATACAAAACTCAATTGTATTTCTATATATATTAAAATGAACTGGACATAGTTTTTAAAAATATAATTTATAATTTGATCAAAAATATAAAATAGATGTACTAGTACATTTAACAAAAATGTACAAAACCTATATACTGATCATTATAAAACATTGCTGAGAGAAATTAAACATCTAAATAAATAGAGAAATATATTATGTTCGTGTAATAAATTAGGTAATATCAGAAGAGAGAATGGGGAGTGGGGAGTGGAAGAATAACCTAGAATTTAGTTAATGATTTATTTATATCATATAAAAATAATAACAAGAATAAAGAGTCACACAAACTATGAATTGTTACTCCACAATCTCTCAAAAGTGAAAGAGAACTGTCTACTGGAAATACTCTGAACGAAAAGACAACACAGAAGAAGCACTGAGAAGAAAGTGGGAGGATAAAATAAGATGTGATATCTGCCTTTGTAAAACAGGCAGGATGAACATAAGAGTAATGTGAGCAGCAATGGAGATTTACAGGGAGACCCCTCAGAAGCCTTTGAAACAAAATGAGGCCTTGTTGGAACAAGCCTTGCCGCACAAGGATACAAGGTTTACAAATTGTCTATGACAAAAACTTAAAAGCAGTGAAGATAGGCTTAAGGTAGGAATATTATATTAATACTTTAAAGAATAAGAGATTTGCTTTGTAAATAATCACAAACCTAAAAACTATCACCAACTTAAAAATAAGCAAAAGATACCAAAATTATAGCTATTAGTAAATAAAATTTAGGTTCTAGAAAAAGTAATTAGTATTACAAATCAAGTACATTTTTCTGTTTTTATCAGGTAAGTTATCTGTTTACTTGTACTAACAACATTCAATCATTATCATAACAAAATAAACATTAATGCAGACAGTAAGTGTTAACTCATAAAATTTTCAACTTGAATAAGCATGCCAAATGAGATTCAGAAAGCATTTAAGCCAACTTAACTTTTGCTGGAATATTTTACTTCTACATGTTTAAAATGAAAATGTCCATAATGGAATCTGAATACATAAAACAACAGATTTCATAAAAATATCTTAAAATCCTTACATACTTAGTAACTTTTAAAATAATGCATATTCATCTTCATACTGTTAAGGATTTACAGTAATTAAAACAAACATCAAGTGCAATCATTGTAGGAATACTGGTCATTTTTATATAGCTTGGCAAATTATCAAGAACCTGCTGCTTACTAATTTTCAAACATATGGGTGCCCTGTGGTAATACACATTAAATTGATTCTCTTCCACAAATATGGCATAATGAAAAAATGAATTATTAATCTTCTCTATAAGAAATCACTTAACTCATTCATATTTTTGGCAATGTACAACTTAAATACAGTCTTTTACACAGAAACTAAAACTTTGGTAAAATGTTATATTGACATGATCATGAAATTTAGGCCATTATTCCTTCTAACCTTATTCTGAAATGTCCAATACAGTTTTTACTTTATGTAAGTTGCTAAACTTGTATTTCTTTAAAACTAATTAGATACACAACTGTATATAATACATGCATTCTCACCAAAACAGTATTTCATTAAACAACTAAGAACTTTAAACATCATGGGTATCTCAAATCAGTCAGATAACAATTGAAAGATAAATAATTTTCAATCAATTTCATTTTTCTCAATTTCACAAAATATATGGCTACCTTAAGGAACATCATTGTATGTCAAGTTTAAAAGTATTTTTTCAGTAACTGTTTTTGAAAAATATGATTTGTATATATTTCATTTACAGCCAGATTTCTTAATGTTTATAAATTAACAGTTTTCTAAAATGTAATGCTGCTTTTTTTGAAGGAAAAGCAGGAAAAACAATCTACTGTAATATTAACATTTAGATTGGTTATTGATTTTATTACATAAGTGTCTTGAATATCTGATATCAACTACCGACTAGCCTCAAAATCATTATAAATTATATTAGTAATTAGTCATAAAAATACCAACATAATCTAAATTAGAATTAAATATCCTAAAATAGTATAATTTACCATCAGAGTCAAGAACCTGACACGGAATCTACATAAAATAATGTGATTTGCTAAAGCAATGAACTTCCAAGTCCCAATCACACCCAAAAGATAATTGCAGGGTAATGTAATATATTACACTCCAAAAATGGGATCTTCCCTAGTGATCCTTCACACTAAAAAAGGAGAATCTGCCCGATCAGTGTGGCTCAGTGGTTGAGCGTCGACTATGAAACAGGGGGTCAGGGTTCAATTCCCGTCAGAACACTTGCCAGCTTGCAGTCTTATTCCCCAGTAGAGGGTGTGCAGGAAGCAGCCGATCATTGATTCTCTCTCAACATTGATGTTTCTATCTCTCTCTCTCCTTCTCCCTTCCTCTCTGAATCAATAAAAACATATTTTTTTAAAAAAAGAGAGAATCCAAAGGAATGAAATAATAGTAAAGAAAATATGCTAAGGACTTTATGCTAAAGTATCTGTCACAAAATACTAAGATTCTTTGGCTTAAAAAAAGAATACTTTAATACCAGTCCATATTAACAACAGTAGTATTGTACACCACAATAAAGGAATATTCTTCCTGAAATATGTTAATTATCCTGTTTAAAAATATATGTGAAGGGTGTAGCAAAAAGCATAAATATATTCCAAAAGTGTTCTCTTCTATCCCCATGTTAAATAAATCTGGAGCCATTCTAAAGGTGAATATAAAAAGATATGCTATACTGTTGACTACAAATACTACAAAGTTTTATCGCCATTTAAACAAAGAAGCCATAACAGTTAAATGAGCTCAAGAAATAGGTTTCAGTATCACAAGGTGCCAGCTGTAAAGAGTTATGGCTAATTGAATATGGAACTCCTGCTTAATCAGATAACTGCTCTGCTATTTCCAAATGAAATGCCATTTCCATACTGTCTGAAAATGGCCCGTTTTATTGGTAACCAGAGAAAACAATATAAACTGTAAATAACATTTAGTGCTCTGTTTACCCATTCCAGGCACAGAAGTAGCAGGGGATCCAAGACGTCTTGGTAACACATTTGACGATAGGGCTGGAGTAGCAGTTCTTTCTGGGGGCCCACCCGGGGCTGAACTGTCCTTTGTTGGACCAGGAGATACTGGAACTTGTGGAGGAGGGCCCTGGCTAGACCTTACTGGTGTTGGAGAAAGGTTTCTTTGAGCTGCAGTTCGCTGACGAATCTCTGAGAAAAAGAATAAAAAGTATAAATTACATTTAATATCCAATATACCACATTAGCCAATACCACAAGCATTATTTACATTTAATTTAATTTTGTGACACCAAAAGGCATTTGTAGGGCTAAAACTGCTTGTAATAAGAAATCTATAAAATGTAACATTGAAAACTGACTATAACAGAGTACTCCATTTCTGAACCTACAAGTCAACTGCATATATTTACACAATAAGCCTTGATCTCAATCCATCCACTGATATCACTTTTCAAAATAAATTCAATCAAATCATCACCCAATGTGTTGTGTCTTTTACAGTAACCCTTCCTAATTTATAATAAAGAAAGGAAAGTTTACCAGAATTTAGTGAAAATTGCAGGTTTTTCAAGATAAAAACAATGGTAACTCTAAAAAATGAGTGAATAAGTATATTCTGGAATTATCAAATAATTTATGAGGTAATTAATCTAAGTAGTCATAGAAATGTAGCAAAAGTATTCTTTACTATTAGGTACCATGCCTATTCTCCTTTACACTACTGCTATTTTCTTAGTATACTAATTTCTTTTTGCCAATACATTCAATAAAAGAAAACTTCCTACTCAGCATAAATAATGTATCACCATAAATAAATCTTATATTTAGTTGCAGAAATTAAAAGATTTTCTGTAACGGTTGGCAAATGTGCATATCCAGGCTGCTGCTTCTTTTTGTAGTTTTACTAAAATACAATAATGCTCTTTTGTTTACAGATTGTCAGTAGCTGCTTTAAAAGAGCTGAGTAGTTGCAACAGAGATCATATGGCTCTCAAAGCCATCCTATACTATCTAATAATAGACAATAAATGGTAGGGTAATTGACTGTACCTTCGCTATACTTCCCATTGGCTAATCAGCAAGATATGCAAATTAACCGCCAACAAAGATGGCGGTTAATTTGCATATGTAGGCACGAAGTGGCTGAGCGAAGACTGAAGGCGGCTCCAGCAGAGCAGCGATCAAAGCGGCTCCAGCTGGAGCAGCAAAGGCTTTGAAAGCGGCTCTGGCCGGAGCGAAGGCCTGGGTCCCTGGTGCCAAAGGAAAACCGGTGCAGGCAGCCAGGGGAAGGGAAGACCTATTGCATGAATCTTTTTGTGCAACAGGCCTCTAGTCCTATATAATAAAAGGCTAATATACAAATCGACCGAACCGTGGAACAACTGGTTGCTATGATGCGCACTGACTACAAGGGTCAGACACTCAATGCAGGAGCTGCCCCCTGGTGGTCAGTGTGCTCCCACAGGGGGAGTGCCACTCAGCCAGAAGCCAGGCTCATGGCTGGCAAGCGCAGCAGTGGTGGTGGGAGCCTCTTCCACCTCCGTGGCAGCGCTAAGGATGTCCAACTGGAGTGGGCCAAAGCCAGCCGTGGGCAAACTACGGCCCGTGGTCTGGATCCGGCCCGTTTGAAATGAATAAAACTAAAAAAAAAAAAAGACCGTACCCTTTTATGTAATGACGTTTACTTTGAATTTATATTAGTTCACACAAACACTCCATCCATGCTTTTGTTGCAGTTTAAAAACCCATTGTGGCCCTCGAGTCAAAAAGTTTGCCCACCCCTGCACTAGCCTGACAGACAAATATTGAAGTCAATCAATATCGAGTATTGGCAACTATGCACAGCAACAGTGCTTCTCGACCACAGTTGATGGTGGTTACTTATGTACTGGTACAACCACACTGGGAAACACTTGGCATGTACAGATAGGCCGACCCCTATGGTCCAACAATAGCCATACAGAAACTTGTGTACATGTGCACCAGGACACAATATTAAAATATTTGTTAGCAATGTTGTTTCACTATGGCAAAAAAAGTGAGCCTGCCCTTCCCCTCAACACTGTCCCCTGCAGGCAGGCCCTCCGGTCCAGCTTAAGAACCCATTGTGGCCCTCGAGTCAAAAAGTTTGCCCACCCCTGGCCTAAGCCATTATTTGGATATCCCCCGAGGGCTCCCGGACTGCAAGAGGGCGCAGGCCAGGCTGAGGGGACTCTCCGCCCCGCCAAGTGCACGAATTTCATGCACTGGGTCTCTAGTTTATTATATTTACTATCTGGCCCTATACAGAAAGTTTTATGATGTGCTTCCTCTGAATGTGCATTTACCCTGTGAAAATTAACCAAAGCACATTTTTAACATCACTCATGCGCTACTATAAGGTGAGGTTTATAACTAACTGGTAAGCAAAGAACACCATGTCTAACATTCCATAAAAGAGACTTAGCATAATAGTTTCAAAATTTAAATTTAATCAGAGTCAGGAAAGGGAGAAAATAGTATCATTTTCAAAGGCAAAGCAGGTAATAAAGACAGTATAGTGATTACTAGAGAGAAAGGAGGTTAGGAAGGTAAAAGAGGGTATATATAAGGGGATAAATGTTGAGGGACGGAGACTGGACTTTGGGTGGTGAACACACAATACAATATATAAATGATGTATTATAGAATTGTACAACTGAAACCTCTATAATTTTATTAACCTATGTCATCCTAATAAGAGTTACAATATCAATAGTTAAAAATAGCTAGTGATACAATCTAAATCTATACTTTGGTAAAGTGTTATGAAATATTCTGCTAAGTCTTGATTTAAAATATCTAAGATTTGCCCTGGTCAGTATGGCTCAGTTGGTTGGAATGTCGTCCCATACACCAAAATGTGGCGGGCTCAATTCCTGGTCAGGGCACATACCCAGGTTGCAAGTTCAATCCCGGTTGGGACGCGTGCAAGAGGCAGCCAAGTGATGTTCCTCTCTCACACTGATGTTTCTTTCTCTCTCTCTCTCTCTCTCTCTCTCTCTCTCTCTCTCTCTCTCTCAAATCAATTTTAAAAAATAAAATATCTAAGATTTCTCAACTTTTAGCCACTTGCCATTCACAAATGCCTTGTGTTATTACTGTGTCAAAAAGTTTTAGTACTCAACAAAGTAGTCATATGATTATATTAAATATTTCCTGCATTGAAATATAAAGTAGCATCCCCCAAAAGATTTACCTAGCATTCCACCTCAATCTGGTATAGTATCATAACAGGTATTCCATAAGGTCAATTCTACATTGGAGGATGTTTTAACATCCTTATCAATAACCAATCAGGGATTCAATGAAAATCACACTCACTGAATATGAGGACATGTCCAAATTTTTAAAATTATAATGAAACAAATCAAAGTAAGATTTTAAACTATTATATTATGATACAAAAGAAAGAAAGGTTTAAAATAATGATAAACAGGATAGTTGCTAAAGCATAAACTCTGGGATCAAACTGTTTTAATATAAATTTTAGCTCCCCCCCACTTATTAGATGTGCATGCAGCCTTTTCCAAGTTGATAGCATCTCTCAGTACAGCTTCCTCATAATGAGAATATTTACCTCTTATAGTTTTTGTAAAGATTAAATAAATCAATGCAAAGAACTTAGCCACAGCACAGAAAATTATTTAATAAGCAATAACTAATAGAAGTAGTATACATCTAAAAGTTCCAGAGATTACAATAAATCAATAGTTAAGCAATCTACAATTTCTAAAATCAATTATTAACATAAAATACAGATTAATTTTCAAATTAAATGTTTTCCTAAAGTTATTTGTGAACATATTTAAAGTGCAAATTCATAATTTATGTAAAAACTTAAATCTATAACCCTAGCTTGGTATTAAATAATTCTTGAGATAAATGTGCTATAATACAAATAACTAGCTCTCAATTTCATCAAATTTTTAAATACTACTTCTTTACATACTGATAAAAAAAAATTCTGCATTTGTTTTGGTATCAAGCTGTATTAGGAAGAACACTATATTTAGGAGGCATGAATTTTCATCCTAGCTGATATCACCTGTGAACTAGAAAGTCTTTTATGCACTCTGGGTTTCATATTTCTTTAAATAGTGTTGGCAAATCTACAAACACAATTCTCATATTTTCCTTAGTATTGGCCAAAGACTTTCTGAATTTTTGTGTCCAATTCTTAGCCTCAAAAACAAACAAATAAAAAAAAACCCACAAAATTTAGTAAATTTTAGTAATGAGAAAAAAACTTTAAGCCTATGAGTCATTCACATGCATATGGAAACTTAAACCTAGGGTGAATTTGGCTCTTTATAAATATGAGATGTACTTAAATGGGGTATGGGGGTTTATCTTCAGGAGAGCTTCTATTTTTCAATTTATATAAATTCAAGTTTCATTGTTTAAATTTATATACATACTAGAGGCCTGATGCACGAAATTCGTGCAAGAGTAGGCCTTCCCTCCCCCAGCTGCTGGCACCAGCTTCCCTCTGGCACCCGGAACCAGGGCTTCCCTTGCAACCCCAGCTTCCACCGGAAGGTTGTCCGGAAGGACATCCAGTCTAATTAGCATATTACGCTTTTATTATTATAGAAGATAGCCCTAGTTAGTTTGACCCAGTGAATACAGCGTCAGCAATGGACTGAAGCATCCTGAGTTGGATTCTGATCAAGGGCACCTACCTTGGTTGCAGGCTAGATCCCCAGGCCCTGGTCATGGTGTGTTCAGAGGCAACCAATCCATGTGAGACCTATCGATATTTCTCTCTCTGTGTCTCTCCCCCTCTTCCACTCTCTCTAAAAATCAATGGAAAAATATCCTCAGGTGAGGATTGGCAAAAATAAATAAATAAATAAATTAATTAATTAATTAATTGGTAGGTAGGTAGATTAAATAAACAAATAAATAAATGTATATACATATAATTCCTTTAAATAACCAATAATAAAGAACATGCATATGACATCTCTTCCTTTTACTTTCAAATTTTTCTGAAGTCTACATTCACTATATCATCTTCAAATCCTATTCATACCGAGATCCTTTAAATACAGCTTCTACCCTACTTCTCTACTGAAATTATTTTCTCAATAGGTTGATGGTTTTTTATTAACAGAAATGACTCCAAAATCTTCCTTCCCATAGAGGCAAAGCTTTCTGAAAAAAGAAATACTTCCCTAACATTTCACTCCTCAACACAACACAATCGGACTTTTGTGCTCCTTCATAACTTCCACAATATCACCCACCACTGAAAGGACCATTGTTTTGGTCATATTGCCATTATTGTCATTAGCGTAGCTGCTCTTTATCGATCCCTATTATCTGCTAGGTACTATACCAGGTGCTTTATGTGAGTTTACTAATCTATGTGGTATTTATACAATATTATGCACTAGTTAATTCTTTGAGATAGTACCTATCCTCAGTTTTCAAAAGAAACCAAAGCTCAGAAACTAAGTAACTTGCCAAAAATTACTCCAGCTCAGAACTGGAGCCAAGATTCAAATCCCAGTTTTTATGACAACGATGCCCTCACTCTGTTATATAATCTGTCAGCTACAATTGCCTCATTTGTCTTCTACTTACTGGTACTTGACTTTTTGCAAACTATGACAGTGGATGCCTTCTCTACTACACTTCAATTTTTTAGATACCAGTTTAGTTACACTTTTAACTCTGCTCATTGCTTCTGTCTTTTTCCTGGGCTCTTCTTTTTCCATTTATCCTTACACATTAATGTTCCCTAGAGTTCTGCCATAGATCCTCCTCCTCTGTTTTCTCTTCCTAGGAAATTTTACTCAATCCCATGATTTGAATAAGTATGCTGCCTATACTTCCCAATGATTTCTAATCTATATCTATAACCTCAACCTTTTTCCTGAGCTCCATTACAAATAATCAACTTTCTATAAAGAATGTAATTCCCACTCCACAAAGCAAATTCATTATCTTTTACACAACCTACTACTCCAATTCTTATGTTCCTTATCTTGCTTAAAACACTAACATCTAACCAGTTACCCAAGCCAAAAACCTAGGCAATATTGTGACTCCTCTTCCTACTCCCCACTTTCCAAATCTGATTGCCATTGAGTCCTGTCAATCTACTCTTAAATCGAATTCTCTTAAATCTCTTCCTTTTCAACTCCTTCACTACAACTTTAGTGCAGGCCTTTATCTCTTACCTATGTTAGATGATATCCAAATTGATCTCCAAGTCTCAGCCTTGCTCTCTCCAATCCATTCTCCATATTACAAAAAAAAAGTGTTCTTTCTAAAATGCAAACTTGATCTGAAAGTTCACCAAGATTGTCCCATTTGGTAAATTACTATTTCATAACATTTAAACAAAATTCATGAATTAAAAATAGGTTTCCTTTTATTTTCTTAAGCTCAACGCATTTATTAAGCAGCCATTATAAGGAAGGACTACTGAATGGGACCCAGAGCTGCACTAGAGGTGGCAAGCAAAGATAATACAAAATTACAAAATACACATATGCAAGGTAAGTGCCATAAAAAAAGAACCAATAAAGTATCATGAAGAGTTCAAGAAGGGGAAGATACAAACTCAGTGATGGGATGAAGAAAGGGTTCATAATAATGGTGGCATTTAAGATGAACATTGAAAATGGATGGGGATAGAAATGCCTTTGTTAACTGTAGTAAGGTACATGTGACAGTTTTAAGAGTCCAAAATTCTTTGATTTGCCTCCCATCAAATGGAGGAGGGAGGATGTAAATGTCCCCTCCCTTGAATCTGTGCTGTTACTGTTTGACCACACAAA
The DNA here is from genome assembly GCF_000327345.1 of Myotis davidii. Classification (NCBI taxonomy): domain Eukaryota; kingdom Metazoa; phylum Chordata; class Mammalia; order Chiroptera; family Vespertilionidae; genus Myotis; species Myotis davidii. The sequence continues at coordinate 14,584,470 of NW_006288615.1, read as the reverse complement.
TATAGGTGTACCAGTTTCTAGGACTACTTTCTGTCTCTTGAGCTGTGTGCTCTTAGAACCCACCCGCCATGTTAGCAGCAATCCCAAGTGACCCCATTAGAGAGGTCCAGGTGGAGACAAATCAATGGCCAGAACCAACATGTTAGCCTTGTGAGTTAAGCCATCTTGATAATACATCCTTCAGCTCCAGTTAGATAGCTCTAACTGATGTGAGGCAGGGATGAGCTGTTTCTACCAAACCTTGCCGAAATTACAAATTCATGAGCAAAACAAATGAATGCTGTTTTCAGCCATTAAGTTTTGAGGTGGTTTGTAACAACAGATAACTGTAACAATATAGATATGACACTTAAGTAAAGAACACCCAAAAAAGAAAATTTGCTATTTTATAAGGTGTTTTCCAGATTTTCTTAATCAAATGTACATCCTCTGGAAAAAAAAGGGGAAAAAAACAGCAAAATATAAAGTGCCATTTATTTGCTCTCAAAAAAGATTAATGATGTCTACTTTAATCTTCCCTATATGCCACGGAAGTAAGAAAACTCTAAAATCCTACTTAAATAAGAAGTTGTAATCTATTTGCTAGAGCCATTAAATTTTTCTGCAATACTTATTGATTTCAAATTTAGCTGTGGCAGGATACAATTGACTTTTCTTTTGTTAATTTCATTAAGAGGGATGTAGTGCTATATACACAGGTAAAGAGAATGTATAGGTGGCTTTCTTTTTGAAACAAATATAGAAGGGTCTGTTAAGAATTTATTTTAGCTATCAGATGGCATCCTCCAACATTCTTATCAGCCTCTCTACTTCAGTCATTCACTACTATCTATGGTCATCATCTAGTCCTATATCCTTGTCATTAAGGATAACTGCACTCCTCTCAAGTTCAATCATCCCACTCTCAAAACACATTTAACTTTCCAGCTATTTTGTAAAGGGTCAGACAGCAAACATTTTATATTCTGTTGACCATATGTGGTTTCTGTTGCATAGCTTATTCTTGTTATTTTTTAGAACAAGTTAAAAATATAAAACCAATTCTAAGCTCAAGAGCCATATAAAAGAGATTTGGGCCCAGATTTGCAAGCTGTAGTTGCAGAACCTTATTTTACTACTACCAATACCTCTGACTGTCCATTATTCCCCTCTCATTGTCCTTATTTCCCTCATGATCATCTTAGATTTTGTAATACAGTGTTACAATCCCTCCCTTTTTGTATACAACTTCACTTCCCTGCCCCTTTATCACTTTATCCAAACCATTAGGCAAAATCTTAGTCCTGATTAAAGCCAACTCTACCCCATGCCTGGTACCCATACAGCTAAACACAACTGGAAAAGACACATGCTTTAAATGCATGACGGTTAACTTCAGGTGGATGTTAGTGTCCTCCTGCATTCCTACATTTTCCTAATCTATTTACTCTCATACTCTCCTAGAGAATTATTTTACACCTTCTCTTCATAACTCCAACATCTTCCTCATCCGTGCATTCTCATTAAGAAAACAGATAAAATACAAATGCTTCTGCCTCCAGCTACCTATTTTTCCACTCCCTTTTACTCAAAATAATTGTTTCTTCAATTATCTACAACGTCTCTACTCCCGCACTTTCTTAAACCCACCCTAATCAGGCTTTTTCCCCCATTTTTCAAGGTCACCAAGGAACTCCACATTACTAAAATCAATGGCCAATGACTGACCCTCAGTTTGTTTGGCAGTAGTTTCTGTAATAGATGACCACTACCGTGAAACAATCTTTTCAGTTAGCATCCAGGACTCTACCTCTCCCTGGTTTCCTGTCTCACTGACCACCTCTTTTCAGCTTCCTTTTCTGGTTCATCGTCATTGTTCCCAACAGCTTAATGTTAGCATATCCTAGGGTGGCCTTAGTCATTTTCTTCACATTTAACTTCCATGGTAATCACATCCAGTCTCACGGTGTTAATACCATCTACATACTAGTGACACCCAAATTTATATCTCCAGCCCAGATAATTCCTGTTTGCCAGACTCATATTCAACTGTTTCCTTAATATTGCCACTTGGATGTCTGTCTAAAAGGCATTTCAAACATATTCCAAAATAAACTCTGTTCTTCACCACCTTAACTCTAAAAAGCAGCTAATTACAATAGACCTAGAAGAGCCAGGAATACTGGAACAATATACTCCAGAATAAATATTTTTAAAGATTATCAGCTTATTAAAGTAAAAAGCCATATTGTAATCATCTGTTTATTCTCCATGGTGCCTGCACATAAGTTATTTAATACATTCTTTTAAATGAACACTTCATTTATATGTAGCTAAATGTCAATTCTCCAGAAAAGAATATTTGAAAGCAGAATATTCTAAAGCAGAGAGACCACCAACAATAAGTTTTATTGTTGTCGTTTTTAGCAATGGTTTTTCTATAATTATGACATACCATCAGAAGGAAAATAAATGTATTTGAATATCAAAGCTTCTAAGTAAAGATAAGTTTAGCTTCTTGAAGAAACTTATGTTGCCTAAATATTAATAAATACTTAAGAATGTCAGTAGAGGGAATCATATATCTGTACTTTTTAAGTAAGAGTGAAAAGGTCAGATTTTTTTAAAGTAACTGCTAGCAATAGATTTTTTAAAAGTAACTGCAAAATATCACATTTTAAAAATTTATTCACTAAGATTATTTAAAAAGTATTTTTTGAAAAGTTAGTCCTAGAGAAACCAAGATGGCAGCATAGGTAAACACCTGAAATTGCTGCCTCGCACAACCACTTCAAAAATACAACTAAAAGACAAAACGGACATCATCCAGAACCACAGGAAGGCTAGCTGAGTGGAAATTCTACAACTAGAAGGAAAGAGAAAAGCACACTGAGACTCAGAGGAGGTGCGGAAGTAAAGTGCAGAGGTACGGAAGCACATGCGGAAAGGGCTAGCAACTGAGGACGCAGTTATCTTTTTCAATCGGGAGGGAGTCACAAACTCCAGGCTGCTCTCAACTCCAGTTCCAGGAGAGTCTCTGGGGACCCAGACTCATGCGGAGAGAAACTGGACTTTCTGGCAGTGGGTGAAACTCGAGGGCGGCTTTCTCTCAGAGGTGCTTGCAGCGATTACCAGGGGACACTGAGACCCCGGGCCTCTTAGGGCAGGGTTGAGGATCAGCCATAGCTGTTTGCTCCGCCCTGTTGATTCCCTGAGACCCCGTCCCATCCAAGCTGTGCACAGAGGCTTTTGCAGATGAATGACCTGGCACTTTGCAATCTAAAATTATCTAACAAGCTGAAGCTGGGTCAGAGAGACGCAGAACATCCAAAAGAAGGCCCAAGGCCCCACAGCAGCTTGCATTGCTTCACAGCTAGGCCTCATCTGGACATCTCCAAACCCTCAAAAAAGAAGAGGAATTTGCAGATCTCTCCATAGCTCCTGCTGGGTAGCCTCAGGCAGAGGCTAAATTAGCACCTCCTTAGAGATCCAAGAGCCAGTGTGCCCAGTGGTCAGAGTGGGACCATCCAGATTACAACTCCTCAGATCCATAAGGGACACACTCAGGGAGCAGACTCAGAGAGCACCAAAGCCCCACTAAGCAAGTCTTGCCCTCAAAAGGGTGTCTCCAGCACAGAAGTTCTCCCACCGTAGACACAGCTGATTCTCACAGCCAACTGGCCTGGAGGTCAATTCCTCCTAGTGATACCTACAACAATCAAGGCTTAGCTACAACAACACTGTGCACAAAGCCCACAAGGGGGTGCACCAAGAGTGTCTACCTCAGGTAATTGGGACACTTAGCACAGAAAGCCACTCTATCGACGCAGCGAAGCATGAAAAATGCCGAGACAAAGAAACAGGACACAAACGACAGAATTGGAGGAAAGCAGACTGTTGGATATAGAGTTCAAAACCACACTTTTAAGGTCTTTAAAGAACTGTCTAGCAGCCACCAATAAACTTAATAAGGCCCTCGAAAAGACTGGTGAGACTGCCGATAAATGTAGTGAGATCCTCAAGAAATCTAATGAGACCCTTGATGTT
>NW_006288615.1:14576175-14579966 GCF_000327345.1 Myotis davidii | reverse complement strand
TAACCCTCATCCCTTTAGCTACACAGAGTTCAAGATATGGCTAATCATTACTCTTGCTATTTTGGCTCCTAGTTGGCACCATGCGGCGTCAGACCCGTGGATGGTGAGACAGTGAAGTGTAAGTCCCCACCAATGTGCTGGAATGGCCGCAAATGCCTGAGCCACCTCTGCTCTTCCTGATGTTGTTGCATACTCCTTGCCATGCGCAAACACATTTCCCTTTGAGTTTGTTCTTATCTATATCCTCCCTAACTCCAAATGCGAAGCTCTGGATTTGTTTTCTGAAAAACCCTGCCTCCTTTGCAGGTGTATCGTAGGGGTGTGGGGGTATGGGAAGAGACTGGACAAAAATCATACACCTATGGATAGGACAGCGGTGGGGGGTGGGATAAGGGCAGAGGGTGGGGTGGGAACCGGGTGGAGGGGAGCTATGGGGGGACAAAAGAGGAACAACTCTAATAATCTGAACAATAAAGATTTAATTTTAAAAAAAAGTTAGTCCTAGTTCTACAAAATACTGTAAAAATATAGATACGTAGCCTATACATCAAAAAAAAAAGGTTTTTATAATTATTAGGAAAAAGTTTAAATTGTAGAAAATTTAAACTGATTATGAAAGTAGGAGTTTCTTTGAAAGTATCTATGCCTAATTTATTTTAATCATATGTAAACTTTTACATTTATCAAAAGAGCAAGCTAATGTTTCTAAAAACCAAAATCCTATTTATGGAATTATAGGAGAGGATGGGATTTTTCCCAATTAGAAAACCTAAAACTATTATAGCTTATTTAGTATACTTAGTCTTTGGGGACATTTATAAAAGAATTGACTTCTCAAAGTTCTACATGTCATCCCAACTTTATAAGCCAGACTATAATTCTGTTGATTTATAAGAATAAATGTTAAAAAATTTTAAATTCTACATTCTATATTGCAACAAAACTATATTATTTTATTCTAGACAAGACAATAAAGAGGAAACCCAATGCAAACTCAAAAATATCTTTTCACTTGCCAGTCTTGGGAAAAGACCACTTAAAATATGTAACCACTTAAAATCATGACTTTTAACATTTACATAATAACTAATAACATAATCGTGATTATTTCACTAATAACCTGGCAATATAACCTCCAAAAGAAAGAGTTAACGTTATTAAATAGCAGTAATCCAATTTTTTCCTTATTTCTAAATTATTTTCTCTTCCTAAATAAAAGTGCTATTTCAGAGAAACTTCAAATTTGACAAAAATCTTCATTAAACTTAACCTCAAAAAAATAATAAAAATTTAAGAATTTTCTTAAAAATAGATATTCCAAGAAATTCTTACTTAGAGAAAAAAACTATAAAAATATTGTTTAAATTATTTAGATTTCAAAGTCAAACCAATTGTATATTTAGTCTCAATAGAAAACATCTTTATTTGTCAATATAATCCTATAAAATCAAAATGAGATAAACATATTGCCATCATTCCAAGTCATACCCCAAATTACCAAATAAAAATTAACATAAAAGCATTCTACGTAAGTTTTTATACACCTCTAACACATTTTTGAACTCACTTGGGTAAATATGGATCTTTCCAACAGCAGCAGCAGTTTCTACAAAGTTATTTACCTTGTCCGGGTCTTGCAGTTACAGCTGGTCCAGCAGATGGCGGCTCAAACTCCTGTCAATTACAATAATGTTATTACAGTGATCTATTACAATGTGCAATTTATAATAAAATAGTAGTGGTATCACAGCCTTACCTTTGCTTTCTTTGAGTCTGGATCAAACCTTTCAAGAATTAATTTAGCTGTTTTATAAGTTTCTTTTTCCATGACTTCTTCAAGCTGTGAACAAAAATTTCCATAAATTCCACATTTTAAAACACACACAATTTATTTTATAAGTCCCATTCAAAAAGTGTTCAAGTATAGGCTTAAAATAAACAGCACATAATATATCCAGATAGCATGAAAGACTTCCTACATTCAAATAATTAAAATCCAGATTTTAAAATGACTTCTAACCTCTAATATGTTACTTGTACTTAACAGTTTTACTGCAAGGAAATACCAAATATTGCTAATTGTTTACATATAATGAGGAGAATAATTACATGCACCAACTTCAATAATGGAATGTGCAAAAATCTATCAGCCATCATTATTGGAAGTTATTAGACATGACAAGCAAATGACAGGCAATTCCTTAGATTTATTTCCTCATAGCACTTAATGCTATTAATTTAAAGAAGGTCGTTAGCCAAGAGCTTTACAAAATAAAATCTCTGTGCCAATTAACTGCTGTCAGCATCGATTTTAGATTATTTATTAGCAGAAGCAATTAGCTTGCTGCAAATGCAGCGAACACTCACTAAACTGGGAGAACAGCCATGGAATTTGCTCAAATTACTTTAAAAACTGAAGCTCCCCCTTTTTATACTTAGAGTCAAATAACTTTAAAGAGAAAAAAAATGAACATACTAATAATTAAAGTTAAAATTTTACTGAGTTCTATGCTCACACTAGAGACTGTAATTAAAATACATTATTATAGCATTTTATTTACAATGCATTCAAGTCACTTTATGGGTTAATACTGGGTTCAATTTTAAAGTAATTACTAGCAAAGTATCATTTTAGCAGTTATGGCCCAATATCAAAAAAAAGTTTAACTTTAGTACAAGACAGTCATAGTTATAACACATAGCTAATGTGTGGAATAAAATGCTTTTGCAAACATTGGAACAGGACCATTTCCTTTTCAGTGACCACTGATAGCCTCTTGGATTCATTAAATGTCATATTCCAAAGGACTTTTATTTTAAAATGCAACACAGAACACACATACCAAATTAAAAATACAGTTAAAAATATGTTGCCAGAAGAGTAATTAATAGATTCCTCATGAAAAACGCAATCTAACATTTAAGCAGCTAAGTGCTTAGATGAATGATTTATTAACCTAGGTTTAGTGAAACTAAAACATTTTCCTAATTATTTCAAAATTATAATAAATTCTCAAAGCAAGGAAATTTAATCTTCTGATGTAAAGGAAATATCACTTTAGAGTTGGGGAAAAGTTGGTAATGAAGTTAGAGAAAGTATATAGGATAGAATATGTCCCCAAATCAACATAATCTATACAGAATATCAAATAACTGAATCCCTGATCTCTACAAATTAATTTTTGATGTTTTAGACCAGTGTTTTGGCAATAGAACTTTATGTAGTGATAGAAATGATTTATATGTAGATAACTACCAATGAAATTGAAGCAGTAATCAAAAATCTTCCAGCAAACAAAAGCCCTGGTCCAAACAGCTTCATAGGGGAGTTCTACCAACATTCAAAGAACTAAAACCTACCCTCCTCAGACTATTCCAAAAAATTCAAGAGGAAGGCACACTCCCAACTCTTTCTATGAAGCCAGCATTACCCTAATTCCAAAACCAGATAAGACACCATAAAGAAAGAGAACTACAGGCCAATATCCCTCATGAATATAGATGCCAAAATCCTCAACAAAATTCAAGCATATTGAATCCAGCAATACATTAGAAAGATCATACATCATGACCAAGTGGGATTTATCCCAGGGATGCAAGAATGGTACAACATCTGCAAATCAATAAAAGTGATACATCACATAAACTGAGAGACAAAAATCGTATAATCATGTCAATTGATGCAGAATAAACATTTGAGAAAATCCAACACCCTTTCTTGATAAAAACTCTCAGCAAAGTGGGAATAGAGGGATCATAACTAAACATAATAAATGCCCTATATGACAAAC
>NW_006288615.1:14568062-14575489 GCF_000327345.1 Myotis davidii | reverse complement strand
TATTAGAACAATGTATCTTGGATGTTTTCACTATGTATCTTTGCTACGCAACACCAATGTACATGTTTACATCTGGTTTTAGAATTGCATTATTGATCATGAGTAACGTGAGTAATAATATTACTCGAGTGATGCCCAACTCTGGCCGTTGCGAGAGACAAATATTTGCAATTTTTTGTCTCTGTCGATGTGTGTCACCCAAAATGAGTTCGAGTGTCACCTCTGACACACGTGTCATAGGTTTGACATCACTGTCCTAGGGCAATGGAAACAGGAGAAAATAAACAAATGAAACTATATCAAAATAAAAAGCTTCTGCATAGCAAAAGAAACCATCAACAAAACAAAAAGAAAGTCCACTGAATGGGAGAACATATTTGCCAACGCTATCTCAGATAAGGATTTAATCTCCAAAATTAACAGGGAACTCATACAACTTAAAAGGAAGATAAACAATCCAATCAAAAAATGGGCAAGGACCTAAATGGACATTTTTCTAAAAAGAACATACAGAAGGCTGGGAGACATGCTCAAAGTCACTAATCATCTGAGAGATATAAATCAAAACAACAATGAGGTACCACCTCACACCTATCAGAATGGCTATCATCAACAAATCAACAAATGACAAGTGCTAGAGAGGATGTGGAGAAAAAGGAACCTTCATGCACTGCTGGTGGGAATGCAGACTGGTGCAGCCACTGTGGAACAGTATGGAGATCCCTCAAAAAATTAAGAATGGAACTCTCATTCGACCCAGTAATCCCAGCTCTAGGAATCTCTCCCAAGAAACCAGAAACACCAATCAGAAAGGACATATGCACCCCTATGTTCACAGCAGCACAATTTATAATAGCTAAGATTTGTGAACAGCCTAAGCGCCCGTCAGCAGGTTAGTACTTACAAACTGTGGTACATCTACACAATGGAATACTATGTTGCTATAAAAAAAAGAATTTTTACCATTTGCAACAGCATAGATGGACCTAGAGAGCATTACGCTAAGCGAAATAAGCCAGTTGGAGATAAATATCACATGATCTCACTCATATGTGGGATATAATGAACAACATAAACTGATGAACAAAAGTAGATCCAAAGACAAAAGAAACACTGAACAGACTGTCCAACCTCAGAGAGAAGCCGGGGGGGCGGGGGGAGTAACAGGTCAACCAAAAGACTTGTATGCATGCATATTAGCATAACCAATGGACACAGACACTGGGGCAGTGGGGGCTTGTCCTGGGAGGCGGGTGGGGGGGGGGGGGGGTGTCAATCCAGGAAAAAGGAGACATATGTGATTTTTTAAACAATAAAAAAGAGAAATAGAAAAGAAATGGATTATATCTAAATAAAAGTGGTAGCCACTGAGCCATATGTGATAAATTTGCACTTAAAATTCTGTTTGTGCAACTGAGGAATTAAATTGTAATTTTATTCCATTATAAATAATGTAAATTTTAAAAGCTACTTGGAGCCCTGGCCGGTATGGCTCTGTGGTTGGGCGTCATCCCATGCATGGAAGAATTGCTGGTTCATGCCAGGGTTGCTAGGGTTTCAAGCACCATCCCCAGTAGGGGGTGTGCAGGAGGCAGCTGATCAATGTTACATCCTCACATCGATGTTTCTCTCTCTCTCTCCCTCCCTTCCTCCCTCCATCTTCCTCTCTCTCTAAAATTCAATCTAAAAAATCTAAAAAAAAAAAAAAAAAGCTAGTGGTTACTGATTTGGACAGTACAGGTCTAAACTGAGACTACTGCTAGGTTTAAAAATATGATTAGCTACTACTGTGATCTTTAACACAAAACCAAAATGTCTCTTCATCAAAGGATTGTAATTCCTGGTATATCATTCAACAAATATTAATGTTTATGTCCATGTACATGTAAAGTATCTTAAAACCATTTTAAAAGCACTGATATAAATCCATCCCCCTTTTCTTTTGCATTTACTTCTAGCCAAAATTTTTCACATAACAGCATAACACACTTATCTATACGATATTTTAAGTGAATAACTTGTTTTAAATAGACATTCCGATCAGTGGAAAGAACATAAACTTGTAACTTTGAAGTCAGAAAAGAGCTGGGTTCAAAGCACATCTCCATTCTTAATCATCTAGAAAGATTTTAAGCAAGTGCATTTCCTAAAAGTAAACACTAACACAAAATAAATGTCAAAAACATTTTAATTTTTAATTTATGGGCCAGTCTTATTATTAATGGTGAGCCTGGCTAGTGTCGCTCAGTGGTTGAGCATCAACTCACTGAACCAGGAGGTCACCATTCCATTCCTGGTCAGGGTATATGCCTGAGTTGCGGGCTTGAACCCCAGTAGGGGGCATGCAGGAGGCAGCCAATCAATGATACTCTCATCATTGATGTTTCTATCTCTCTCTCCCTCTCCCTCTCCCTTCCTCTCTCTGAAATAAAGAAAAAAATATTAAAAATGGGGGATTAAACTTTTTAAAAAATTTTAATTTTGAAAGATAATTCTACACATATTTAATATTTAAATTATCATTATTGAAATGAAATTTTAAAATACACACATTATTAATTGCCCTAGCCAATATTCTTGATTTCTGTTCCATGAAAAATACCCCAAATGTAGAAAAATTTCTTTCATTTTACATTGGCTTAGGTCAAATTATTAAGAATGTGCTCAAAGGCATCTTCAATTCAGAACATTAGGGTACATGTTGCGACATTTAAACTCATCTTTTTACAACAATGAAAATATTGTCTGTTTACCCTGATTTGTGTTTTGCTGTTGAAATCAATATTGTATTGACTAATTCAGATTTTACATCATTTTCTAATTTCATATAGGAGTATTTCACAATAATAGTCACAACTTTTCTCTCTCTACACTTTTTTGTTAAAGTATTTACAGAGATCTGTAGCCTATAGTGAATATTCAAACACTGGAAAATGCCAGCAAACATTATTGGATAATATAACAATGTAATATTTGAAACATCTAATGAGGTTAACAACCTTACAGAGAATCACATGCTGAAATTGCCAATTTAAGGCCATCCTTTATTTCCAAATTTATTTCATGGAAGATCATTTGCAGGATTTTGTATAAAGTATAATATATGTATAAACTTATTAACATTTATTTGTGAGAACTCACCATTAATAATAAGACAGGCCTATAAAACATACTTATAAAATGGTCACAGGAGCAAGACTGACTAATTAGATTGTTCCACTTCTCTTATACATGGTCCTGTTCCCAGACATGTCCACATTAACTTACAGCTCAGAATGTAAGCATTTCTAGCTCTTGTTTTCAAGTGACATTAGTGGATTCTTTTGAACCAGTAATATTTGTAGTTGAGAATTATAACACTTCTTCCCATGTTTCCAATTTCTCAACTGATTTTTTTCAGGATTTGGTAAATTTCCTGAGAAATGCCGGGAAGAAGTTACCACACAGAAATGCTATCTTGGAAAAAACATGGCATTTTCATGAAGCCATTTAAAGAGGTCATTTTGACTCATGTGTTCTATCTTGATTTTGAATCTTTTTGATAGGATGCTCATGGATGCAGGGGGATTATATATTTAACAATGATTTTTTTAAAAATGAAAAAAAAATTTAAAGACCACAAAATATGTGAGTGGCAAAATATACACATCCAGACTTGGAAGTTTTTTAGATAACTTAAGATTAATCCCTAGCTTTATTTTAATAAGTAAATATTTACATTAAGTTCTTAGATTTAAAACACTGTTAAGATGTTACTCATTTCCTTTCTAAGTAATTTAACTTTTTAATCAATTGGTAATTCACATTCACTGTTAAAAATTATACTTTTACAAATTACATATTACATTACAAATCTAATCATATTAAAGAGATGCATCCCTAAGAAAACCACCTTTAATAAAATATCAAGTAGTAAATATAGTGTATTAATTTTGTTAATAAAAGAGAAGGTTTAGGAGTTGGATAATTTTGGACTGATAGTCATTTTCCTGCAGACATTTCAACAATAAAAGTATTTTTAAAGCTATAGCTGTAGAGTGAAAACTTAAACATCAATGAACAAGATCACTGTAGGGAGCGGCTCTAGGGTCAAGCCTCAGGCTGACCTGTGGCAGGGCCACAAACAAGTCCCAGCCTAGAGGGCAGAGCTCTCCTAGCATAATTAAGCCTGACCTTGTAGCACTCCCTAATTCCTTCCTAAGTAGCTAATGGGCTTGTGGGAGGTGCAGCAAGTATTGCCAAAACAAGAACATTTGTATACAAGTTAATCTACCCTTGTTTTAATCAGACTATAAAATAAAGCATCGGCTTGCAGGCTGGGTCTTTTGTGTCCTCATCCAGGCACCAGAGATCCACCGAGCCCCAGCTGTATTCTCGTCTATCTTTTCTTCAATCCTTCACAGCCCCGCCTCAGGTTCACCCTTGGCCATGCTGGTACGGCACAGATCAGTTTTAATTATTTAGCTTTTGCTCAAACTAATGTCCCTTCTTTTTCCTCTCATAACCAGCACAATCATTAGCTAGCCCTGGCCTACTACTATTTCCCCCTTAACAAACCTATTGTTCTAAACAAATTGTAAACCTACTCAAACAAAGCAGTTTTGTTAAGTGCTCCAGCAATGAAGGCCAAGGACTAGTTCCCAGAAGCAACAGTATTATTACCAGCAACATTCAAGTCAATATAAATTGTGTTCCCTAATTAATGAGTTATAATAGCCAACTTATTTTTCCTTAATCATACTATAAGAAAAATGCCATACTGAACTATACTGTAATACTAATGCTTCATAATCATTTTAATATTCAACTATTGAACCCTGAAATGAATTTTCCAACTGTCAGGCCTAAATGAAGCACTTTTTATGTTGTGAGTCCTTCAATGGCTATTAAAGAATTAGTAAATAGCTTGCCTTGCCCTTTCACAGAATTTTCCAAGTTTGCTCCAAGATTCTGTTTTCTGGTGATGTGATGCCACTAATATGGGAATGGTTTCTCATCACTTGGAATATTTTCTTTTCTTCTGTGTTTCTTTCTCTTTTTTTCTTTTGTCTTCCTTGTCTTTTTTCTACTTTAATCAATACTTACCCATTTTAGTACATACAGGGCTTGGCTCTGACCACCAAAACCTGCTCCTTAATATCGTATCAGAAAACTGTATCAATCATATCACAACTTCTAGATTATGAGAACCATCATTATTTCCTCACTTTGGTTTTTTTCTCAATTAAAGTTTACATTCAATATTATTTTGTATTAGTTTCAGGTGTACAGCATAGTGGTTACACAATCACTTTACAAAGTGTTCCCCCTATTTTTCCAGTACGCATCTGGCACAATACATAGTTATTACATCATTGACTATATTTCCTATATTTACATCTCCATGACTAATTGGTAAAGTTCTCAATCCCTTCACCTTTTTCACCCAGCCCCCCAACTCCCCTCCCCTCTGTCACCTATCAGTCTGTTCTCTGTATCTGTGAGTCTGTTTCTGTTTTATTTGTTCATTTACACTGTTCTTTAAATTCCACATATAAATGAAGTATTTCCTCACTTTGAATTCTAGCTGCTCCATAATGTATAGAATGCCAGAAACTTAATACAATATAATGAAAATATTTCTATGTTTCAATTTAGGACCATGAAAAATGTTAATGCAATTTTGATAAATACCTCATAGAACATTGAAGAAACATTAAACAAAACATATAAGAAAGACTTTCGGCCGAAACCAGTTTGGCTCAGTGGATAGAGCGTCGGCCTGCGGACTGAAAGGTCCCAGGTTTGATACCGGTGAAGGGCATGTACCTGGGTTGCGGGCACATCCCCAGTAGGAGATGTGCAGGAGGCAGCTGATTGATGTTTCTCTCTCATCGATGTTTCTAACTATCTCTCTCCCTTCCTCTCTGTAAAAAATCAATAAAATATATATATAAAAAAAGAAACCCTTTCGAACTTAGTTTCTTTATTTTCAGGTACTTAAAACCCTCAAGAACAATGTCTTTTACTACCAATTCACAGAACAAGTTTTAACATTAATCCTAACCATATTAATTTTACTGATTTCATATATAATTATTACATATTACATTTAGACTAAAATATATTCATCATTTGCATCTAATTAACATGATAGTACTATCAATTATCATTTTCATACTTCAAAAAAATAATTACATGAAAAAAGTACATGTAAATTCAAGTCAAAAGCCAAGTTCAATTAACTTATTAGAGACTACTATATATATAAACCTCTAAATATCTAGGGCCCTTTCACTCTTGGCCCTCCTTCCAACATATCGGAAAGATGCATTTAACTGTCCCTACAATAGCTACCCATGTAATCTGAGTTGCTGACAAAAAATGAAAGAAACCAAAGGGGGGGGGGAGAGATCTCTTTCTCCCTTTCTTAAGTCTTTTTATGTTAAATTTGTCTCTTACAATCAATCTTTTTGATTCCCTCTCTCTTACCCTTATCATGTCAAGAAAAGTTAAAAACTGACATATGTAAATGTTTGGTCCTTTTTTACCCCTAATCAATAATCAATCTGGACACCACTTTTTCATCTCTCTGCCTTATTTAGTCCTCCAATATTATTCATTTACTTACTTCTCAGCTTCCAACTGATATAGATTCTCAGGATCTCAAAAGTCCATTAGCTACTTTTTCCTGTCAATCATTATCAACTAGCAAAAATATTCATAATTTACCTTCATCATTAAAATGCTATCTAAAAGCATATTTGTTTCTTAGAAGAGTCATTACTTACAACATATAAACATTATTCAGTTCTATATTAGTTTTACATAAATTAACTTTAAGTAAAAGTTAACTTACTATTTTTTTCTTCTGGGATTTTAAATCATCCAATGCTTCATCTAGAAAAAGAAATTTAAATCAAAGCTAAATGAGATATTAAGATACTTAAAGAAAAAATCATGCCAAATGATACACATTAAGCTACTACAAGAAAACTTTCTCATTTTAGTATTTCTCACTGATATATACAGAAAAAAAATGACCTCAATCTTTACCCATATACCGTATTTGCCGGCGTATAAGACGACTGGGCGTATAAGACGACCCCCTAACATTTCCACTCAAAATACAGAGTTTGTTATATGCTCGCCGTATAAGACTACCCCCTCTTCCGCACACCTTCCACACACCAAATAAAAGGTAAAACAATATCAGATTTGATTTTAACATTTTAATTTATATTCAAATGCTTATGACATGCAGGAAAACTGTCACAAGGCTGTATGTAATCAAACATATACATAAAACAGTGCAAGTTTATTACCGGTAAACATACCAGTAATTCACTAAAGAAAACACACTCTATAGACTGGTACCGTAGATGCTTCTCAGGAACACAGGCAAGCAGCCCACAACCTAGAGGGACTGTCAATGATAGAAGAAAGAT
>NW_006288615.1:14567256-14567797 GCF_000327345.1 Myotis davidii | reverse complement strand
TTCAGAGCCCCAGCAGCGCTGCTGATGCCTGAACGGTATGTGGAATGAAGTGGGTGGGCATCGGGAGGCCACTATGGCACGGGGCAAGCACTATGGGCAGTCTATCTGAAGTGTACCTGGCGTATAAGACGACCCCCCACTTGGAGGCATATTTTTCAGGGCCAAAAAATCGTCTTATACGCCGGCAAATACGGTATATTTCATATTCTGCCCATATTATATATTACAAGCTACTTAAATACAGAAAAAATTGCCTTAACACAGACTACAACACTTTTCCAAATTCAAAAATATATTATTCAGTTTTCAGAAACATTACTATTATTTCTCCTTCTTTTCATTATCCCACCCAAATTTATGAAATTAATACCAAATCTTTTTATATATTGTTAATAAAAATGTTCTGTTTGTTGCCGAAACCGGTTTGGCTCAGTGGATAGAGCTTTTGCCTGAGGACTGCAGGGTCCCCACATGCCCGGGTTGCAGGCTCATCCCCAGTGAGGGGTGTGCAGGAGGCAGCTGACAATGATTCCCTCTCATC
>NW_006288615.1:14564771-14567219 GCF_000327345.1 Myotis davidii | reverse complement strand
CAGGGTAGCTCACTTGGTTAGAGCATCATCTAGAAAACCAAGGTTGTGGTTGGATCCCCTGTCCGGGCACAGACAAGAATCAACCAGCGAATGCAGAAATTAAGTGGAACAACACATTGATGTTTCTCTCTGTTTCCCTTCCCCGTCTCAAGTCGATAAAGAAAAAGAAATCAGTCTTTTAAGAAAATATATTTAATGCATTCACATTGTTCAAACTACAAGTAAGTATAAAAAGAGACACAGTACTGCCCTGACCGGTTTGGCTCAGTGGATAGAGCGTCGGCCTGAGGACCGAAGGGTCCCGGGTTCGATTCCGGTCGACGGCATGTACCTGGGTTGCCGTCACATCCCCAGTGGGGGATGTGCAGGAGGCAGCTGATCGATGTTTCTCTCTCATCGATGTTTCCATCTAACTCTCTATCTTTCTCCCTCTCTGTAAAAAATCAATAGGATATATTAAAAAATAAATAAATAAACTTAAACTATATAGGTAGGTACATTGTTATGAACTTAATTAAGGTACTCCTAAGGCTTAGGAAGAGCCACACTCAAGAGGCCAAAGAGCCGCATGTGGCTCACGAGCTGCAGTTTGCCGACCACTGTCTAGGGAACTATAAAATAGGACTGTGCAATGTTGAGTGTACATTGGTGTTTGCAATATGTCTGGTCAACATGTTGTATGATTCTCCTCCAACAAATTTAGCTTTTCTGATGCAGGCATAGATTAAGCATATAAATGTTTTTAACTAGGACAGGGTTTTGGCAGTCACTGATTAAGCATATAATTATGTTTAAACAGGGTATGGTTTTGCCAGACAAGTAGACTGGGAAAGAGGGCAAATGAATCAAGAGAGTCTGCAAGGGATGGTCAGGGCTAGACCACAAAACCTCAACTGGGTTCAAATAATGAGCAAGAAGAGCAGTTTGAAAGTCATATATCTGTACGACCCTTATCTGGATCCTGAGTCAAACAAACAAAATACTTTTAAAAGCAAATTATATTTATGAGATAACTAGAAATTTAATACTCTCATATTTAATGATATTAAGAATTCTTTTCAAAGAAACAAATGAACAAACAAAACAAAACCAAAAAACCTCACAGATACAGACAAGATTGGTGGTTTCCGTGGGGAAGGAGATATATGGTGATGATGGAAACTAGACTATTGGTAGCTAGCAAACTATAGTGTACACTGATAGCAAATTACAAGGTTGTACACCTAAAACTTATGTTATTACCCTATGTTAACCTCAGGATTTTTAAAAATTCTTTTCCAGCTGTTATAATGTATTATGTTAATTACTTTAAAAGTCTGTTATGGATTGATATACTTGGGATATACTTCAGAATAGTAATACAGAAGATAGATAAGTGGGGGTAAAAATGAAACAAGATTGACCATGAGTTGAAGACTCTTTAGGTTGTATGATAGCTATAAGAGGATTCATTATATTATTCAGTCTACTTTTGTATATGTTTGAAATTTTCTATAATGAAAAGTTAAAACAAAAAAACAAAACACACAGAAAAAGAAAAGTTAAAACAAGAAAATGTAAGTCACATAAATTTTATTAAAAATGAAATTGGCATCTTTGGTTAATTATAGCTCATAGTTTTAAGACCTGAAAATTCTTAAAATCTGTACACATACAGAACAAATACAGACTATTTCATCATAATTTGCATATTTCAATAAAAACAAAAGCCTAGGGGCTGTGAGGTTACAAAGAATGGTGCAATTAATAAAATAAATCAAAAGATTTTTAACTGTATTTTACTCCATCTACACTAATGAAAGAGAAACATGGTAATTGGCGTACAACCACTACCCTTTTCATTGGCTAATCAGCGAGATATGCAAATTAACTGTCAGCCAAGATGGCGGCCGACAGCCAGGCAGCTGAGAACAGGAGGCTTGGTTGCCCCAGCGATGGAGGAAGGTTCCCCGTCTGCAGCTGTGGGGCTCTGAGCTCCTGAAGCAACAACTCCAAAAAATACAATATTTCAATTATAGAAGCTAAAAGATGACCGTTAATTTGCATACTCAGGCTCCAAGCGGAGCGAAGCCAAACAGCCCTGAAGCGGCAGGGCAGAGAGGCCTCAGGGTCCTGGGATCAGCGGAGCTGACAGGCCTCCCAGCCCGGGATCAACGAAGCCCAGAGGCCTCCCGCCCGGGATCAGTGGAGACAAGAGGCGTCCTGGCTGGGATCAGCGGAGCCGCGAAGCCTCAGGACCCCGGGATCATCGGAGCCACCAGGCCTCCAGGCCCCGGGATCAGCGGAGCCGAGAGGCATCCCGGCCCTGGGATCAGCAGAGCTGCGAACCCCGGGACCCCCGGGACAATCGGAGCCGCCAGGCCTCCAGGCCCTGGGATCGACGGCTCCCGGCCCCGGGATCAGCAGAGCCGCAAAGCCTCAGGACCCTGGGATCATCGGAACCACCAG
>NW_006288615.1:14558770-14564494 GCF_000327345.1 Myotis davidii | reverse complement strand
GGCCTCAGGACCCCGGGATCAGCGGAGCCAGAGCCGAGAGGTGTCCCGGCCGGGGATCAGCAGAGGGGAGAGGCCTCCCAGCCCGGGATCAGCGCGACAGGGGGCAGCGACCAAACCCCTTATCGCCCTGCGGCTCTGTGTGTGACAGGGTGTGGTGCCCCAACCCCCTGATCGGCCTTGCTCTGTGTGTGACAGGGGGGAGCTCCCCAACCCCCTGATGGGCCCTGCTCTGTGACCGGGATCAGCGGAGCCGAGAGGCATCCCGGCCCTGGGATCAGCAGAGCTGCGAAGCCTCAGGACCCCGGGACAATCGGAGCCGCCAGGCCTCCAGGCCCTGGGATCGACGGCTCCCGGCCCCGGGATCAGCAGAGCCGCAAAGCCCCATGGCCTGGAATCAGCGGAGCCGAGCAGGGTGCTGCACCTAGAGATTGGGCCTGCCCTCTGCCACCTGGGAGCAGGCCTAAGCCAGCAGGTCGTTATCTCCCGAGGGGTCCCAGACTGCAAGAGGGCACAGCCCGGGCTGAGGGACCTCCTCTCCCCACTGAGTGCACAAATTTTTGTGCACCGGGCCTCTAGTAATAACATAAGATTTATATAAAGATTAATTTAACAACAACAATTTCTCTTGACTTAGATGAATTATTTTGTTTTGTGTAAACAAAAATTCTAAATGAATAAGACAGAAATAACACAAATGAAAAGTAGAATCATCTTGATCATTCATAACCTTATGCTTCACAGTAAACAACTCTTCAATATTTACCATGTTTGTCATTTCCATATAACATTGCATAACCTGCCAGTTAATTACAAACCAATGCACTATGAGTTTTCTAATGCATTTATACAAACTTAGAAATTTAACTTACTATTTCTTTCTGTTCTCTTGGAAAAGAAGAAGATAAGCACTGTTCTTATGCTCCAGATGCTACAGAGGTGGCAAAATTCAAAAACAAAAATCATCATTAGAATAAGTAAATTAGAAGCCATGTAAAATTAAAACAAATACACATTTCGCATTAGAGTTAGGTTCACTGTTTCCTTTTATATGTTGAAAATCAAAAAGTGCTCCTTTCTTTCAGAGACATCAGAAGTCTACCTGTGCTTTCAAAAGAGTTCTCAATCTAAAATCCAGGGGCCTTCTGAGGCTCTTCTGAATTGCAAAATTGCCTTTGTTTAAATAAACGCATTTCTCTGGAGAGATCACTGCTTTCATCGTTCTCAAAGAGGTCTATGAACTCCACAAAAGATTAGGAACAAAATTTAGAATCCCTTTGTACTAAGAATCAACTCTTAAGACAGTGGTTCTCAACCTTGGCTGCACATTAGAATCACCTGGGATTGCGCTCACAAAATAGTCATAAGTGTGCTCTATTTCCTGGTATTCACATCTTTGTGTAGTCCTCTCTCATTAATGTTGATCTGTGTGACCAATAGCAGATGGCAGGAGGGATAGTATGTCACAACAGGATTATGTTATAAAAGATTACAGCTTGCATCTTGGACCTCCTTTTCCACTCACTATCTTTCTCTCTCTTGCATTACTCGTTCTGAGAGAAGCCAGCTGCTATGACATGAGGACATTCAGGGAACTCTATAGAAATGCCCTTGTGGCCGAAACCGGTTTGGATCAGTGGATAGAGCGTCGGCCTGCGGACTGAAAGGTCCCAGGTTCGATTCCAGTCAGGGGCATGTACCTTGGTTGTGGGCACATCCCCAGTGGGGAGTGTGCAGGAGGCAGCTGGTCAATGTTTCTCTCTCATCGATGTTTCGTACTCTCTCTCTCTCTCTCCTTTCCTCTCTGTAAAAACTCAATAAAATATATTTTAAAAAAAAAAAAGAAATGCCCTTGTGGCAAGGGACAGAGATCTCTGGCAAACAGCCAGTGAGGAGCTGAAGCCTGCCAACAACTACATGTGTGAGCTTAGAAGTAAATTCTCCAGTCTTAGTTAAGCCTTGAGATGATTATAGCCCCCGCCAACAGCTTAAATGAAATTTGTATACTCTGTATATGAATAAAAGACCTGAGCCAGAACCACCCAACTAAGCTGCTCTCACATTCCTGCCCCTCAAGAACTATAAAAGATAATAAACATTTGTTGATTTAAGCTACTAAATTCTGGGGCAATTTGTTAGACAGGAACAGATAACTAATACTTGCTTTTTATATTGTTATTTATTTTTATGATCTGAAAACACCAAATAACCACACCAGATTCCCACATGGTACTTGAACAGCTACATCAGCACTAAAAAACCCTTGAATATTGTCCTTATCAAGGAAAGGAAGATGAGAGAAGAGGTTAAACATAAGGCTCATAACCCTCACGGATCCCACAGCAGTAAAAAAAAATCCCATGATATTTCTCTACTTCAAACAAATTGAAATAGTAGCAAGCTGAGAGATGAATTAGAAAAAAAGTACAGGGAACAAAAACAGAAAACATGAGAGAAAAAATCACAGAGATAGTGCCTGCAATTCTACAGTAAATCAGTAAATTTTCTTAAATGAGTAGATACTTTTTAAAAAACATAAGTAATTTTTGCCCTGGCCAGTGTGGCTCAGTGATTGAGCATCGTCCAATGCACAAAAAAATGGCTGATTCGATTCCCAGTCAGGGCACATGCCCAGGTTGTTGGTTTGATAGCTGGTCAGGGTGCATGCAACCGATTAATGTTCCTCTCTCACATAGATGTTTCTTTCTCCCTCTTTCTCTTTCTCTCTCCACCTTCCTCTCTCCCTAAAATTAGTAAGAACATATTTTTTTTAAAAAACCAAACATGTAATTTTCAAAGTGTATAAACTACAAGAATTGAAATAGACTCCCTTACTTCAAAATAAAACTCATTAATCCACCATCATGGACAATAAATTCTCCTTTTGGTTTTGATCAGAACTACTGTAGGAGAAAATGAGCTATCAAATTTCCATGTGTCAAGTCTTCAAGACTTGAAAGTGCATGTAAGTTATTCTTTAAGGCTAAATTAAATTCATAGCATTTTAAAAATAAAATTTTGAAAAAGAATTAAAGTACATCAGGAATCTGTTTTAGTTATCTCAAGAAAGGTTTTTCTCTCCAAATTAAACATAATTTATGAAAATGTGGCAACATATTTTCTGAAGACATTAAAGATACCATTACTGACTCCTACTTTGAGAAACGTGACATAATCAACATTTCCCCTTCCTCTTCTGGAAATAATCCAAAAAGCAAAATCAAAAATTCCTTTTCTGGTAAAACTAAAATATAGCTAAAATCCAACCCTCAAAATATGTGTTAGGGCTCCCAAAAGCAATGGAAATCATGCAGGGACTCAAAAGAGTGGAAGCAGAAAAGAAAAATGGCTTATCTCACAAAGAGGTAGCAAGAGAAACTTCTCAAAGTGTAATAAAGCCTTGTTTATCACAATGAAAATAAGACATACATGCTATAGGCAGAAACTGCTTAGTTTGGTCCCATCAATGACACAGAGAAGTCAGAGCTTAAAGAGAAATCATTCATTCATTCTGCCAAACTTAAGCGCTCTCTTTCCAACAACCACATAAGCCCTATTCATTTTATTGAAATGTTTTTAGGTGAGATTTAAATACTACATAAAACTAAAAATGAAAAGATATATAGGTCTCAATATTTATAACTATGTTGACTATTTTGTCTGTTTATTTAACTATCAAAGGTTTTAGCAAGACTAATCTTCATATTCAGACAGGAGAAGAATGATTTATTTTGATATAAGGCAGGCATCAAGCTTTATATTTAATTTTTATCTATTTTTCGGTATAACTCAACACCATTTCCCCCTCAATGATCTGAAACGTCATCTCTATCATATATTAAACCATACATAAAAATCATTTGGGGATTTATTTCTGGAGTCTGTGTCTCTTTCATTGGTCTCTGTCTCTATTTATACGCTGTACCAAACTTTTAATTAACAAAGTTTTATATTAAATTTGATGCCTCATAGGCCTCTGCTTCTCATTCTTCTCCTTTTTTAGAATTTCCAAGACGGTTTTTAGGTGCCTATTTTTCCATTAAAAATTATAGAAGGGTATCATGAATTTTAAAGCACTGTTATTTTTATTATAATAACACATTTTTTAGATTAATCCAGGGAAAACTGATCTCATTACAATATTGAGTCTTCAAATCAAAGAATAGGATGTGTCTCTTAATTATGTCTCAGTACATAATTCTTTAAGTATAAAATCTATCAAGTGAATATCTATCAATATTCAAATATTATCAATATTGCAAAGGGAATACTTGCAAAATGATTTTCTTACCTACCAAAGTAAATACAGTTGACTTTTGACAACACAGATTTGAACTATGTGGGTCCACTTATATGTGGAATTTTTTTCAATAAATATTATTTTCTCTTCCTTATTATTTTCTTTCTTTTTCTTAAAATATGTTTTATTGATTTTTTACAGAGAGGAAGGGAGAGAGAGAGTTAGAAACATCGATGAGAGAGAAACATCGATCAGCTGCCTCCTGCACGCCCCCCACAGGGGATGTGCCCGCAACCCAGGTACATGCCCCTGACCGGAATCGAACCTGGGACCTTTAAGTCCAAAGGCCGACGCTCCATCTACTGAGCCAAACCGGTTTCGGCCCTTATTATTTTCTTAATAACATTTTCTTTTCTCTGGCTCACTTTAAGAATACAGTATAATACACATAACACACAAAATATGTATTAATCAACTATTTATGTTATCATTAAGGCTTCCTGGCTATAGTAGGCTATTAATAGTTAAAACTTTTGGGGGGGTCAAAAGCTGTATGTGGATGGATTTCTAGCTGCATCAGTGGGGGGAGGGGGGAGGGTCATTGCCCCTATCTCCGCCTGGTTCAAGAGTCAATTGTCAAAACACCGGCGATTGCTGCCTCGCACAACGACTTCAAAAATACAACTAAAAGACGGAACGGACACCATCCAGAACCACAGGAAGGCTGACTGAGTGGAAATTCTACAACTAGAAGGAAAGAGAAAAGCATACCAAGACTCAGAGGAGGTACGGTGCAGAAGTAAAATACAAAGGTGCGGCGTGCATGCGGAGCGGGCTGGCAGCTAAGGTCACAATTGTCTTTTTCAATTGGGAAGGAGAGTCTCTGGGAACCCAGACTCATATGGGACAAATGGGACTGTCTGGCATCTGTAGGAACTCGAGGACAGCTTTCTCTCGGAGCACACACAGCCGTTGCTGGGGCCTCTGAGGACAGGACTGAGAGAAGCCATACTGCTCACTCCAACCGCCCAGTTGATCCCCTGGGGCTCTGCCCTGCCCAAGTAGTGCTAGGAGGCTTTTGCATATGAAAGGCCCGGCCCTTTGTAATCTGAAAACTACTTAACAAACTGCAGCTGCCCAAGGCCCCAGAGCAACTTGCATTGCTTTACAGCTGGCTTCTGCAGGGTAGCCTCAAGCAGAGGCTAGATTAGCACCTCCTAGGAACCCAGAGCCAGTGTACCCAGTGGTCAGAGTGGGACCATCCAATTATAACTCCTCAGATCCATAAGGGAAACACTCAGGGGGCAGACTCGGTGAGCACCAAAGCCCCACTGAAGTCCTGCTCTATAGGGGTGTCTCCAGCACAGCAGCTCCCCCACTATAGTCACAGCTGGTCCCCACAGCCAATTCCTCCCAGTGACACCAATAGCAATCAAGTCTCAACTATAAGACTGTGCCCATAGCACACAAAGGGGTGCACCTAGCGC
>NW_006288615.1:14556753-14557973 GCF_000327345.1 Myotis davidii | reverse complement strand
TGTGGGGGAAGAGACTGGACAAAAATCGTGCACCTATGGATGAGGACAGTGGGTGGGGAGTGAGGGCAGAGGGTGGGGCGGGAACTGGGAGGATGGGAGTTATGGGGGGGGGGGGGGAACAAATGTAATAATCTGAACAATAAAGATTTAATTTAGAAAAAAAAAAGTAAAGTGTAACACACACACACAAAAAAAAATACAGATGTAACAGGAGAATAAAGAGAGAACCTGGCTGGAGAACCTGGCTAGGCTGCTGATCAACTGAAAAAGAAAAAAGAAAAAAAAGAGTCAATTGTATCTTCCTTGAGTAAAAATATCAGGAAATGTTCACAGATATTTTCTCCTTTAAAAGCCAACTATAGTTGATGAGAGATACTTTGTATTCTTATTAGAGTGGCATGAAACAAATATTTAACTTTCTTCAAAAGGCTACAAATGATCACTTCTCAGCCTTTTGGCTGAAATCAAGCCAAGTACCTGTTTTTATCAGTGTAAAAGACTACAAATTATGTTTTTCAACCTTCTAGCTGGATTGAGAAAATATGTTACTAGCTAGTTGGAAGAAGGAGGTGTGTGAAAGAGGCATAAAAATTATACAATATCAAAGCCCTAACCTCAAATGGCTTTCAATTTAGTACAACAGGGATTTTCAACCAGTATGCCACATCATACTGGTATGGCACAAGAATTTGTAAAACATGCAATACCTGATTATTTAGTCGGGAGTACTGACCTCTTTCCTCTTACACTGTCAAATAAAAAATGACAACAGCCAACACAACAATAGCAGTCTGGTGTGAATAAATCAACACTATACCTTTTTAATTTTTTTTTTGTCAGATTGGCAAAAGATTATTCTTTGGTGTGACGTAATTTTAGTAATTAGTTTATGTGTGCCATGAGATGAAAAAGGTTGAAAACCACTGTGGCAGAAAAACATTGCTTGTAGAGTCTGTCAAGATAGAGACAAAGAGAGAACCGAAGATGGCAGCATAGGTTAATGCCGGAGATTGCTGCCTTGAACAACCAATTCAAATTACGCCTGAAACAGGGAACGGACAACATCCAGAACCACAGGAGGGCTGGCTGAGTGGAAATTTTACAACTAGGAGTAAAGAGAATATCATACCCAGACTCAGAGGAGGCGCAGTGCTGAAGTGAAATTCTCAGGTACGAGTGCACGCGGAGCCGCGGGCTGGCGGCGCGGAGGGCACGGGTGG
>NW_006288615.1:14544014-14555582 GCF_000327345.1 Myotis davidii | reverse complement strand
AGCATTGACTTATGAACCAGCAGGACGTGGTTCGATTCCCCATCATGGCACATGCCTGGGTCGTAGGCTCGGTCCCCAGTAGGAGGCATGCAGGAGGCAGCCAATCAATGATTCGCTCTCATCATTGATATTTCTATATCTCCTCTCCCTTCCTCATCTTAATCAATAAAAAATATGTTAAAAAAAAAAGATAGAGACAAAGCTTCATGGTTGTTCGCTCTTAGAAAATGAACCAACTCTCGAGGTAATGCATATCTGCCAGCATAATGTAGAAATACAAAAATTTAACTGTAACCCATATCTTCCCCCTCACTAAGCATTAATACTCCTATGAAAGAGTCAGCATTTATACTATAATTTCATTTTAGTAAGAGTTGCAAAGATAAGAGACATACATATTATTGAATCTGAAAGGCAGAAAAACAATAGGTTGAAATCACGCAAGTTCCTCCATATTACAACCTGAAAAGAAGATATAATAAAACCTCAAAGCATCTTATGTAATATATTGATAATCTACCATAAAAGACAATTTTGAAACAATTATGATTATGCAATATATGCTTAGCTTTGAATCCATGACTTCTCAGTCCAGTAAAAGTATTTGGAAAACCTGGACTCAAGAGATAGTCACTTTTTGCACTTACTGAATAGATTTCTAAGCTGTGCAATCAATAGATAGTGATAAGTAAAGCAATACATTTTATTGCTCCTTTTGCCTCCATTTCTTTAAGCAAACCCTAAAAACTTTTATTTCCAAGGGAAAAGAGTCCAGGGATAAGCTTGAGCAATACTCACACTACACACAAAAGAAAATGTCCTTTGATAAGTCTTCTTCTATCTACCGTAACATCCACTTTCACGTTGTTTTATTTTATTTCATGCTTTTTTGATTGTCATCAATCAGAAGGACAATTCTATTCTTTGTTGGGTAACTGTTCTATGCTTCCAAGAGAGAAAAGTTCACTGAAATAGAAGCTGCAGCAGTTGAGAACCAGGTCACAGATATGAATGAGACAAAGTGAGAAATGGCTCTGAAGCTTAGCCAGCCAAGAAATACTAGATGCAGGTGATGCAGAACAGTCAGAGGACACAGAAGAAGAATAAAGCTTCATACTCAAAATAGAAATATCAAAATGAAGAAAAACAAATATTTTTAAATAATTGAAATTTTTATTTTAAAAACAATTAGTATATGATTTGCAAACAAAAAAAAGTCTTCTGACTCATAACAGCAGTTCCAGAAAATCACAGTTTGCGGGTAGCCATTAAAATTAGCACAGTAATGCTAATTCCCTTTCCAAATTTCTTTTCTCTCCTCTTTTTGTGAAAAAATACAAGGAAAATGAGAGAAAGCCGCACAGCATTATAAAGTCTGCTACTAGACCTAAAGTAAGAAGCATTCCAAAAGATTTCCAAAGAAAAATGAAATGGCAAGACATTTATTCTGTAATGGTATGCCCTCAATTTTTGGTTCTTTTTTCTACCTACAAAGTTAAAATTTTATGAGCTCCTGGAGTTCCAATTTGAAAATATACCTTACACTAAAGACTAAGACCAAAAAAATTTTTATTATAGTAATCCCTAAGAAAAAGATCCTATCCTTCCCCCATGTCAAACCAAAAAAACTAAGAATCACCACCTTGATTCCTCCTTTTCCCTTACCTCTTATTTTCTACCATCAAACTATCTCAGTTTTACTTCCAAAACATAAGTCATCTACACATCTCCACTGGGCACATCTACACATCTCCAATGGGCAATCCAACCCATCTTCCATTTTTAGATTACTTCTATAATAGCCTCCTCCCCATTTCTAGTCTTGTCCTCCTCTTAATCTCTACAAAGCAGCACACATGATCCTTTTAAGTTAAATCGCAAGCCATTCTTCCATTAAAACCTTTACAAACTTCACATTTCACCAAAATGAAATTCAAACTTTTCTCCATGATTTAGATCCTGCCTGATTCTGCAAGCTCGCTTCCTCTCCAGTACAAATGCGAGATATACCTATCTTTTTGACCCTTAAATAAGTCATGCTCTTACTTTACAGATTTTACATTTTTATTCTCTCTTCTTATAGAGGAGAATTACTAGAAAGATCTCTCAACTCTTGAATTTTGGTGTTGTTTTTAGGACTTAAAGAACACATTGAGCCCAGCTGGTATGGCTCAATGGTTGAACACCAATCTGTGAACCAGGAGGTCATGGTTAGATTCCCACGCAAGGCACATGCCCAGGTTGCGAGCTCAATCCCCAGTAGGGGGTTGTGCATGAGGCAACCGATCAATGGTTCTCTCTAATCACTGTTTCTATCTCTCTCCCTCTCCCTTTCTCTCTCTGAAATCAATAAAAACATATTTACAAACAAATAAATAAAATAGAAAGATTATCTTAGTGGGTCTAATATAATCTGTTAAACCCTTAAAAGCAGAGGTTTCTACACCCGAGGGCAGAATACAGCAGAAGAGTCAGAGAGATATAGCAGAAGTTGAATGAAGATTCTCCCCACAGAGATCCTAGATAAGATCCCAGACCAGCTAATAACCTTGGCTTAGACCTCTAAGACCCTATACAGGGAACCAGTCAAGCCTTCTGTTCTCACCTGCACAACTATAATACAACAAATGGGTGTTGTTTTAAGCCACTAAGTTTGTGGCAGCAATAGAAAATGAATACAAAGGCTGTTCCCTGACCCCCACCTCCTCCCCAGATTGTGTGAGGGCCCCTGGTAATCCTCCCATAGCATTTGGCACTTCTTTTTCATAATATTCATCATACTTAGTACTTAATTTAATGTATGTTGTCTAAACTCTACAGTCAAAAATTTTGTATTTTTGAGTACCATACACCATTATAATCCAATGTCTATGCAGTTGGTACCCATAAAGGTGTATTGACTGAATGGACAATTTTTTTATTCAATTCTCAATCACATTACATCTTCTGTAGTGTACTAAATTATAAAATATTTCTATCATAAGGGCCAATTGTTTTATAGCAGTGATTAAAAAGAGGGGAAAACAAGTAGAATGAATGGAATATATTCAGAATCATTGGGACAGTTGTTCTTTTTGTTTTACAAACCCTCCCTCACTTGCCACTACCTACAATTTGAAATGCCCATTCCATGCCCAATACACGTAGGGAAGATAGACCTCTATTAGAGAATCACAAAAGATTGCCAGAGTCTTTATTACTAATGTCACTGGGTCATATTCCTCAGGTATGTTGAACTATATGAAAAGGCTTAAAACATCATTTTACTTTTTTAAAGAAGTCTTTTTCAAAATGCAAAAACAACATATTTATTCAATCTGAGACACTGCTTTTTTCTAATTAAAAAAAGACTAAATATAGTAAAACTGTCTAATCAGAAAGAGGAAAGGTCAACAAAAAGAACAATTTACTTACATCAATGGGAAAGTAAAAAATGGGAGTGTCATGGCAAGTCTTGCTGTAAGTTCATCGGGAAGATACCACAAGTATACAATTAAACATGTAAACAGATAGAGAATTGAGGAGTAAAGAATTAATCTTCCAACCCATAATTTTTGTAGTCTCTGATTTTTTTCCCTAAATTCTTCCAATGCTTGAATTTCCTGTTAAGAGAAAATTATTTTATACTATTTAATCTCAAATTTCAAAAACATGTTGACAAAAATTTTTCACATGATAGATTATATAGAAAGAACTCTTAAATTTCAATGAAATAGAATATCTTAATATTTTAAAATAGAACATAATATGAAAAACTAAAATTAAAAAATAAAAATACCTATTCTGACAAATCACTTTTTTAAATGCAATATTTTAAGATACCATTTTTAACCTATCAAAAATTGGATGTTTGAAACTAGCATCAATAAATAGTATTAAATCAAATAGGAATTCTCCTGTATAAGGTCTATAAAATATTTGGCTATAAAAAAAAATATTGAAACAGTGATCTATACTATATTTTTCAATCCATTCATCACTCTCAGTATTCCCAAGTAATAGCCATTTTTAATAATCATAGAAAGCATAAAAAGCTGTGAAGTTTGCAGACTAATAAAAATTGTTGCAGACTATTTTATAATCTACTTTATCCACCTGTAACATTGATTTACACAACACTGTACACATCTAATTCCATTAGAACAGGCTCTACCGCTTGGCACAATCTTAAATCAGTGATAGACTGGGTTTTTTTGAGATTATGTAACATCAGAGTTTTCATGCTTACTCTCTATCATCTCTAAATTCCCATACCAGATCCAGTCTCCAAAATAATATATACTAAAATAGTATTTACATAATACCTAAAATGGATTTAAAACACCCCAGAGACAAAGAACTTACCTTATCTATATTTTCCAGAACTTCTACAGTTGAAGGTTTTGTCTGTTACAGAAACAGAAATGAGACACAGCATTAAAACTTGTTATTGCAAATTTAGAAACACCTTGATTTATATAATCATAAAAGAATACTTTAACCGAAAATTGTTTTTTTCAAATGCTGTCAAACTATATATATTCCTGTTTATTTATAAATAAAATTTAGGTTTAAATAAAAATAATAATTATAAACAAGACTATATAAATAAGATTAAATAGGCATTTTCACTTAACGTCTTTTTAGTCCTAGAAGTACCTTTAACTGATAGCTCCATTTTTACCATTCTTAAACACAACAGAACATATTTTTATCAAGAGAAACAAATTTTCCTCCAAGAAAACTTTCTTGGATTTATTATTCAAAAAAAATTCATATATTAAAAATTCAAGACTAAAATTAGTCTGATTTTCTATTTCTAAAAAGTCAGTTAGGACTCTGGAGGTCTAAATCATTCTGAATTCCTAAAGTACTTCTCTGAAGATCAGATTTTAAAAAGGCATCTAAAAATACTTCATTAAAGCAGAGCTTGTTTGTTAAAGGTGTTTTTAATACCACCTAGAATAAAAACCAGCCAAAATGACTCATACAACACTTGAGAAAATGTTTACCAATTATATATTCAACAACTAAGTGAGTAATGAACATCAATTCATTGTAGGTCCCACAGGAGTTGTTAACATTAGGTTGAACCATATGAAATTGCTATTTATGTAAGTCAAAGCTGTTGAAAATTAGCAATTTCATATGGTCCAACCTAAAACAAGAGACAAAAAAAATAGATAAATTTGACCTTCTATAAAAAGATTTCTAAAGGAGGGCAGGGGTAAATATAATGCCAATCCAAAACAGAGCAGTTCCAGCAATAGCTGAAAACTAAATTGTGTACCAAGTATTACTAGACTCCATTATTATGGTAAAAAGGAGTCTAAAATAAGCAAAGTAATTTTTCTAGACCAGTGATGACGAACCTTTTGAGCCTGGCATATCAGCATTTTGAAAAACCCTAACTTAACTCTGGTGCCATGTCACATATAGAAATGTTTTGATATTTGCAACCATAGTAAAACAAAGATTAATATTTTTGATATTTATTTTATATATTTAATGCCATTTAACAAAGAAAAATCAAAAAAATGAGTTTGCGTGTCACCTCTGACATGCGTGTCATAGGTTCGCCACCACTGTCTTAGACTATATTACCTCCTCTTATATTAGAGAAGAATATTTATCAATGTATTTTATATTTTCTAGCTCTAAAGTTGAGCTATTTCCTCTAAAGAATTAACCAATTAAAATCAGACTGCATTTTTAAATTTGTTTAACCTATATTTCCTGAAAGTATATTTAGTGTGACTTCAGTAAATATTTGCAACAAGTTTTAAGCAAAGAAATATAACCTGTAAAAACATAAGTACCTGTATAAAATACTATTTTCAACTATCTTTCAAATAAGATTGAAATTTAGGGATTATGAGAAAAAAAACAAGAAAAGATAACTACTTGTACATGAATACATAGAGACATAAAAACAATTCATAAGTCAGAATGAAATAATTGTTAAAGAGACATTAGACACCTATATAGCAAGTAGAACTCTGAAGTCCAAATAAAAAACTAATTTGTAAGAGAAGAAAAACTAGAGTCAGGGATAATATCAAACCACTATTCAAGTCTACATCACAAAGGAGACTCTCACAAATAGCTTTATTGCACACTTTCATATCAGACTAAAAAATTGACTGTAAAGAAAAGTTAACTTACCCTCCATCGGGAAAATAATCCACCCATCTTTTAATTGTAGAAACTGGGCACAATGATAAATATCATCAATTGTCCAAAGAAATTCCCAGCTAGAAATAAAACAAGCACTTAAAAAATTTAAGTTACAACACACAGCCTATCCACTATAATTTAGATGTTGTAGTACTCCTTAAAAATACTATAGAAGATTAATTTCTTTGGACTCCACTTATGTGAAATTTTAATTTAGACAGTCTTGGGATAGAGTCCATCCTTTAAAAAATCCTTTCTTCCAAGCTAGGACATATTTAAAAGTGAAGATAAAGCTGGAAAAGCTTTTTAATGGCAAGGCATTTTAGAAGTGTATATTCATATTACTTTGCAATTTTCTGTTCTTTAAAGTAAGTCCCCCGTATTGTTCGTCAGAAAAGTTTTAATTTTTATTTTCATTCTACATGGCTAACCACAACTTTTTCTTTCAGCTGTCTCCAACTAGTTATTTGAAATTAAAGGTATTTTACAATGCTTAGAATAATATCACCTTACAAGTAATAATATAGAAACCCAACTGAATTTGAATAAGAAAACAAGGTTTTCAAGGCTACCTGTGACCTTGAGTAAATCATTTCATGTTTCTGAACCTTAATTTTCTTTTGTGTAAGTTAGAGTTAATGCTATCACTTTTCACAGAATAGCCTTCATTGTTACCATTTTACAAGAAAATTAAGTTGCCCTAGCCGCTGTGCCTCAGTGGATAGAGCGTCGGCCTGCGGACTGAAAGGTCCCAGGTTCGAATCCGGTCAAGGGCATGTACCTTGGTTGCGGGCACATCCCCAGTAGGGAGTGTGCAGGAGGCAGCTGATCGATGTTTCTCTCTCATCTGTGTTTCTAACTCTCTATCCCTCTCCCTTCCCCTCTATCCCTCTCCCTTCCTCTCTGTAAAAAAAATCAATAAAATATATTTTTAAAAAAAAAGAAAGAAAGAAAATTAAGTTAAAGAGGTTTAGTGATTTGTCCAATAGCTCAGAAAAAAACATGGCCAAAAGCCAGTCTATCTTCAGAGTTCTCATCTGTTCACTACTGTTTAAAACCCAAATAAACATTTCTCTCTAAAACTGTATCTAAGTCCCCCTCAAGTTAGTTGATCTTCATGTCAGCTATCTGTATAGCCTCTTCATTTAGTTGTTTTTCTATTACTCTGAAATGTGTTCTAATATTACCATATGCTTGAAAATGTATCAGCAATTATATTCTAAATCAATTTACCAGTCAATAATTATACAATTTTTTATTCTTTTAAGTTGAACCAGTGAAAGTACACTTTCAAACTTATATATATTTTACCAGGTTATAGTTACATACTGCCAAAGTATAAAACTATTTCATTTCCATAAAATAAAAAGTTGGGTCATGATTCTTAACATTTTTTAAACCATATATGTAATAAAAAAATAATAATAACGCCAGTACCAAGGAAGTACTCTCTGCAACACTACTAATAGGCTAGAATTAGCACAAGCCATACCTATCTTGGACTTCTTTGGTTAGAGAAGTAACAAAGAGCCTAACTATAAAATACTTTCACTTACAGAATAATTTTTACAGACAGAAATAACTATAATCAGTTCCAAAATTTTTTGAAGTTTATAAATATAATGAATGTTAGAAGCCATATTTAAGTTGCAATCTAAATAGTATTAATCCTTCAATATTAACTCAATATTCAAATTTCTAAATGCAGTTGTAGGAAATCCAGGAACTTTAATGAATGAAAGTATACATTTCTGAGTTAAGACATTAAATAGACCTTAAAACCTTCTTAAGATGCTAAAAAATAAACAAGAAAGATGACTGGGAAGGGGAGATTCAGATGAACCACTTTAAGTTGGTATTTTCAAAGTATACATCATCCCATTATTTTGAAACTAATGTATGGTTATCTAGTTTTGTACACAACTGACCTACACATTTTGATTTGTAACAGACTTACATGCCAAGTTAAGTTTGTAGCCATCACAAATCAGAATTTTTAATATTTGAAAGTAATAACAACAATGATAATATCAGTTAAACACTTGCTAAGCACTTACACTCTAGCAGGCCCTAAAATAAATGCTTTATTACATGAATGTTATCATTTAGATACTACTATTGCTCCATTTTATAAATGAGGAAACTGAGGCTAGGGAAGTGAAGTAATTTATTAAGGCCCCAAAGATATTAGAGCCAGACACATTTTAGTTTTGATTTTTTTAAAGCAACCAGTTAACACAAAATCAGAAATAAAGTCTAGTTTATATATGTGATTGAACTATCTATAATAATAAAAGGGTAATATGCTAATTAGACCAGATGTCTTCCTGAAGTCATTCCGGACATCCTTCCTGACCAAGCCGGGGCCAGAGGGAAGCCAGCCTGGGTCCTGGGTGACCTGTGGGCGGCCCGAGGGAAGCCAGCACAGGTTCCGGGTGCCTGTGGGTGGTCGGAGGAGGGTAGCAGCCAGGGTCCCAGGTGCCAGCAGCCAGGGGAAGAAAGGCCTACTCTTGCACAAATTTCTGTGCATCGGGCCTCTAGTTTATATATAAAATTCATGAAAGCACCTCTGCCATTCTCAAATAGCTGGTAAACAGAGATACTGAAGTGGAAAATAAGTTATAAACACAGGAGACAGTGTTAGTATAGTATATCATGTAGCCCAATTCCTTCATTTGATTAACTTTGAATGCATAAACCTGTGTGGAAGAGATGCTAATAGTTTGCCAAAATCATGCAACTCCAGCTAGAAGCAGAACTGACATTAGAATCCTGCAGGCACTTCCTTTGTTTACTGTATAGCACTTTTAAAATAAGTATAATGTGAAATATATGCATAAAATTGTAATTAATACTGATTTTGACATCAATTATTTGCTTGGAGAATTGTTTTGGAATTAATGAAACAAACTATGGCTTAGCCTTCAAGATCCCTGAAGCAGAGGATTGTGCTTTTCAATTTGTCCTCTAAAACATTAGAGTAACAGTCATTAAATGCCATATCTATGCTTTCAGGCTCATAATCAAAGAACCAGTAAACCCTCATTATTCCAGCAATTTTCCTATCAATTTCTGGTATTTGTTAAAGAAGCTAACTTACTATAATGCACATGTAATGTTATAAAGATATAAAAGTATAACAAAGTTAAATAAATCAACTATTTCTCTATAGCTTTAATTTCATACCTCTTCTATTTTCAAACATTTTTTCCCTCCTTGCCACCCAAACATCTTAATTCCAATTCTGGTGACCCATTACTTACTATAAAACCTTGGGCAAATAGGTTACCCTCAGTTACTCAATATCTTCATCTTCAAAGGAGGGATAGTTAAGGACCATCTTAAATGTTGAAAGGCTTAAATGACATCATGCCT
The DNA here is from genome assembly GCF_000327345.1 of Myotis davidii. NCBI lineage: Eukaryota > Metazoa > Chordata > Mammalia > Chiroptera > Vespertilionidae > Myotis > Myotis davidii. Next base: position 14,546,051 of record NW_006288615.1, on the reverse strand, counting down.
TCAAAATGATTTATAACAGTGCCTGACCCATATTAATTTCTCAATACAAATTGTTGTTTTAACTGCTATGATCATTGCTGTTTTCTAGCCCATCTCTGCTTCCTTTCAACACATGGAAATTACATTGGAACCAAATAACTAGCATTTCTTTCTGAAGCATAAATCAATGTGCTTGTCCTTGAGTGGACAGATGGCTCAATTTCAAGTGGCTTATCCCAAGAACTCTTCCATGAACATGTATAGAGAGTCTCTTTCCACTCTGATATCATAATGGGACTTGACATGACCTTACAAACAAGGTGCATCTAATATGTTTTCAATGAATAATAATGCCCCCACAGTACATGATGTTTTTTTCTATTAACTGCAATTCACACTCAGGTTTGGATGTCAAAATTTAAAATCTTGGGGCATGTTATTTTTAGATTTTCAGCTCATTTCAAGTCATATTAAAATAATGGAGTAGAAAAAGTCTAGGTTCAAAATATGACTCAAGCACATACTAGCTATGTGATCTTGGGTAAATTAAATTCTAAGCCTCAGTTTCTGCATTTGTAAAGTGGCAAAAATATCTATACTTCACAGAATTATTGTATGAATTAAATGAAATTATATATCACTTGGTACAGTATCCAACAAATTTTATGTGCTTTGTAGCCACTGTCATTACTATTACCAGAAAACACATGTAGTACAGACAGTCCTTCTAATATGAACACATTTCTTTCTAACTTCCTATAAAGAACCTGCTTCATAATTTTAAAATTGAAAAATAAAATTGCAGGGGTTTTTTACTGCAATTGTATTGCTCTCATCTTCAGTATAAAAAATAAACCAAAATACTCTGCAGATTCTTCCATTAAAATAACATGTAGGCCTTTAAAAGTTTAGTGTTATGTTTATCAAGTTTAAAACTTAAGTAGAAACTACTCAATCACCACCAACATTGTACCTCTATAACACAGTGTACTATTAAAAGCGGTCTGTTCCAAAACTCTAACTTTCGAGTACATAACTGAAAAGGCATTTCTAAAATATCCCAAATTGCCACATTTATTGCTTAAAAATAAAATTACTGAAAAGAGGTAAGCCTCCAAAAGCACTTTTACTAGATAATGATTACGTTCTGGTCTTCATGGTAGGCCAATGTTCATTCTGAACTAAACACTACCAAAAAAATGATGATCTGATTAGAAAGTTTTTTATATGAAGTTATGATAGCCAATCATGTCCTCCTCTTCTTAAATCCTTTTCCAATTTAACAATATATAAACACTATATGAAATTCTAATTTTAAATGCATCACTTTAATACGAGTGCTCAAAATCAACTTGGTCCTCCTAAAACGGAACTGTGGGGACAGCTGAGGATGAGAGATGAGCATTCCCTGCCAGTTTGAACATAAGCCTGAAATCAAGCCTCTGCACACCCACACAAAACCCTGCAGAACAGGGTTAGTTCTGTCAGTGGTGAGGCCCAGGCCACAGAGAAAGGAGAAAACAGGTGACATTGGGCATCACAAACCAGGAGCGCATTAGGAAAAGCCGACCATGGAAAAGTTGGTGAGTCACAGGTTTTACTTAGTCCGGCGAGGGAGCCGTCAGCAAAACGGAGTTCACCGGTCCCAACTCCCTCTCCATCCCCAACACGCAATATTAAAGAGTGAAAACTACTGGTGCAGACTCGGCTTGCTCTTCTGCTGCCACGCTCACGACAGCTGAGCGCCCTGCCCGAGCCCCGACCCCCTCCGGGGCCCACCATTCCTCAGAGAAGGACAACCGCCGCACACCGGCTTCCCTAAACTGTACACAATCCACGCCCACACGCCGGGGCCGAGCCGCGTGACACTGACAGTTTTCGGTCCCTCCCGATCGGTCCGACTCCTGGCGCCTCCGAGCAACTCAGAAAGTCGGGGTCGGACACTGAACGCCACGGCGCGGCGGAGGGCCTGCTGACCCTCCGCCTCCACGCAGGTGGGCCGCAGGGCCGCTGCTCTGCTCGCCTCAGCCCCCACCACCCCGGGTGCCCCGCCCCACC
>NW_006288615.1:14500319-14543675 GCF_000327345.1 Myotis davidii | reverse complement strand
CGACCCGGAGGGGGGATGCTATGGATTTCGACTCTTACCGATACCTCTAGTTCTCCTTCTTCCTCTGCCTCCTCGGCCCGTTCTGCAGATCTCCTCGGAGAAAGAAAACGCCCGAGATGGGTCCTCTAGGACCATCACGAGCGGGGAATGGGGTGGAAGGTGGAGGTGGGTGCGGATGGAAGGTTCTCCTCCCTGAAGAGTCCCCCCTGGTCGCCGTCATCCGGCGGGTAGCAGAGCAAGTTAGTGCTACACGTTATAGAAGAGACCAGCCCTACCCCCCCCCCCCAAAAAAAATGGGTGGGAAAACAGCCAGGAGAGCCTGAGGCTCCTACCACCAAGGACTTCAAGGAGTCACTTGGTAACTGCACGCTCACCTCACGTGCGTGGTGAGCTTCCGATGCCAAGTGAGGCTGATTCCAAAATGGAGATAACAACATGAGCCGAGTTTTCTTTCTTGAAACCTCAAAAACACTCCCTTCAAAGGTCCATCTGACACCTGGGCCCAAACAACGTAACCTCCCAGCCCCCGTTTGCCTCCGTTTGGAAACGTTGCCTGGCGAGCATTCAGTTTCCCCGTCAAATGGGAATGGCAGTCCTAGGTAACTAGATACTTGGACCACACCAGGTAGCACGGAGAAGCGTAGAGAGGCCGCAGCAAAAGCTGTTGTCGTGTATCACCCACGCCTGTGGCGTGTTTCGTTCGGACCCTGTGCTCACACACGTGCGTGGGATTGTCCTATTGGTTACACGTTCTAAGGTGAAAAAGTGGCGCTGATTTTTAGAGTGTAATTTTTTTTTAACCCCTTCCCCAACAATTTTTTTGTTAAAAACGTTTCTTTTTCAGACTAATTTTTTCATTTTGGTTCTATATAGTATTTTTGATGCTGGTTATGAAAACAGTTTGTAACTCGTCTTCCTATAAACCATATTTTTTTACCATATTTTCTTAGTATACTCGTCGACGACTGAAAAAGAACATTTTGTGAAAACGAGTATACACGTTTCTGCCGGGGAAGGGGTTTTAATATGCAAACTGAACGTGGTATCTACCTAGTAAGAATAATTTATTTCGGAAGCTACCAGATAATCCTCTGGGGAGTTCCTTGTCCTCGCTGCTAAAAATCTCTAGTAACAGGATGAAGGAAAGGAAATCGAAGTTTACTTGTGTAGGCTGGGTCAGGCACTTGATAAATCCAGAAGAAAATGAAAGCCGTTCTCCTAGTTTAATATAGAAAGTAGTAAGCATTTTGTTTTTCAACTTTCGCTATTTCAACATGTGGTTGTTGTTTTTTTAAAGGCCTGGGCTGTTAGGTAAATACTGCATCTCCCCTCAGGAAGATCTCTTTTTCTAAAAGAATAGGTAGGGAATGTTTTCCTCTTGCTAAGGATTTATTCTCTAGTTTTAATTGAGCCATCAGAGAGTCTATTTGCAAAGAGGAAGGAAACAGGAAGTGGGAAACAAAAGAGTTAACTGGATGAGATTCCAGAAACCTTTCCACAAAATTCTCTAGATAATTGCTCTAGAAGAGCAGAGATTTGGCCTGGCAAGGAGAGGGAGAGAAGTACTGAGTCATTTTTTTAATCCTCCCCACCAACTTTTAAGGTATCCTTTTGCAAATGAGGAAACTGAAAAGTAGGTTTTATTGTTGAAGGTAACACTGTACCCACGGCCTTCTTTCTATCAAGTGGTAAGAGTGTTCGGCACAGTGAGGGAAGACGTTACCAGCTGAGAAACGGACATGTGCACTATATGGCTGGACTACAAGCTGCGAGGGTCCTTCTAAATATTGAGGACAAGACCTTGTGTTAAGTGCTGAGGACACTGAGATAAAACAGCTGCCCTGAAGCAACTGACACTAGTAAAAGAACCCTTCAAGAAAACAACAAACTAAGTACTGTGATGGAGACAAATGTTCAAAGGTTCAGAAATAATAAGCCAGAGGTTATGTGGGAAAGCCAATGAAAGTGGTGCTTAGTTGAGTCCAAATATTAGAGCTATTTCCTACTAATTCTAAAATTATACTGCGATAGATTCTCAGGAAGTGAAATTGCAAGAGCACCAGAAAAGATGAGACAGGAAACTCTTCTAGCCAAAGGAATTCTAAAAGGTCTAATTAAGTGAGCCACATGTATTTAGAGAAATAAATGAAAGTTGCAAGAGTTAGGTGCTACGGGGCTTACAGTGGATCATTCATTGACCTGGTCAGAACATTTAGGAAAGGCCTCTTTGAGGCAGTCACTCTGGAATGGAGATCTAAAGGATGAAAAGCTGAAGAACAGAGAAAAGGAAGCAGAACATCTTATGTAACAGCATCTTGTCAGGAAGGAACATTATAAGTCTGAGGGATTGAAAGGAGGCCATTGTGGCCTAGTAGGCCATAGGTTGCAGGGAGAGGGTGCTGCAGTGTGAAGCACTAAGACCACGCTAAGCAAGGCCTCACTGGCCATACTGAGAACCTTCATCATTTTCTTGAGAACATAGTGGGGAGGGAATTTGATCTGATCAGCACTGTGTTTTGAAAAGATCATTCAAGCTGCAATGTGAGAATATGAACAGGGCCAGCAGTGGACCAATTAGGATTTATGATGGTGGTTAGTGTTGGTAGTAGTCAAGTGGATTGGGGTGGGAACAAGGAGATGAAGACAAGTGGGGGCATGGATGGGAAAAAAAAGGCCACATGCTAACCTGACTAGTTCAGGGAAACCCTGCATGGCAGTTTTGCAAACTCAAAGACCTAAAGTAACCACAAAGGATGGTCTGAAATTAAAAATTTAACTAAAAGCTGTTTATAGTCCGTAGTCATTTCCTAGGCCACTATTTTCCCTGACAATGATCAACTTCAATCTTTACGGAGCCTATTGTCGTTCTGCATCTAAGATAGCATACCTGTGAAATGTCTGGGTAACTTGTAATTTCCCTTTTTCAAGACCCTTTAGGGCACAGCACATGGCACCAGAGCTGGAGACCACAAATTCCCCCCCTTGTTATTGTTATCATGTTAATTGTCAACTGTTAACTATCCTGTATCCACCTATGGAAAAGAGTATCCACCGATGGAAAAGAGCCATATGCCCATCATTTCACTTTTTATCCAATCCCAGAGGTTTCCCTGCATTTCTTTCTTCGATCTCCCTAATCTATCACCAATGGATTTCTTGTAACCCACTTATGGCTCCTTCTTTGGTGGTAATTTATAAGAACAAGGTAAAAACCTGCCATTCTCCAGAGCATTATCCCAACACGTAGAGGTTTTACTTCCCAGCAATTGTTGACAGTTTGGCTCAAACACAAAAATTCTTTACAGGTTTGACTGGTTGTTTTTGTTTGTTTTATGTTAACGGGGAATTGGAACAATTTAGGAAAGAAAATGTTAGCTTTTGATGATGAATTTAGATTTGGTGGGGCTGAATGGGGATTGAAGGAGAGGGAGGAGTCAGAGATGACAGGATTTCTGTCAGGCACAGTGAGTGGATAGTAATGCTGCTATCACTAAGATGTGGGAACACTGACATAGAGTTGGGTTTTGGGGAAGGGGTGATTTCAATTTGAACACACTGAGTTTAAGATGTTTTTGTGACTGCAAGGAGAGACGCCATGTAAACAGATTATGAATCTTCAGCCCTGAGGAGAAATCTGGACTGGAGAAAAAAATATATAGTTTGTAATCTGTTCTTTTCCATGAGGTACTTATTTTTTTCAAAATGCAGTTATTATAAACAGATGTTTTTAAGTACATTGCAGAGAAACAGAAAATAAAAAGTGGTCTCGAGCAGTTTCCCAGGCTTCCCTGTGAATCACCTGGAGTCTTTGTTTAAAAAAGTAAACTCTCAGACCCCTTCTCTGGAAATTCTGATTCCACGTGTCTGGTATGGGGCTCATAAATTCGGATTTTTAACAAGTGCTGATGGGCGTTTCCCTGGGCAAGGGTACTCCAGTACCAGAGGCCACCTGCATAAGAGTTACCCACAGTGCTTACTAAAATACAGATTCTTGGGCCCCGCAGACTAAAATCTCTAGGGGTATAACAGAAGGGAGGAAGGGACACGAAGATTGTATGGAAAGAGGAAGATTGTACAGTACCACAATTTCACCCTCCATCTTTGACAGGGGCGTCTTAGGCTCACTATCAGGAAGTTCGGAGGAAAGCTAGTGTCCTTTGCTGGATGATGCATATGTAGGCAGTAGGCAGCCCTCAAAAGCTCCTCTGATAACAGCTTTCCTGGCTTCTAGCCCAAGCCTCCTTTCCTGTCCACTGAAATGGCACTCAGCCCACTCTGATGCTGTTTTTCCACTCTCCCATTAAATCTATCCTTCCCTCCCTGGCTTCCCAATCTTCTTCAGTGGTATGCTCCATCTACTCCTCCCAGTTTAGTACTTTTTTAGCTAATCTGACCAGGGCTGAGAGGGAAATAAGGTCAAATGCTATGTTTCACTCTCGGCAAAGCTTCTTTTTTTGGTGGTGTTGAAAACCTACTTTGGAAGTGTTTTTGTTTTTAAAGACTGAACTGTGTGTTCTCTTCGTAGTCTTGCTATAACAACGCTAAGTCTCTATGCTTCTAACTAGAGAACGAATCAGGAAGAATGGGAGAAAAAGATTGGAATTATTTTTGTGATTGTTAATATAACAAACACAGAGAAAAGTCCATAAAACAGGAGTGTGCTACTTAAAGACTATAACTTAAACACTCATGTATCTCCACTGGGTCAAAAAGTAGAACATTACCAACATCCCTAAAGGTCCCAATGTGCCCCTTATACACCCCAAGTGCCCAGAAATAACCACTATAATGATTATCGAATTGTTTACATTCTTTATAGTTTTACTGCCTAATTGCTCATTTTTAAACAATATAGTTTATGCCTGTTTTTTTTTAACTCTACATAAATGGAATTATAGAGTAAGTTTTTTATACATATTAAAATTCTTTAATCAATGTTATGTCTTTAAGATTCAGCCATGGGATGTGGCTGTGGTTTATTCGTCTTCATTGCTTAGATTACTATATTGCATGGATATACCATAATTTACTTATCTACTCTATTATTGATGGACATATAGTCTATATCAACCTGTAGGCTATTATAAACAATGCCGTTGTGAGTGTGCATATTTGCGTGTGTGTGTGTGTGTATCCTGGAGCACCTAAACAGATTTCTATAGAATTTTTAGCTTGGAATGGAATTATTGGTTCATAGGGCATGTTTATCTTCAGCTCTACAAGACTATGCAAGAATTTTTCAAAATGATAGTACCAATTTATATAACCAACAATCTTCTATAATAATAGAAGTATAATAAGCAAATCAACTGAATGGCCGAACAGCAGAATGACTGTCCAGACAATCATGCTATGACACGCACTGGCACCAGGCCTACCAAGGCAGGTGAGATGCAATTGGTCAGCCCCGCAGAGGGATGCCCAGGCCACCGGTTGGCAGGACAATCAATTGGAGGGGCTCAGCAATTGCCCCAAAGAAGGAGGCCCAAACTACCTGACCAGCGGCACTGCGGCAGGTGGGCAGGTCCTCCCTCTACGGGGTAATCGATAGCAGAGCCCTGCCTGGGTGGCCAGAGGGAGACCCAGGCTACCTGGCAGGTGGCGCTGCGCAGGCTGGTCTGAGGGACATCCCTCCCCAGTGCATGAATTTCATGCACTGGACCTCTAGTAACATATAAAAGTTCCTGTTGCTCTACATTCTCACCAACACTTGAATTGTCTGAACTTTTCATTTTTGTCGGTCTAAAGCAGCAGTTCTCAACCTGTGGGCCGCGACCCCTTTGGGGGTTGAACGACCCTTTCACGGGGTCGCCTAAGACCATCGGAAAACACATATATAATTACATATTGTTTTTGTGATTAATCACTATGCTTTAGTTATGTTCAATTTGTAACAATGAAATTGGGGGTCACCACAACATGAGGAACTGTATTAAAGGGTCGCGGCATTAGGATGGTTGAGAACCACTGGTCTAAAGACTGTGTACTGCTAACTTACTATGACACTATTTTGTATTTCTCTGATTATTAATGAAGAATAGGATCTTTTGCCCTAGCTGGTTTGGCTCAGTGGATAGAGCATCCGCCTGTGGACTGAAGGCTCCCAGATTCAATTCTAGTCAAGGGCACATGCCCGGGTTGTGGGCTCAATCCCCATTGTGAGGTCTGCAGGAGGCAGCCGATCAATGATTCTCATCTTTGCTGTTTCTAACTCTTGCTCTCTCCCTTCCTCTCTGAAATCAATATAATATATTTTTTAAAAGAATAGAATCTTTTTATATGAGCATGGACTCATTGTTCAGGTGTTTTCCCATTTTTATATTGGGTTGTTTATCTTTTTCTTATCTATTTGTATTAATTGATTATATAGTGTGCTACAGATATTTTTTCCCACTCTGTGGCTTGCCTTTTCACTATCTTAATAATACCCTTTGATTAAAAGAAATATTTTTTAAACCTTTATTGTTGGAAATATTACATATGTCCCCTATTTTCCCCCATTGACCCCCTCCAGACTAGCTCTGCCCCTCCCAGGTACATTTAGGACTTTATAACATGTTTAGTTAATTTCATATTTGCTTTAAGGTAGGGCCCAACGTGTCCATTGGTTAGGCCTATATGCTTGCATATAAGTCCTTTGGTTGATCTTTCCCCCACCCACCCACCCTCCCCTACCTTCCCTCCAAGAAAAAAGAAAATTTTAACGGAGTCACATTTACCACTCTTTTCCTTTATGATTAGTGATGTCTGTATCTTGTTTAAGAGATATTTTCCTACCCTAAGGGCATATGTCTTCTAAAATTTTATTGTTTTGCTTTTCAAATTTAGTTCTAAGCAGACCTGAAATTAACTTTTTTATGTATGAAGAATGTGAGACATCTGTAGCCCTCACACCCCTCCACCTCCTTCCAAGGTGGAAATTTAAACCAGCACCATTTATTGACAAGCAGATCTCTCCTCTCTCCCCTGCAGTGCTATCTTGGTAATAAACCAAGCAGTCATATTGTGTGGATTTGTTTCTGACCTTGCTATTCTGTTCGATTCCTGGTCAGGGCACATGCCTGGGTTGTGGACTCAATCCCCAGTAGGGGGCATGCAGGAAGTAGTCAATGGATGATATTCATCATTGATGTTTCTCTCTCTCTTTCATAAACACACACACACACACACACACACACACACACACACACACACTGACTTGACCCATTGTTGCTGACTGAAAATGAAGGGAAAGGATCATAATCCAAGGAATGTGGGCAGGCTCTAAAGCCGAGAATGCCTCCTATCTGATAACCAGCAAGCAATTGGAAAACTCAGTCATACAATTATATGGAACCAAATTCTGTCAGCAATCTAAACCACCTAGAAACAGATTCTCCCTTGGAGTCTCCAGAAAAGTATATAGCTAGCCTGCTGATTACTTGATTTCAGCCTTGTGAAATCAAGGAATCACCCTTTTGTCTATGCCCATGGGTTATGCACATATGCATCCAACGTCTTTGAGAACCAGCTGAGCCAAATTGCCTGGATTTCAGATTCACAGAACTGTGAGATAATAAATGAGTGCTGTTTTAAGATACTTAAGTTGTGGCAATGTGTTATGGCAGGAAAAGAAAACTAATACATCCTTTCATACACACCTTTCTTATTAAGCAAAAACATGTTTGGTGGCTCATCAAGTAAGCCTTTAAGTACAATGATATCAGGAAGGTCACACTCAAATCCTGTAGCTGAGATTTTTCATCTTTTAGACTTCAGACTAAAAATGCACATATATTGCCCTGGCCGAGTGGCTCAGTTGATTGGAGCATCCTCCTGTACACCAAAATGTTGCAGGTTTGATTCCTGGTTCAAGCATGTACAGGAGGCAACTGATCGATGTTTCTCTCTCACATTGATGTTTCTCTCTCACATTGATGTTTCTCTCTCCTCTTCTCTCTCTAAAAATCAATAAAAACATATCCTCCGGAAAGGATGAAAGAAAATGCACATATAACTAAGTGAGGTGGCACTTAAAGCTATTCTCAGCTACCTCCAGAAGGTAGGTTGAGTAAACAAGACAAGAGAGTATGTGGGAGATGAGGAACAAGTCAGGGGAAAAACAGCACCAAAGTCAAGAACTCCAAGTGCAGCAGAATGAGCAGTGTGGCTCCTCAACCTCTCCGCTTGCCCACTTCAGTATAAACTCATCCATCACACTTTCCTGAAGCAAATGTGTGCTGAATTTTGTTCACGGGTTCCAATTTAAAAAAAAAAAAAGTAGGAAATAAAGTCTAGACTTCTGTGAAGATGTGGGAAACAGTTTATTGTCTTCACTAACGGATAAGCGTAGACAGAGAACCCCCACCCCCAAGGCTGGGTGCCTTTGAAGCCCTAGCAGAGGTTGGAGCTAGGCGCCACCTCTATTTGTCCAGACAGTGGTAGCTGAAGCAACTTCCCCATCTATTATTATGTAAATCCTTGCTGATGGGCTAGTCTGCCTGTTGCAGGGGGCCGCCTGCCTAAGGGCTATGCTATGGGTGCATCCCAAATCAATAAAAGCTTGGTGAGGCCTGAGCACCGGAGGAAGTCCTTCCTCCTGAGTTGGACTTGCCCGCCTGGCCCCCAACATTCCCAAATTATCTCTTGTCTCCTCTCTTTCATTTGTGTGCGGCTCCACTTCCAGGTCCTGAACCCTGAACGACGCGGGACGTGGGAAGGAAACACTCAACAGAAATAACTTTAAAAATATCAATGTATTATATATACACATATATATTTTCTTTTATTTCAGAGAGAGAGAGAGAGAGAGACATCAATGATGAGAGAATCATTGATTGGCTGCCTCCTGCACACCCCCCACTGGGAATTGAGCCTGAATCCTGGGCATGTGTCTTTCACTGGAATTGAACCCAGGACCCTTCACTCCACAGTCCAACACTCTATCCACTGACCCAAACCAGCTAGGGCTATCAATGTATTTTGATACTGACATTTGTCCAGTCTAACATTGAAGATTCCTATTATCATAAATAAAGCATAATTCCAAAGACCATTTGTATCTGAAAGGCATGACTTAAAATTAAGACACAAGGTATTCTGTCATGTGCACAATTCCATGTGAAGTCAATCTAATTATTGAAAAAAAAGGAACATTTCCTTCTTACAATGGAAAAAAACAACTTTGCTTGTTCTGGAAAAAATACACTGTATATATAAATTAAGCAGGTTAAAATAAATTATTGGCTTGGTGCCCAGTAATTCCAAAATGTGACCTTCTAATGCTACTTAAAAAATAATGATACACATGACTAATCAGGTAGCTGGTGAAACTTGAATCTTCTTTTGTATGCTTGTAAAGTTTACACATAAAATAAGAAAGATGTAGTTTTATCTAAGTCATACTAAGATTTATTGTTAATAAAAGTCGTAAGAGTACATGGTGTAAAAACAAAGCATAAAATATGGAAGATAAATTTTCTGCCCTAAGGAGTTTAGTAAAACATGTGTAGGCAATAGCTAACAGGAAAAAAAATTAAGACATGGTGATTTACAAAGTGATCACCAATGGAAGACTGGGTATTTAAAAAGTCCTATAAAAAGAAAGAATTGGAAAATGCCAAGGATTTAGATAGAAGGAGACTGTGAAAGCTCAAAGAATGAAAAAGAGATGAGAGAAGTGAAAGACAAAGTTGTAAGAAATTAGGACAGAGGAAGATACAGGTAAATGAAAATGCTTGATGCTGTGAGATACAAACCAATACATGAGAAAGAAGGTAGGACTGATTTGCTTGACAAACCTCTGAAATTAGATGACTAGAAATTCTAACTATGCAATTAATTTCTTATAAACTTAAGATCTAGTTTTCCAAACAGTAGGCATTAAACCAAATCTCTTGTTCAAGCCATATTATTCTATCTATAATGTCTGTATACAAATTCCACACAAATCTGTATGCAGCTGAATTGTGAACAACTTTAAAAAGTTAAATTTTTAGCTATAGTGTAATAGGAACTTCACTTTAGAAGATATAGTCAAAAGCACTAGTTTTCTTTATATATACATATGTTCTAGAAAAGTCCCAATGCTAAAGCAGTACTGAATCAACCCAATATTGCCCTACAAGATAGAGACCAGCTTCCTGTGCAGTGTAGTATACAGAGCCCAAACCATCTCCAGGCACTACCTTTGTGGACACAGAGGCTAAAGACTTCTCTTTATTCCCCAGATAGATCATACTCAGAGAATTATCAGTTTAAAAAAGAAGAAGAAGAAGGTTGTTGCTCAGCCCAGTGTGGCTGGCTCAGTGATAGAGCTTCAACCCAAGCACCAAAGGGTCTCAGGTTCAATTCCCAATCAAGGGTATGAACCTGGGTTGCAGGCCAGGGCGAGTTCAGGAGGCAACCAATCAATGTTGTTTCTCTTTTCAATGAAAAAATATCCTCAGGTGAGGTTTAACAAATAAAAAAATAGTGAAATGCTTTTTCTGCATCTATTGAAATCACATGATTTTTCTTCTTTACTGAGTAGATATGATGATTGATATTGATTTTCAAATCTTAAATCCCATACAAAACTGTAACCATAGTATAATAGTTCTCACAGAGTTCTGTGCATCCTTCTAGTGAATGACCAAACCTCAATGTGGCTTTGAGAACCCCTCTAAACTTGCAGTTGGTGTCAGAAACCTTAGGTGGACTTGGCAGTCTAGAGACTTCACAGTTTAGCTCAGTGGTTCTCAACCTTCCTAATGCTGCGACCCTTTAATACAGTTCCTCATGTTGTGGTGACCCCCAATTTCATTGTTACAAATTGAACATAACTAAAGCATAGTAATTAATCACAAAAACAATATGTAATTATATATGTGTTTTTCCGATAGTCTTATGCGACCCCTGTGAAAGGATCGTTCGACCCCCAAAGAGGTCGCGACCCACAGGTTGAGAACCGCTGGTTTAGCTAATTCTAGGTAGCATGCAATCATCTATATAAGCTCAAAACACAAGTTTCATCTCTCTTTCTAAAGGTGATGGTTTCAATGTTAGTTCAGGGTTTTTTGTTTTGTTTTGATTGGTTGGTTGAATTATTTGCTAGGCTGTTTTGTGTTTGTCTCATGTTCCATTTAAAGGTTAGTCTGAGTTTTGAGATTTGTAGTTCCAATCTCAAAGCCTTTGCTATGTAACTCTGTGTCTCCCACTGTGATAAAATAAAAATACATATTTGGTCTTTATCCTCAGGTCCTGGCACAGAACTCCTAAAACCCTTACAATCTCCTATATAAAAGTGCCTTTGGAATGCTAAGAGTTGACTGTTGCCTGAGGGTCTCCTAGATAGTTTCAGGATAGGACCTAATCACTAGAAAAACTAAACCTTGATTAGAAGCTTAGAACTTTCAGCTCCATCCCCCAGCCTACAGGAAGGAGAGAGAGGAGGATGATTACCAATGGCTCAGGCCAGGCCTCTGTAAACTATATTTCTCTGAGTTTTAGCTTTCTGCAGTGTGGATGCCCATCTCTGCCAGGGCCCATCTCAGCTTAAGAACATGAGCAAAAAACTCTCTAGGTTTACGCCTTTCCCCAATCTGCCTGCTTTTCTTAACTTATCGGAGTCCTCAGATAGTTGCTTTCTGTATTTTGTCTTGAGTTTTCAGTTGTAATTAGCAGAGAGATAGGCTTCAGTGGGCTGATTCCATCTAGGCCACATCAGAAATTCAACCTGCATACTTCCTAATTGCCTCTTCATATGACAATGATTTTGTAATGTCATTTTCTATAAAGAATAGAAAGATAATTCCGTCTTTTGGTTGATTAAAAAATGCATTATTTACAGTTTAGGAAAATATTTCAGCTTTGTATTAAGATTATGTACATTTTTAGAATGGCTGTCAAATGTGGGAAAAGTACTATCAAATTGTTAGATTTTTTTTCACATATGTACTATTAGATGTCAGGGCTTTTCAGATTTCCTTATGCAATAATTAATCTGAAATGTCATTTAAACAATGAGAGTTATTACCCATCCGTGATGTCCTCGTGGAAATGGCATATTATGTGTTTTATATTACTTTTTTCAAATGAATTATTTTATGTCAAATCAACCAGTTTCAATGTGTTTATGTGGCTCCCTCCTCTCATTAAGTAGATTAGCAAGCAATCCAAGAACCTATCGATTACTTCTATTTGAAATGTATCTCTTCTAGTGAATTCCTGCTTTTGGTGAAGATTTTAAATTATTCTAGTTAAAATTCTTCTTGGTATCAAAATACTTTATATTGATTTAAGTACTTATCTTTTGAGGTCTTGCGTCATATTTCATTAATTTTTTTTTATTTTTTTTATATTTCATTAATTTTTTATCTGAATTTTTTCTCAGTTCTTTACAAATAAATTCAAACATGACAAACGATTATCCCCTTCATATAATTTAAACGATGTGATTGCAATTTCTTAAATATCTCACAGAAATGTTTCAAAGTATCTTTCTGAATTGCAGTTAAAACATTGAATTTGATTTTTATTATCTTTTTGAATAAGCTTTTTGCTTTCTTGTGTTGCGGTTTTTCTTTCAAATCTTTGAAAAATGTTTTTTAGGGTCCGTAAACTGTCCTTGACCCATGTTGCAAGACTTCAACAACTTACAATAGACAACGCGTTATATTACACTTAGACTTTTTTTTAATCCAAGTTAATATGTGTATGTAAAATACTCCATTTATTAGAGGAACCTGAAAGGAAAATAACTGTCGTAAAATGCCAACGTGGTTAACAACTGTGGAGGCAGCTTTTTCTCTTACCAGATTAAAGAAATGAGCTGCACATGGTGTACATCCTGCACACTTATTAATATCTTTAAAGAGTGCTAGGAGCCCTTTTCCTCACCTTTCATAGCAGCCATGTTGTTGGACAACACTCCATGAATGTTTTCAACCACAGGTTACTATTGTCCAAAAGTTATTCCACATTGTTGAATAAAGCCACAGGCTGGTTTTCAGTCAGTGAAAAAGTTTAAAACGATACAGTTTTCAGTCACAGCAGTAGAGCACAATAATGGCCATCTAATCAGGGTTGGCTACATCCGGCATAGAATCCACAATAATGAAGCAATATTTGGTGTCTGGTTTATTTATTTGTTAACCCTTTTGTTATTTGTAAGTCTTCTGGTTTTCCGGTTCATTAACCGTTACTTGTTTTTCATTTTGTGTATTTTTCCAAGTTCTCATGCAAAAATGAGTTACATTTAACAGTCATTTCTAGGATTCCCATTAAACTTGGTTTTTTGAATCATGATTGTTATTTTCATCATGACCTCTGAAGATTCCCTTAAAAATGCAATAACCTCAATTACTCTATTGAGCACTTCAAAATAATATGGATGTTCTTTCTTAGCTGTTTTTTTATTTGTGTGTAATCTTAAAGAAGGTAGTTTTCTTTTGCTCATAGAATAGTCACATCTTTTTCAATATATTCATTAAGTCTGAAAAACCATCCAGTAGAAGTAATGTCTGTCTTGTTGGAAATAATTTACAAACAAAACAATATTTATGACCTCCTTTTTTATTGCCTTGGAATAGACTAGCTAGAATCTAAGAGTATGACTATTTAAAATATTTTTTAATCTTTTTGAGAAATATCTCTTTTGCCCATTTCATATTCTGTTGATTCTATATAAATATTATTGGACTCACAAGTTTGAAGGAAAAAAGCCTTTAATTAAAGTATTAAATGACATTATTACTTTTTGTAACAGATCTAATGAAACCATAGTCCTTATTAAAGTCAAGGAAGTCATCAACATGAAGCTGCTGCCAACCTTTGTTGGCTACACAAATTGTATTTTGCTTTGCTATTTTCCATTTCTTCTGCATTTTCATTTCCTCTTTAGGAGTATCCTGATTCTTATAATCTTTATCTTTGCTGTTGTCATTTTAACCATCTATATTTTCTTGGCCCTCATGAATGCTTTCTTTTCTCCATGATTTTGACACTTTCAGTTCATACTTTAATATAAGATAGTTTTTGAAGCTTTTGTGAGTCTCCAGTTTAAATTTTTGGCTTCCAAAAGGATACTTTCTTTCCACTGTATTTGAATCTTAGAATGATCAATAAGCCTGATTTTTTTTAAAATTCCAAAATTAAAGCATACAAAGGAGCAATTCAAATGCATTTTTTTAATTTGAATTTATACTATGAGCTGGAAACTTGTGTAACTAAACTACTCATATTGCATACATTGGTTTATTGATGAATATACACGGGGGTTTTGTCACTGGAATATTTGTCTGCACTTGTGTTAGTGGTAACTTTGCACACCAAGTCCCCTGAACCACCAGCTTTTGTCAGGATAAGATGAATCAGTTAGCCTAAGATACTTTTTAATACACTGGGATACAGAAAAATTCACAGAATGTCCATTGTTTTAGTGTTGCTCCAGGTATATGCCCTACAAACACCAGAATTTTGATAAACCCTACTTTGCACAATTCCCACCAAAAAACAAACACGTGAGTCATATATAATTGCATATGCTGCATTATCAAGTACATTCCTGATGTGAAATAACTTTTAATTTCACTAGATATTAATGGGAACTCAATTCTTCGCTTACATTTTACTCATCTGATTGAATGAATTTTCCACAGACTAGCTTCTAGCTCCATACATTGCAAATCTTGTTTCTGTTCCACTAATAAACAATTTTCACCAAGTACCACTCATTTTGTGATAGTCTCTGGCCTTGCACCCTGATACCATCATGCCAAGTGAATTGGCAGAATGGACAAGTGGAATATGCCTATAAGTTATCTTACCGGAAGAGGGCTAGCAATCACCACAGGAGTAGCTGTAAACGATGTAAATATATCACACGAAACCCCAAATAGCCTTTCTTCAAATCAACTGCTCCTAAGCTGGATCCTAAAATTGCCTGAGCAATTGCAAAGCCACCTAACACAAGGGGACGTGTGATGGAAGGAAAGCCAAAACGGAAAGACACAGCAATCTTCTCTGATTGGAATTAAATTATTTTACTAGGGCAAATTTTGCAAAAATATATGATCCTGTGAGCACATCGTTGGAGTCCCTGTGAAGAAGCTTTGTAACAGTTTCCTCCCAGGATTTGTGACACATAGCTCTTCTTCGTTTCATGGTAAATCCGTCTCTGGACATTACTTCCAGGCTTTATCCACAATCCCCTCCACTGCCTGGAATGCCACATCCCCTTTTCTGCTCCTGGCAATCCCTACTCTTCTCTCGGGGCTTGATTCAAATGTCAATAGTTCCATGAGAAAGGACTTAGTATATTGGAAAGAATTTGGGCTTTAATAAAAAACAGATCTAAGTTTTAATTATGGCTGAGTCATATGCCATTTGTGTGTCACAAGCAAATTACTAACTTCTTTGAATCTTGATTTCTTCATATTATATATGAATATATATATATATTGCTAACATATAAGAATTTTTTGGAAATTAGCATTTCATCAATTCTATTTTTTCTAATTTTAATATCTCTCCATAGACTATTAAGAACATTGAGAAAATGGCCCTTGAGAGGCTTTATTTATTTCTCTTCTTTTAACATTTTACTATGTGGGTGACCAACAGAATTGGAACTAGGATGAAATGAGCAAGGTGTTTGCTTCAAGTCTAAAATATAGGAGGGGTTATCAAAAAACTCAGTAATCAATATAAATAGTACTTAATTCAATATTATTCAAAATCTATAATAAAATATCAAAATTTTATATAATGACAAGATCGGTTTTACTAATTTTTTTCTTTTGCTCTAGGATCTAAAATGGCTCGCCTTAGTACTGGTTCTCAAAACTTAATGAAAAAATTTGGAATATTATTTCTCTTTATACTTATTAATAGCAAATTTGAATTATTCTCTTTATATCCATTGTTTTGACAGATGCCATCTTTTTAATACCTCCAAAAGTAATATTTCTAGCATTAAAACTTGACCCTCCACAACAGATGAATATGAACAAATTATCTTGGTTTTATCTTACAAACATTATTTGTGTTACTGAAAAGTGCTTGCTGTTTGGGGAATCTTTTAATAATTTCTATTAGAGATAACTTCACTCTAGAATGATCTACTCCATGTTTTCCTCCACTAAAGTTATTTAAATTTCACTCTCAACCTTTTACAAAATGGCTCATTTCAGAGAGCTTCAGAGACCTTATGCTTCCCGTAGTAACTCTACCTATATATCTATTAGTAAGTTGTTCTTATTCTCCATCTATATTATTTACATAAACATATTTATGGCCATTTTTCTGAGATAATGGAGTAATACACTTCGGATATTCTACTTGAGATGTGCTCTGAATGTGTAGTCTTACACCCTGTTGGTGGAAGTACTTGTTTAAGTTCAAATTGGTACTTGTTTAAGGTCAATTTTTAAAAACTACCAAATTTGAAATATGCATGACACATATTACTTTAGTAAGTAAAAATGATCATTTTAAAAAGAAGTAGTGTGTTGTTTTTTCCATTCTATCCTTCTAGGTGAAAGATTATAGCTTCAAGGACCTCATACTTTAAGGATAAAGGAGAAAATAATGAAAACCTGTGACTTTATATAGGATGTTGTTTTTAAATTGCTTTGAGGTGTATTTTCATATTGTAAATATTAATAACCCACTCAGAAAGTTTGGCAGAGTCTTAAAAACTTTGGAATTGCCTATAATTTTATATTAAATGTAAATATTATAATATTCCTCAAACTAAAAATAAATGAGTGCTTATACCATTCCTGATATTTCTATTTTTAATTATTTTGTTTACTTTTTGAATGGGTAATACGTACATATAACACAAAATGTAAAAGTTGCTAAAGGGCATACAGTGAAAATTAAGTCTCTCTCGCACCCTGTCCTCAGGACTCATAGTTCCCCTGCCTATAGGCAGCCACTGTTGCCATTTTTTCAATAGCTTTTCAGATATATTGTGTAAATATGTAAATCTCCCTCTTTAAATTTTTGTTAATTTTTATTTTGCACAAAGAGTAGTTTACTCTATACACTATTCTGCATACATCTTAAGAATTAATTCTCAATATTTTTAGTGGCTGCATTACATTCAATTGAGAGAATGTAGCATTCTTCGTCTAGTCTTCTACCGATGAACATTCAAGTTCTTTCTGATCTTTTACAATTACAAACAATGCAGCAATTTATAACCTTGTACATGTGCCATTTCTTTATGTGTCAATAAATACCCATGAGAAGTGGAAATGCTGTGTTAAAGGATATATGCAATTGTAATTTCAATAGATATTGTCAAACTTCCCTCTATAGAAGCTGTACTAAATCCTAGTCCCATCAGTAATGTGCTCCTTTTCTAATCCTGGACAACACAGAGAATGATCACATTTAAAAGGTGTTTTTTTTATAGTGTAATAAGCTTTTAAAAATAATATTTCATTATAGTTTTGTATTTTTCCAATTATGAGGGAGGTTGAACATGACTTCATGGATTCAAGAGCAACATTTACTTTCAAGATTCATTACATAAACAGTGTAATGAAGATAGATATCTAATATAGATAGATGATAGGTAGATAGATAGATGGTAGGTAGATAGATAGATAGATAGACTCTTAGAGTATAAAAGCAGGGTTTTCCACCTTTTCTGGAAGAATTCAAAAGTTCCATCTTTGAACCTGTAACAAATGTATAAAGTTTCACTAGTATTATCTATTAGTACAGTTAGAAATCCCTTCAATATATAACTCCTCAATTGTAATTGTTTCACAATTCCATGCCAATGCAAAATACGTACACCAATAAAAAAGTTTTTCTTCAAAACTAAAGCTGTGATATTATTTAGTAATAAAAAACAAATTTCTAAGACTTAGAAAATCTCTCTTCTAAATTTCACTTCTAAAAAGTTAAAGTTTGTCTTTAGAGACTTCTATATGACCATTGATGAGTAATTTAAACATGGTATAAATTTTAATGCAGTCTCCATAAATAGCATTGTTACATTGTTTCTAGATTTGCAACACCAATGTAAATAAATATTATAAATGAATATCAAAGGTATTTTTTCTCTATGTTCTGTAATTTCACTGTTGACATTAAATCATTATATTTCCATTATTGCTATTAAAGTTAAATTTTACTAAATAAAACCTAGCACTTGAAATGTATAAAAAAAATCTCAAGACTTTTCCAGTTAGTTTGACCAAACTAAGTAGTATCTTAGAGCTCTAGGTACAAAATATACTTCTTAATATCATTAATTTGAGAAAATAATCATTCTGTTCCTACATCCCACCCTACACCATCAGCCTCACCCAGAGAAATAACTCAAGTTACAGATAAGAGATACCAATTAATCAGTTCCACTGGTCACTGGAGTGAAAGATGTCGCTGCCAGGTTCCCTGTTACCCTGTATAGGAGCACAGACTCCTGAAATTGAAAGGGAGCCAGCTCAAGGAATCATTTAATCCAGACCTCTCTCTTCCTGCAAGGCTCTGCCTGAAATGTCTAAGACAGATGGTTTGTCCTTAAAATTCACTAGGGACAGAGATTCTACAGTATTACCCTGGAGCCTTTTCTAATGTTTAATCACTATTACTGTCAGGTCAGTTTAAGCTCTTTCCTGCTACTTTTTCCTCTGCAGACATGGAAAACAGTTGGTCAGCAACCTTTTTATAATCACCTTTCTAAGACACAAAGACAGCTACCAAGGTGCCCTTCAACCCCTTTTATTTTCAAGATTATATCATTTATCTTCTGTCCATTTTTAATATATCAATATTTATCCTATTAGTCATTTGTGTTTTTTTCATTAAACTTTTTCCATTTGTTCTATGTCACTCCTAATAATATTACAGTAAGTTCTTTCGTTGTAACGTAATTTTTAAAATTTTAATTGTTGTAAGGCAAGGTAGCTGCACTTTCACTTATTCACTAAATAAGTACTCATTGGATATTTCGTGCCAACAAGAGAAAGATAAGCAAATTTCCTGCTCTCCTATAATATATATTCTAATAGAAGAAATCAGAAATAAGCAAAAATGGATCTGTAATATAACATAATGTTATGATAAAATAGGCATCCTGTATTAATTAGCAAAAGGTTAGGTTCTGTGCTAGAGAACCAACAATATTATTCAGTGGTTTGAAGAAGAGGTTTGTTTTTTTACCTAACGGTCCAGTGTGATTGCTCTGGAACATCAAGGAGTTCAGCTCCGTGAAGTCTTTCAGGGACTCCAGTCCTTCTATCATGTTCATCATCAAATCTTAAATTTTTGATGTTGTTGTTAATCCTCACCAGAGGATATTTTTCCATTGACTTTTAGAAAGAGTAGAAGGGAGAGGGAAAGACGCAGAGAGAGAAACATCAATGTGAGAGAGACACATTGATTGGTTGCCTCCCACATGCACCCTGACCAGGGCCAGCGATTGAGCCTGCAACTCAGGTGTGTGCCCTTGACCAGAATCGAACCAGGACCCTTCAGTCTGCAGTCCAACACTCTATCCACTGAGCCAAACCGACTAGGGCTCATCATCAAATCTTTTATTATCGCCATTACTTTTATAGTATAAACCGGGTCACCCTGAGTTCCAGCCAGCAGGGAGGAAAAGACAGTATGGATGAAGTTCTCCTGGGCCCAGAAGTGGCACACATCTCTTACACTCAGTACCACTGAAGAGAAGACAGCTACAGGGCCGCACCTGGCAAGAGAAGCTGCAATCATAATCTAACCATGTGACCAGGAAGAAGAAAATGAATTTTGGGGGACCAAACAGTATGTTGCAAAACTATCAATGATTATCCCCAATATCCTCAGATCCCTTTTTACCTTTGTGTGTTTCTGCTTTCAACAGCAAACACTGAGCTATTTTTCAAAAGATGCTCTGAGGACACTGGATCTCACTTTGCCAACACTGGCAAGTGCCAGCTAACTCTCTTCCCTTCTGGTCAAGATCATTCTGAGCCACAACTTACCTTCCAGAGTTCCCATGCAGGCAAAGGATGAGGCTACCCTCGGTAGTTGGCCTGAGATTCATCCTTGCGTGGCTGTATTTTCTTTTCTGCCCTGCTTTCCACATCCCCTTATTGGTTTTTCCCCAGGAGTATTTTCTTATTTCACTTGCGCATGAATCCCCATTTGATGGTCTGCTTCTGGGAAACCTAATCTAAGACTCAAGGTAAAGGATTAAAGATGCTGGGTCATTTTTAATGGCTTCACACATAAGATCATACCCATCCATACATTAGCTCACCACTATCACCACCACTATGGGGAAAAAACATCAAATGTATATTATTTTGCTAACAAATAATATACATTCATATTGTAAATTTAGCTTTTGTGCTGTAGATATTTACAACCTTTTGCAAAAGAGATGCCTCTGAAGCTTATTCTATTTTACCAGATTAAGCTTCATAAAAATAATCTAATTAGAATTGTGCCGATACAGTTAAGTGAATGAAGAAAATGGGCAACAAAAGTGCTCAGGGATACTGAGTGCTGGGTAACCCAACAGGGACTTCTGAATACAGGATGTCATGGAATGAAAAGTGTCCTCGTTCTATTGGCCAAGTATGTTGCATGTAGTTTTTTGAACAAGGACATTGGCCACTGAACTATGAAGGAGAAGAGTGTGGGAAGGGAGGACTCCAGAAGCATTTGGCAAAAGATTCACTGATTTAATTTTGACTTCACTAATCATGACCATCTATAATTCTCTTCTGTGATCCCAGTTACTAAGTTAACGCAGAAGTTTACGTCATGCAGTATTTTTACAATAATATTTGAAGTATGTAAATGTTAGACTTATTTGTGTGCTGCAGAATTACTATGTTTTGTATGAATAATTGACTCAGTAAGATAAAAAAAATTTTAAACTGTGTTTTTAATTTAAAGTATCACCTTTGATCAATACAAAAATCAGGAAATACAGATGCTACTTAAAGTAAAATTAACTTACATTGAGATTACTGTTCTACAAATTTTACCCTTTCAGGTCCTGCAGACTTCTCTCAGAGATCTTTGTGGCTCTGATCACAGCTAGAATTGTACATTTATTTTTGTGCTTATTTGATTAATGTGTGTCTCCAATCCTGAACTATAAATCTATGAGGGTTATTTTTTTTAATATATTTTTTATTGATTACACATATGAGGGTTATTTTTTATCATTGTTGTATCTCCAGCAACAAATACAGTTCCTTGACATTGTGTATATGTATTTTATTGACCAAAAACATTACTAAATATATAAATGTGGAATAATTTACATTACATTTCAAATAATAGAATCTTTCCCATCTAAAGTACATGGCACAAGTATTATTATTTATTTTTTTTTAATATATTTTATTGATTTTTCACAGAGAGGAAGGGAGAGATAGTTAGAAACATTGATGAGAGAGAAACATCGATCAGCCGCCTCCTGCACATCTCCTACTGAAGATGTGCCCGCAACCCAGGTACATGCCCTTGACCGGAATCGAACCTGGGACCCCTCAGTCTGCAGGCCGACGTTCTATCCACTGAGCCAAACCGGTTTCGGCTATTATTTATTAATCTGTAAATTATAGTAAATCGATAATACAAATAATTCTTGTTCATAAAAAATGCAAATAAATTATATCCAGTAGAATGCAATTGATTATTGCTCTATGCCAGTGAGCTTTATCCGGTGTGAAGCGGCAGACTGATGTGCTGCAAGAATTTTTAGAACATGCAATACCGGACTATTTACTCATGTCACTGACCTCTTTTCCCTAGATTGTCAAATTAAAAAATGACAATAGCCAACACAACAATAGCCATTCAATGTGACTGAATTAAAATCATTAATTATAATTTAATTTAATCTAATTTAATCTTTCTATTCCTACATCCCACCCTACACCATTAGCCTCACCCAGAGAAATAAATTTCATTTGGTAAACATGATGTATTTAAGCTTGTATTTCTCTGAAGGAGAAGACAACTTTATGTGCTCTTGCAGCCAGTCTTGGACTCCTCGTTCATAATTTTTGGTGTGCCACCAAATTTTAATAATTATTTTAGGGGTGGCATGAGATGAAAAAGGTTGGAAAATGCTGCTCTAAGCATACATCAGCTTTGCATCTATTTGTAAATGTATTTTAACTTTCCATATTGCCCAAATGCATGCGGTTCTTTGGATTCTCTTTTGATTTGCTTATAACACTCCACTGGTTCCCTCATTAATTAATGCATTAAATAAAATATTTTATGAGTGTTCATTTAGATTCACATAAGTCATTTTACCTTCTTCTAGAAAATATTATTTAACCTTAATAATAATTCAAAAACATCTTAAATAATGTTAATAGTTTATCTATGTACACAAAAATATATTGAGAATGAAATACACAAGGTTCTCTTTGCTATACCTCAGCATAATAAACAAGTGCAGAAACATAAAATATTTTATGAGTGTTCATTTAGATTCACATAAGTCATTTTACCTTCTTCTAGAAAATATTATTTAACCTTAATAATAATTCAAAAACATCTTAAATAATGTTAATAGTTTATCTATGTACACAAAAATATATTGAGAATGAAATACACAAGGTTCTCTTTGCTATACCTCAGCATAATAAACAAGTGCAGAAACTGAATATCTTCATAACACTTTTTAAAAGAATTTTACTAGTCAAGCAACAGAGATTTATAAAAGAACTATTCATACATGTTTTGCCTTCTATCTTTAGTATTGATTCATGTAACCACAAAGGACTAGCACTGACTGTACCAGTGGGGCCTGCTCCAGCTTCCTGGGCTTTGCATTCTAGGGAAATATTTTTATACAGACCATCCATGTGAATATTTCAAAATGTTTCTGTTTGCACTTAAATTCATTCTTTCCTTTTCTGTTTTCTTTGGTTGTTATTATTTCATTCCATTTTATGTGCTTTATAACTGAATAATTGAAAAAAAGAGATAGCTCAAGCATTGGCATTTCAACTTCATACATGTTTCAAAGAGTGCAAAAGGTTGTGTTTCAGGGGGGTAATAAAATTACATATGATTTTTTTCAAACAAATGCCACGAACTGTATCTGCTAATAAGTTTTGCCCAGCTTGGAAACCAAACTCAGCCACGTAGTATGAGAATGCCAGATATACGACAATAAATATTTTTGGCATAGTTTCAAAGCTACATAATGCCAGACATAGACATGTAAAAGTAATGGCAAGAACTACAAAGATTATAAAAGAAATAAAGTCACAGTTCGTAATTCATATGATTATGTTCAATAGCAGGCTTAGACAGCTTTTCACATAATAAGATCCACATGTAAAAGCATCAGCTTATTTTACTCAAAAAAAAGATAACAAATATTAAAATGGCTTTTAAAAGTAAAATTTTGTTGAGAGCTTGTAAATGTATTTTTGCAAGCTGAAGGAGAATAACTTAAATTGTTTTTTCTTTCTATTTAGATACCCAATGTTTGCTTGCCTTTTTTTGTGGTGCAGAAAAAGAAGAAGAAGAAGAAAAGAACGAAGAAAAGGCAATTTCAAAGACAGGACCATCTTTTAAATATTGTCACTATAATCTGTATATTAAAACTGGAGTTCAGTAAAAACACCATTCCCCTAACGTTAAATAAATTGTGCATTGCATTTAGAAAAAAAAAAAAGGTGAAGGAAATGTAGTTGTCAGATATTCAAACCTTGATGTGACTACTGGGTACAGATTACAAGGCTCAAAGCCAAAGTGGATAAAATAGACCAAAACAATTGCATCGCATCCTCTTTTGCAAGTGAATATATATAAGACTTGTTTTTAAGCACAGGTATTCTAGCAATATTTCGTGCTATTTGAATTAATTTATTTTACACCCAGAGAAATCAAACGAAACTGAGTTTGTGATGGGTTTGATTTCCAGAGATAAAAGAAGCACGCTTTTGTGTTTTCCTTCTGTGTAATTTATGGATTAGAAGTGGTTAGCCATCAGGGTGGGCTAATGAAAAGCAAGACTAAGGGGAAATGCTAGTGAAAGAAGGATGGAAGAAACTGTAGAATCTGAGATAAACTGTCAGTCCCTTAGGCAAGATAAGCCAGAACACCACAGTGCCAAGAACAGCTAGCTCGGGTTTCAGGTCTCCGTGACCAGCAATACTGTGAATTGAGATTCGTTTTTTAGAAAGGATTTGCCAGGACAGAAAATTATAATTTAGTAGGTGGACTGAAAAGAGTCACTTTCTAAGATTTTATATTAAATGCAATAAAATATGCTTGTTAATGCTCTAGATCTATATTGTATTGGATTTTTTTATTTTCTTGTTTAAAATATAAAAATGTTTTGTTTTCACCCTACTGAAATTTATAATGTAAGATATGTGAAATCTCTTATCCATCAACTATTATAAGAGAAAACATAATGCTTTGCAAACGTTTTTCGTAGTTCCAAGTTTTGCATGAAAATGTTAAATACCCCTCTGGCCATGCACTGTTTGTGTTGAATACACGTATAATGCATTGGAGGTGATACACATTTTCACTTAGATGTGGGTGAAAACTTTTTTTACAAAAGGACACTTTCAGATTGAGTTCTATGCCCATTTACACATGGATCCCTTTAATGGATGTTGAGTCTTGATTTAGAACTTTTAGTAGGCTCGTTTACATTTTGCAAATCTCTACCTTTGAAATAAAAACGCAGTGATCCACCCATCTGCAGACAATTAAGACCAGCAGCCAAGTATAAAAGGGTGGAGAACTTTTAATGGGTGTTTATAGATTGGAAGCACCGACCCCCTTTTAAATGAAAGAGGTCTAAGAAGAAATAGTAAGTGTTAAGGATAACCATGAAATTCATTTAACCCCCCAAGCAGAAGATCTGTTATCAAAGAATTGGCAGGGCTCTATTCCTTACAACTTAAGTTCTTAACTTAAGTACTTAGCAAAAGTACTTAGAAAAGAAATATCTTATTTAGAAGTGTTTTGATTATAATTTTTTAGCTGCTTTAAGGTCAAAACACAAGCCCACAGGAAGACCAACAGTAAGGTATGTGATATAAAAACAAATATTTCCATAAAATCTTTGCCCTAGCAAAAAGAGAAATTCTTAGTAGGTTTAAGGTGGGAATTTAGGGAATAGTATTTTTTTTACAGGAAATACTGGTTAGGCGTTTTATATAGGGGGTTCTGCATTTGTGAAGGGATAATTTGCTCTAAAATATGTGGGCAACCAGCCTAAATTCTCTAATTGAGTAGTTTGCTCATAACCCCAGGCCATTAGGTGAATGTAAACTGTTACAGGCTTAGTAAGAAAATAGTCCCATTAGGATTTTTGTATTTGTATGTGGTTGTGGGTTAGAGTAACTGTTTCCAAAATCGTGGATTAATGAAAAGCTCTTTTTTCTGAGTTTGCAAATACCAGCTTTGAAATGCTCAGTCAAATTAAGCCAAGGATTCTTTTTTTCGTTGTTGTTGTGTGTTTTTTTACAGTTAAAAACATTTTTACAAGATCAAGTCTCAACTGTAAGTTCCATTGTAAGCTATCGAAGGAAAATGAGATATATTTAATTGACTGGTTGTTAATAATAAAGGAAAACAGACATATTTTCTTTGATACTGTCATTCAAATACTCTGTTCATGACAACTGCCAAGGTGCACAGAAAATGGGTATGTCTTTTAGAAAATAAAGAGACATGCAGAAATTCAAGAAATACCATGTACATGAATTTCACTTGGTAAACATGATGTATTTAAGCTTGTATTTCTGTGAAGGAGAAGACAACTTTATGTGCTCTTCTTGCATCTAGTCTTGGACTCCTCTCTCATAATGGAGCTCTTCATTTGAACAGTCTATTTCCTTTTCTGTTCTCTGATTCCTGTTAACTCATCACATTGTATTTCTTACTAAGTATCCCAGTAAGAATACACGTATTCCAGAGTTAGGCAATGGATGGACCCTAAATAGATGCATATTATTCCTTAAATCAATAACTGTAAGTGTAGAAGAAAACCAAAGGAGGAAAATATCTGACCAAACATATCAGATAAATTTAATAGAGATTAAAATTAAGATAATTCATGTGTTTTTTTCATGTCTCCAGTTCTCCTTTGAAGTTGACTCTAGTACTAATAAAGTCATGGCTAGTGTTACATCAAATATTTTAAAAATTGACTTACACAAGACACTTTTCTTAGCAATTAAATAAATACGAAATATAAATAAATAAGTTAGAGCCCAACAGCAATCTGTTACTCCACCTGGGGCAGTGCGAGGTGTTTTCATAGGCTGTTGAACTTTTTACTCTGTCAGGTTTTCTGTTTTCCGTTTTAAAAATTCTTATTTCAAAATATAATAAAGCAACCTCATAAATATACATTTGCCTAAACAATTTAGTTGACTAAATCAGAATAATGTCATATGGAAGGAAATATCTCTTTTTTTAAATAAAATTTGGAAAGCACATAAAGCAGAATTTTTCTGAAGTGATTTGTGAGAAGTGGGGAATTAAACTTACATATACACAGAATATGTGAAGAAAGAAGGACTTTCACGAGGGCCTTGCTCTACTGTGAAGGTATATCTAAACTCTATTCCTTGAAAGAATGTATAAAGATTTCCAGAACAGTTCAATAGCTTTGAATAGCTTTCTAGAAAACTTTCTAAAAGACATAACAGAGAGAATGTATTTATTCTCTTCTTTGGATTGAGATTGAAACTAGAATGCTTGAATAATAAATTTTGGACAAGTCAAGAGATGAGATTTTCTAAAAGGATTAATGATAAAGGAAATACAAATTGACTCTGGTAATAATGAAATGGAGAAGAATTTATCTTCAAAATTCTTCCCTTAATTTCTCATTTTCAAAAATAATAAAATAATGCCATAGAGAAAAAAGGAAGTGATTCATCAGATTCTTTCACATACCAGCTTACCTGTATTTTAAATACCAGCATACATATGAATTGTGTTTAGAACAGAATGAAAATGGAGAACAAGCCCACTTGGAGTGACCAAAAGACACGGAGAAATGTTAATGACAGCTGAGACCTAACAGAGGAAAAGAAAACTCCATAAATATAAACATAAAATTAGAAACTATCTGCATGTAAATATGATTTGAGAGAATCCTAGATGATTTCTCAGAAGAGATATAGATAGCATTTTAAATGAATAAATGTCCCATCTCTCCTAGTTCCACCTTGTACTACAATGCCTTTACCATTTTTTAGATAATTAAGAAAGAAACAAATGCAAGCCTGTTATGACACAATATCTATTTTATGAGAAAGAAAATATTTGCTCTAATATTAAGTCTAAATATTTGCTCTTTCAAATTTACTAAAATATGGTTTTAAATGGGTTCCTGGTAGTTAACTGTAGAAGCCCGGTAAGGAGATTTCATTATTGCATTCTCTTTTTTGTATATGCTTGAAAATTTCCATAATAAACATTTTTTAAAATGAAAAAGTGGATTCCTTAAGATTTGGAGAGTAGATAAATTGGCATTTGCCAAGTTCATATTTAGTAATCAAAACCTGGAAAATATTGTGGAATTTCTTCTCTAGGAAAGACTTGTTGGGAAAAGAGATAGCGTGTTGGGTGTCTACTCTGTCGTGACAATGTAACTAGAAAGTGGAATGAGGCAGGAAGGGAAGTCAGAAGGGAGGGACAAGCAGCTGTTTTAAGCTTGGTGGCTATTTTAATATTACAAGACTTTGTTCTTCTGATGCTTCACCACCTCATTAACCTATGTGTCATTTTGAAGTATTTTGCCATGCTCTGATGATTCGAGACTTGCTCACTAACAACACAACAAGTAGAGTCGTGGTGAATTAATTTTCAATTAGTTCTCATTAATGAACTTCATTGTTATGGGTCTAATTGCTCTCCTAACTTCAGAAAATTTAGCAAGCACTTTGATGGGGTAGTGGGGAAAGCAGCTATAAGAGTCAGGAATATTGTGGGCCCTTTTCAGAAGACCTTACTTCAACCATCGTCCAAAACAAAACAAAAACTATGTCTAAATTATAAATCAAACACATACCAGTAGAACCCATGTGTCTTCTCTGGGGTCTTCAGAGGTAAGTTTTATTTCTAGCTGTACCTGGTGTGTATCTTGTCCCCCAAAAACAGGCTCAAGAAGGGAAAAGATTAGATTTAAGAAGAAAAGGGCTCTGGGCAAGGCATTTTCTCCTCCTATGCCTTGAAAAAGGTTTAGTCCAGAGCATCTAGATCCAACTAATATGAGTCTATAATACTTGGCAAATAATCCCAAATGAATCTAATACAGAAAGACAAACTACATAGTAAAATCCATGTTCTTGGGTCGCTTAATGAAGGAATAAGAGCCTGAGTAACATGCCCACAAACCAAAACCTCTAGCAGTTTCTCAGGAGGAGTGTGATATTCTTGTGCCAAGACAAGAAGGTTTCAATGCTCCTTCCATTTCAATTTTTTAAAAACCTACGACTGAGATGGGTGAGATATTCACCACCCACAGACTAAGCATTCGCCTTCATAAAATTTAATAAACATTTTTTGTCCTCATGATTTTTTCACGAAAAACTGATTTGTTGATAGATTAATCCTTTGGTGTTTGCTCTTGAGGAGGCACACATTTTAACATACACTATGATTTTAGAATTAGGAAAAAGGTATTTAACAAACAAAGAGCATTTCTTAGTTTATGGTGTGAATTCTTCCTTTCACATAGAAATGATTATTTTAGTGTTTTTCACTAGGTATTTATTGAGTGACGATTATTCATAACATGAGACTTTTCAAATCATGTCTTTAAAAAATTAAAATAAAACTATAATATGGGGGATCCTGTTCTGGTGAAACTATAAAGTAGTTGAGATGACGAAAGAGGAATGCATGAAAGTGTACAACTGTGACAAAGCAACAGATAAGTAAGTACAAAATAATGCGTAGAAGGTCTAAGGAGAAGTGTTCGGGCACGTAAAACAGAGTCCATTATCATGGCCAACCCTTTGCTGGTGAATTATTGGCTTTATTTACTTCCTTCATCAGAAGCCGTTTCGCTGCATTGCTGATCATTTTCTTTTGAAAACAAACTCAGATTTTAACTCTTTTTAAATGAGTGGCATTTTATAGACAGAAGAATTTCCTGGCATTCCGTTCTTTGACACAGAAAGGTGTAAGAATAACATTGGGGATTTTCTATGGTGATGTAAAGACAATGACTTCCTTGTAAATCAGCAAGAAACTGGAAATGTGAAACACTTTATTCCGTCAGTCACTTTTAAAGATCTGGAATGAAACTGTGCAGATTAGATACAATCTGTAAGAATATAAAAAGAACGATAGATAATAAAACTATACATTTTTTAATGAACAGGAACAAAACTCAGAAGAAATAGGTGGCCCGTTAGTTAAATCAGTGAATTAGGAAAACTTGTCAAAACATTTAGAGATAATTAATCTTTAATAAATGGATGTGTTTTTAACAAAATATTGACTAAATGGTTACAAACAAGATCTGGAGTCTGAAGATGGCATAGTAGAAAGAGCTCAGGTTTTAGAAATAGACGGACTTGAATTAATCCCACTTCTGACATTCATGAACAGGTTCTTGGACAAGTTTCTTAACTTCTCTGTGTCTCCGTTTCATTATTGGTAAAGTACAAAAACAATGGTGGCACCGTTATAAAGATTTTTGAGAGGACTAAATGGTAAGCACTCAATGAAAAGGAACTATTGCTATATGTACTCAGCTGAACATTCGGAAGTAAGCAAGGCTCTCTAGTAGGAGGATAAGGAAAGTTATCTTACAATGTCATCTCATTAGTTAAATCAACAAATTATTGTTATTAAAAACCACCAGGAAACTTGGAGACATAAACAAGTAAGAATTATGTGACTGCCATAACTTAGGCTGCATGGTGGTGTGTTCAAAAACTTAATGTCGCCCTAACCAGTTTGGCTCAGTGGATAGAGCATCAGCCTGTGGACTCAAGGGTCCCAGGTTAGATTCAGGTCAAAGGCATGTACCTTGGTTGTGGGCACATCCCCAGTAGGGGGTGTGCAGGAGGCAGCTGATCGATGTTTCTCTCTCATCGATGTTTCTAACTCTCTATCCCTTTCCCTTCCTCTCTGTAAAAAATCAATAAAATATATTTTTTTTAAAAAAAGTTAATGTCAGTTTCCAAATCTCAACCTATAGCACAAAAATTAAGCCTTTAATATTATTTCACCTCTATAATTACACTGACACACCAGATTATTGGATCCTACCTTTTGTCCTAAACTATCCTGAGTTAAAAATCAACAATAACACCCTGGCTGTGTGGCTCAGCTGGTTGCACGCAGCCCCGTTGGATTCCCGGTCAGGGCACATGCCCAGGCTTCCTGCTCCATCCCCAGTTGGAGTGTGTGCAGGAGGCAACCATCGATCGATATCGATCCTTCTCTCTTCCTCTCCCTTCCTCTCTCTCTGAAATCAATAAAAACATTTTTTAAGTCAACAATAATATACATGTCCTGATGCTTCCCATGAATAAAACATAAGTGTATGTATATATGTGGTTTTATTAGGTCAGCTGGAAAAATAAACGGCCCTGCAGCCAGGCACCTGTTTTCTACATATTCCAATACGGGGAATGTCAACTCCCTTAAAGAACCACCGTGAAACCGGCCTCTCCGTGCATTGTCCCAACTCAACATAATTCTTTTTCTTACATGTTTTGCAAAATATTAAAGACCTTCTCAGTATCTCTCATCTTAGTCATAATGTTCTTGTAAGATGATTTTATGACTTTAATTATTTTTTAGACACAATCATACCATACTAACTGAAATTCAGATAGTATTACTTAAAAAAAAAACAATGAGAAAGAATTGAATAAAATTTTAATTCTGACCCTGCAAAATACTTTTAAAATAAGCCATTTTACCTGTGATAAAATAACATGTTATTGCCCCCATTCTAGCCTAAGAAAATGTCAACTACTTTGTTTTCTTTTTAAAAAGTAAAACAATAATACATGTACATAGTTTCAAAAATTGAAGAGTTCAAAAGAATCTGCTCCTCTAATCTCCCAATTAAACTTGGTTCTTAATTTGGAGTCACTATTCAGTCATGGACGTTATTTTCTTATTTCTTAAATTCTTTTATTTTGTCACTCATGGACTTCCTAAATGCAATTTTACATTGATGTACCTGACACCATGATAGATAGATAGATAGATAGATAGATAGATAGATAGATAAACAGACAGTAGATAGATAAACTTCTACTCCTATTTAATATATGTAGTATGTATTGTTATACTTAATGTTATAATATTAGTTTAAAAAAGTTCTAGAACCATTTCACTTAAGTTATTGTTTATATGAAGTCAAAAGTAGAATTAAAGCAAATAACATAAGCACCTATCTAGCCAGAGCTAAATAACCAGGATTCTTTGTAGTCAGACAATGATAATTTATGTTCCTGATGGTCCTTCACTCTGCAAGATGCAAGTACCTTCTGAAGCACAAAGCAGTCATTTGACTTAGTCTTGATGTTAAAGCCATCTTATTATATTCTGTTTCCTTGAAATGTATGATCCAGAACTAAAAGTTTCATATGTGTGGCAATTTATTTTTACTTAGAATATTAATTATACTACTTCATTATCCTTAAATTCTTTAAAAGGAGCTCCCTTTACATTTCACATGGAAATAAAAGGACCTGTGGAGAAAAGAAAAGATGATATTTACCTGTACAGCATTTTGAGTAAAAATTCTGTTTGTCTTCATTCTTGAGTGCATCGGTATTAATATTGCCTTAACGTACACGAAGCCATTTTACCTTTTTTTCCCTAATACATATAATCAAATATCTAGATGTTGTCTTAATAGATTTTGATTCCATAAACACAATATTTTAACTTCTTATAAATGTATTTCAAATGATTAAAGTGCAGCTATTTAGATATTTTATACAAGGAAAAATACTTTTAGTAAATAAAAGTAATTGTGCTCAGATATCTAAGTGTGTTACGTCAAACATTTATGGTACTCAGTTTTATAAGTTAATAATTTAATACCATTTAATTATTTTACATAATTTAAGTAATTTCTTCAGAGCTAGTTACATCTATTTTCTACAGCCATCTTCATAAGTATGCATTGTACATGGTATGAATAAACACCTTAAAACCTATTGCTCTGCAACCAAAGGACTTGTATGCATGCATATTAACATAACCAATGGACACAGACACTGGGGCGGTGGGGGCTTGCCCCGGGTGGGAATGGCTGGGGGGATCAATTGGGGGAAAAGAAGACATATTTAAAACTTTAGACAATAAATAAATAAATGAATAAATAAATAGATAAATAAATATTTTTTTAAAAAACCTATTGCTCTGAATATTATTGGAAGGTAAATAATTAACACAGAAAACCGTCTTTTAGAAGTTTCTATAATATTTTATGTACGCTTTGCTTTGATTTTTTAAATGTTTTGAGCATACTAAGTTGTTCTATTATTAACTATTAATTTTTTATATTTATATGCATCAATAGAATATTTCTATTTTGATAGACAGAAACCAAAGGAAGCAAGGAAATGCACAATTAAACCAGAAAGATACTATGTCATCCAGTACTCAGACACCACAGGGTATGTTAAGAGATTCTGTTGTATTCATGATGGCATATGGTAGGCTTCCAAAATTAACAGAGTATTTTGCTGTCTGCTGGCTTGTATCAATCTAAATAGTTTTGTGTTTGGTTTCATTCCAGATGGAGGGCCTTAAAATACCTTCTTGTTTTGATAAGCACTGTTTGTTATTGTTGTTAATCCTCACCCAAGGACATTTTTTCCATTGATTTTTAGAGAGAGTGAAAGGGAGCGGGAGAAATCTCGATGTGAGAGAGACACATCAATTGGTGGCCTCCTACACGTGCCCCGACTCAGCACTAGGGATTGGGCCGGAAACCAAGGTACATGCCCTTGACCAGAATCAAACCTGAGACCCTTCGGTCCTCGGGGCCATGGTCTAACCACTGAGCAACTGGCTAGGGCTTGATAAGCACTTTTTAGAATTTATGAAGCATCAACCTCTTTTAGTTATGTGATTCTAGTTAAGAAAATACTCAGAAATCACATTTCTTCTGTTTTCCTTACAGTTCTCTCCTCCACTCGACCTATCTTCTCTTTGTTCCTTGGGGTAATTTCTTTGTTTTCTTCCTCTCAACCAAACTGAATTTTTAGAAAGATATTTTAAAAATAGATTAGGGAATATATATTAAAAATAAATTAGGGAAGATATATACTTATAGGGTCGTGATACCTGTTTTTCATGCCTGACCTAATAGGTGGTGCGCTTGTTTCCCTTGACCTTTCACACGTGCTGTGGCTTCTCCAATTTTGTTCAAGACTCACAGGGTTAGCATTGCTGAGCACACCCTGACACCCACAGTGGTATGGAGTCACTGTCACTTCACTTCAGCTTTATAAAATATTCAGTTTATGCCCAGAATGTGTTCACTATATCAATCCAATTTCAATCTGATTTCAAAACATGGAATGTATTTCTAAATTCTAAGGAAGAACATAGAGTCTCATCTCAAATTCTGCAGAGCCAGGTCAGTATGTGGCACTGTTATAAAATGAAATGAAGGTTTTCAGAGTCTCATAAACTCAACTTCAATGTTCACGTATACACTTTGTAAATATTAATTAGGATACTCTGTGTCTCCCATAAACCGTACTGGGGCCCCCTTCTCCAAACCTCCAACCACTGCCATCTGGGTCTGAGGCATCCCTGGGTCATTTATTCTGGTAGGTGTCAAATTTTTGTTGAGGGCGTTATATTAGGATTTCTGAAAGAGGTGGCAGTGATACTTAGCTCTATGCCCCTCACTTAACCATAAAGGAGCCAAAGAGCAATACACATTTTGAGATCAATTACTCTCTTTGGTTTAGAAGGACCTTAGTGACTCAACCTTCAAGACCAGTCATTTTGGTGAGAGATTCCAGCCATGCCAAGCTCCTTCTTCACACAGTGTCACACGACAAAGCACAGGCACAAGCTCACCAGGCAAGGGATAGCTGGAGTGTTGTTAGTTGCCTTCAGCTGGCTTTCTCCTCCTGGAGCAGAGGGACAACTCAGACATAGCATGTTTAAGATCACAGGCACTGGGGTTAGCCGGTCCTGGTTCAAATTTCACACATTGCTAACCGTGTGACTTTGGGCAAGTTAATTAAGCTTAACTTTCTCCTCTATAAAGTAGCTAATAACCACATGTACTTCATAGGGCTTCAATGTGATAATGTATATAACGTGTCTAGCACATGGTGAAAACTCAGTAAGTGTTGATTATTATTTCATTCATTTATTCAACAAACACTGAACACCTAACTGAAAAGCATTTTATGGATGGAGAAACTGAGGCACAGGAATCTGGTGCAATTATCCAAAGTCACTGTTGAGATAAAACAAATGTCTTAATGTCGATTTTTTTTTGCCTCCAGACTAAGCTAGTTTTCTTAATGCGATGTTAAAAACCCCACTTAGATTTAGGAAACAGCCAGGAGCTTCTCAAAAAGTAAAACATTTTAAAGACAAGCCCATTTCTTTTTTTCTTTTTCTTTTTTTAAATAATTTTTATTTCTTGAAGTATGCATGCATACAAGTCCTTCGGTTGATCTCCTAACCCACCGTCCCAAACCCTCCCGAGGTTCCCACTGTAGTCTGACAGTTTGTTCAATGCTGCTCTGCCTCTGTATCTACCCCCTGTTCATCAATCTATACTGGTCCCCATTATCTGTCCCAACCTCACTGGAGCCGTCCCAACCTCACTGGGGCCGTTTCGAAAGACAAGCCCATTTCTTGTTTTCGTTTTGTGTAAGGTATAATGATTTCAAATATGCCTAAAGTGTGTTCTTGAACAGAACAAAAGAAGACTGAGATGTATATGTGATACACATACACACACACACACACACACTATATATATGTATTATATATATAATATATATATAAACTTTATATATATTATATATGATGTAATTTTTTTTGAAAGTGGAAAGGAGAGAGAGAGAGACAGAAACATCAATGTGAGAGAGACACGTCAATTCGTTGCCTCCCCACCGTATGTGGGATAGGGCCTAAAAGTGAGGTAAGTGTCCTTAACCACAATTGAACCCAGGACCCTTCGGTCCGCAAGCTGATGCTCTATATGCTGAGCCAAACTAGCCAGGGCCCAACAAATATTTTAACCACACGAAAATCTCTCTCATTGCTTTAGCTGTATCTTGCACAAGCTAAAAATATATATATTATTGTCAACTAAAAGCCTAGGATTTCTACTTTTTTATTATGCATATTGTCTTCATTTCTTCATATAATGATATTCTTATACATTTTAATCAATACTATATAATATAGCAAATAATAAAGACAAACAATGGATGAGGAGCAGGAGGAGAAAGGATATCTTTCCATTGATGATTTATTTTTTCAAAGGAATGCTTATTCCCAGAGATTGCCTAACA
Organism: Myotis davidii; assembly: GCF_000327345.1. NCBI lineage: Eukaryota > Metazoa > Chordata > Mammalia > Chiroptera > Vespertilionidae > Myotis > Myotis davidii. The sequence continues at coordinate 14,508,210 of NW_006288615.1, read as the reverse complement.
AAGTGAAATTATTGTACTAGATAGATAACCCACAGTCACCCTACCAAATGCTGATTAGACCCACCTTTCCTGACATAAATATGTCAAAGTGTTAAAACTTGATTTTTTCCTAAATTCCTCTAATTGAAACTGTACTAAACTTAATATGAAAATAAAGTTTGAAACAGCCGGGAGTCAAAATGTATATTTTGAATGACAGCAGTTCTGCTGGATAATAATCATTTCTTTAGCCATATAAAAACCTTATCATTCCATGATTATGCATTTCTGATGCAGATAATTTATTATAAGAAAAGCAAGACAGTCCTGGTTTGTGCAAGTGCATTTAAAATTTACTCTGCTGTGAGATGTAACCTTGATAAGAAAATATTATTACAAATGACAAGACTTTTTATGCAAAACTGGAATTTGACAGTGTCATTTACAATAACAGTGAGTCTTTTAATCCATGTACCTTATCTGTTGTACATGATACTTATCAGCTCACATTATAACAGCTCTGAGCTTAATATTCACTTTTATGTTCCCTCCCCTGCTATAACAATTTTGAAGCTGATCAAAATATTTCTCCTTATTGAATAGGAGATGAGATGAATCCATTGATTCATTTCACGTACTCCTATGGAATGCCTCTTATGTGCCAGCTAGCGACCTGTGTGAAGGAAAATCCATAGTCCCTGCTGTCATATAGCTTAGAGCAGCCGTGGGCAAACTACGGCCCGCGGGTCGGATCCAGCCCGTTTGAAATGAATAAAACTATTGAAAAAAAAGACCATACCCTTTTATGTAATGATGTTTACTTTGAATTTATATTAGTTCACACAAACACTCTATCCATGCTTTTGTTCCGGCCCTCCGGTCCAATTTAAGCACCCATTGTGGCCCTCGAGTCAAAAAGTTTGCCCACCCCTGGCTTAGAGTCTAGTGAAGGAACCAAACTTCTAACAAATAATCACACAAAGAAGTATATAACTTAAAGTTGATTAAGTGTTATGAAGAAAAATTATAGGGCACCATGATAAGCTAGAACAGGAAGACTAATTTAGTTTGATAGATCAGGGAAAGCCTTTCTGCAACCTTCACATTTAAGATGAGAACTACAGAAGCAGTGAGTTGGCTGGGCAACCTAGTGGAGAGATAGAGTAGACTTTGTGATTACTTCCCTCCTTCCTCCTTCATCCCACATACCCCTTGCACACGTAGTATATGAACCACCAGTTTGGACTGGTATAGAGAGCCTGCCCTCATCTCAAGGACTGGGCCCCTGATTGCTGCAATCAGATCTCCTTGTCAGAGTGACTGGTTCAGAGATGGGCTGGCCTGAGCCAATTAGTATATGACAGACTTCAGGTCAAAGTAATTGATTCTTAGTGGGTATGTGACTTAAGTTGAATTAATCAGAATGATGGTCAGGGCTTCCTTGAAGGTGGATTTTTGAAAGAGCTGTTCTGTCTTCCTGGATGTGAACAAGGACATGCAGCTTGGCAGCTAGTGGCAGCCACCTCTCTGCCAGAAGAAAACCCAGCTTTGAAAAATAAAGCCAACATACAGGAGAGAACTGGCATAAACACAGTGAGATGGAGCCCTGATGGTATTATGAACTGAAGGCTAAACCAACCACTGGTCCATCCAGCTTGAGTTTTTTGTTAATGGCTACCAAAAACATCCTGTTACAGGCAAAGAGGATTCTTGACAGAGAACATAGTCCATGTGAAAACCCTAAAGCAGGAAAGGGTGTGATACAATGTTGGATACTTCTTGTTTCCGAAATAGATCCATTCCTTTGTCCCCTAAGAACGTTAGACCCCTAGTCAACTCCTGTTTAAGTATTTCCTCTTTCTCCATAAAGTCTTCTCTAATCATTCTTACCCATAAGAGTGATACCCTTCCTTCTTACTGACTCTAGCCAACTTTTTCCAATTACAATTTCAATATCTGCTATATTACTTGCCTTCCCCCTCTAACCTGTTCTCCAATGTACTTTTGCATCTGCACGCCTTTGCCCAGCATATTTCATATTTCTTCAACCATGAATGAACTTCTTACACCATCTATTGAAATTCTACATACCCTTCAAACATGTCCCTGTAGACAATTAGGGTTTCCTTTTGCTGGAGGAAGGGAAAGGAAGCCAACCTCTCCTGGAAAACCTTCTCTAATCCCCCAGGAGGACATAAGCATGTCTGTTTCTTCCACTAGATTGTCCTTTGTGGAGGACAGGGATCACCTTTTATTCAACTTTGAGTTCCCACTGTATTATTACAACAGAGACACTGTTTATTGAATGAATAATTGAATGGATGGATGAATAAATAGATGGACAGATTCCTCTAAATATGTTTTTACATGTGTGGAAGTTCTTAGAAGAACCATATCCAGTTTTTTAATCCTCTTAGTACATAGCAGAATACACATGCATATTGTAGGAAATAATAAAAATATTTAATAAATGAAAAAGCTTACATATGAGATGCTAGAATTTCAAACCAGAAGTATAAGAATTTAAGTAAATTTGTGGTTGTTTTTCTTTTTAAACTGGAAGTTATAGAAGGTCATTTAGCCACATTCCTTGAATATCAAGAGTTAAGCACATTCTTTGTTAATGATATAAGTCATCAGAGCTATTACTAAAGTCTCTGATATACAAAGATAGAAAACTAATAGAAACCAGAAGTGTTGTTCAGTTGTTTAAGTAATGAATTTTGGTGAATTGAATTTAAATGGCAAATAGTTTCAACTATAAATACTTGTCTAAAAGAACTAAAGACCAATGTGTAGGCCCCTCTATAAAACACTCTTTTGAAATGGCAAATATACTTTTACTGAGAATGTCTTTCAATGGGTCAAAGTGGAAACTTAACTGTTTAATCTTTTTTTTTTTAGAGTGAGGGGCCTCATATTTTTGATAGGTTAAGATTTTTTGTGTCACTCATGCAATGTTTGGAAGAAATATAATTGGTACAGATTTTTTGCATGACAATTTGACATTATCTATCAAAATGTAAAATATGTATAACCTTTGACCTATTGAATCCACATTTAGGATCCCATCCCAAATAAAAACTCACACTAGAACACAAAGAAATATATACAAAAAAAAGTTGGATGTAATATTATTATTCAATCTCAACTCAAGGGAAGAAATGGGATGGTCAGTTCTCCTTGGAAGAGGGGAAGAGGATTCAAAGAGGAAATAAGTTAAGCCAAGCCTTCAGGGGTAGTTTGGCACATAGCAAAGGTAAAGTACAGGTAGTGAAGAGTAAAAAAAGATATCTGCAGTTGTCCATCACCCTGGTGTCTAACATTTACACATAATAAAGTTATTGATGTAATTAAGTTGGAACCTCTGTTTAGTTAATTCTGTGACAGCAGTGTGAACCACTTTCCTAAAAGGATTTGGCTTATGAAAAAAATTGGCTAAAAAGTAACAAAACAAAACAGTGATAATACAGCTAATAACAACAGCTACCATTTATGAGGTGCTACCACAAGCCAGCACTGTGCTAGGCACATGATATTCATGAGTTCAGTGATTTCTGATCACATATGCAAGCTGCCTCAGGATATTCAAGGACTATATAGTGTGGCAGAGATCATTTGGATTTGTTCTATGTGGTCCTGGGTTAGAACTAAAATCAATGGATGGAAGCCATAGAAAAGACAGATTTCAATCAACCAGGGGAATAGTTACCAAAGATGGACCGAATAACTAACTGCTGGATATAATATGTTTTTTACTTTTTAACTATTAATACTTTCCTTTGTAATAGATAGTTTTTACTCCCAAACTACTTAAAGACTAAGAACAAGAAGCAAAGGCAGAATTTAAAGAATTCTGATTCTTGAAGAGTTTGTTATTCCTCTCACCCACAGATATACTTCTATGTCCTACAATACCAGCAAATGAAAAAGAACATAGGGAATTAGAAGCTCTTGACTCATAGGTGAAATACAACCTTAAGCAGCTCAAGCATATTGAGTTTTATTGGGACATGCACAATACGTAAGGGGTTCCTCACAAAACTCTGGGGCAAAAGTGTTACTTGAAGCTTCTGTGGTCAGGTATAGCCGCCTCTTCTGATTGGACAGTTAGACTGGTGCCCAGATTGCCAGCTGCCTTGGTGGTTCTTGTCCCCTGCCACTCATCTATGGATCTACCTACCCATTTGCTTTTTACACTGAGTCCTTGCTTTGACAGGTGGTTTTAACTTCAAATTACAAATAATTTTCTCTCTGGGTACAATCTCAGTCCCTCACTCATATTTAACATTTTAAGTAACAGCCTGCTGTTCATCATCTTAAGCAATTTGCGGATTTAAACCTGCACTGTGTATGTAAATACATATGCATTCTAATACAAATAACTTCCTGCTTCATTCCTTTCACACATAACATCCTCAAACAGAGAAGGGTAGAAAAAACAAAGCCTCCAGTGAGCTGAGGATTCCCCACACCCCTATCACCATTACACCATATGTGAAGAGCTCCATAACTCTACAACTTACAGGAAATGTTGAAGAAGGGCCTCCAAGTGTCAGGGCGGGTAGTTGAATTAGACTACCTAGAGTTGTTCTCCCAAGTCTGAGAATCTGTGTCTCTCTGATAATTAACTTTAGTTGCGAATAAGCCTTGTCCTGGTTTGGCTCAATGGATAGAGCCTCGGCTCATGGACTGAAGGATCCCGGGTTCGATTCCAGTCAAGGGCACATGCCCGGGTTGCAGGCTCAATTCCCCAGTCAGGGGACATGCAGAAGGCAGCCAATCAATGATTCTCTCTCATCATTGATGTTTCTATTTCTACCACTCCTTTCCTCTCTGAAATCAATAAAAATATATTTTTTAAAAAGAGAGAGAGAATCAGCCTTGAAATGGGACTATTCCCATATATGTCTTTTAGTCACAAGTTATAAACCATCATTGTTGGATTACTGAGAACAGTGAGATGATGGGAATGGGAGTATCAGAACACAAATGAAGTCATTGATTGGTTACAGTCAAGATTATAAAAATTAATAAGACATGGTCCTATGCTCAGAAAGTTCATTGTCCAGTGAAGGAAACAGCCATTCTAGACCATTTGGGAACATGACAAGTAAAGTGACTTTTTAAAATGTGTACAAAGTGTCATGTGGTGGATATTAAAGATGGGGATCGGGGATAGCATCCCAGTATCTACAGTATTGTTTCCCCATGAGGCCTTCCTGGCCACCCTTTTAAAACTTGCACATCATCCTTACCAGTATCTTCTATCTCTTTTCCCCCTACATCTTTTTCTATAACTCCTAGAATATTTTTTTAAAATATATTTTATTGATTTTTTACAGAGAGGAAGGGAGAGGTATAGAGAGTTAGAAACATCGATGAAAGAGAAACATCGATCAGCTGCCTCCTGCACACCTCCTACTGGGGATGTGCCTGCAGCCCAGGTACATGCCCTTGACCGGAATCGAACCTGGGACCTTTCAGTCCGCAGGCCGATGCTCTATCCACCGAGCCAAACCGGTTTCGGCAACTCCTAGAATATTTTATATTATTCCATTACTGCCACTAGAATGTATGAGGTTTTTCAAGGCAGGGATTTTTGTCTCTTTTATTCACTGCAGTATCACCAATATCAGGAGCAGTGCCTGGAACCTCCTATGTGCTCAATAAGTATTGAATGAATGAATTATGGTGGTTCTGAGAAACTGAGAACAAGAATACGGAAGAGGAAGTGGTCTAGAGAAAAATATGTCACATTCAGTTTAGGACTTTCTGGACCACTCCAGGGAAGACTCTGTAGGAAAGATGAAGCTATGCCGAGTCTCAGAATGTTAGATCTGACAGACACCCCAGAGATTATGCTCTCTTCAGTAGTATCATTTAGAAAAGAAAAACAACAACAACAACAACAACAGGTCCAGAAAAGTGAAGTACCTTGAGCATGGCAAGACAAACACTAGCTAGATACTAGCACAACTGAGCTGAGCTCCCAGGCTTCCTGTTCCCAGCTCCATGCCTTTGGTGTTTATGCCTCATATTGTTTGGTTTCTGCTGATCTAAGAGAAGGCTAAAAATCACTTGCCTTTGACCTTCAGCTAAAACTTAACTAAATTGTTAAATGACTATTTTTATGGGGCCTAGTTGGCCAATTAGTTCAGGAAAGAAAACTTTTGAGCATGAACGAAATATAGAAAAATCTAATCAAGGAGAACTCTTCATGGCTGAGGCTGCCTTAGCAGCTGTGCTAGAACAATAGACGTCTTTGATTGTGTGCCTCACGCCAAGCAAGAGGTTGGCTGAAACACTCATGATTTCATTTTTATTTGATATTTTTAATAGAAATATAATTTACACACAGTAAAACCTACAGATGTTAAGTGCACAAGTCAATGAAGTTGCCCTTCTCAGTCAAAGTCCCCTCCCACAGGCGCCACAATTCTGATTTCTATCACCATTGTTCAGTTTTACCAGTTAAAGAACTTAATAAAAAAGAAAACCTGTAGCATAGATTTTTCTGTGTCTGGCTCCTTTTGCTAATGACTTTTAGCATCATGTCTGTGAGATTCAGCCATGTTGTTGTTGTTATTAGTTTTTTTTCCCTTCATATTGCTGAGTAGTATTCCATTGTATGAATATACCACAACTTGTTTACCCATTCTTTTACGATGAATATTTGGGTTGTTTCTAATTTCTGGCTACTGTGAATAAAGCTGCTATAGACATTCTTATTAAGTCTACTTATAGACATATGTTTTCATATCTATTGGGTAAATCCCTAGAAGTGAAATGTCTGGGTCATAGGATAGTTACATGTTTCACTTTATAAAGAACTGCCAAAGAATTTTCCAAAGTGGTTTTATGATATTACACTCACAACAGCAATGTGTAAGATTTAATTTCCAATTCCTTCAGATCCTCACCAATAAAGGTGTTATCAAGCCTTTTCATTTAGCCACAATACCATTTTGGTAACTGCTGAGAAGAAGCAAGATCTTGGGAACAGATGGGGGTAAGTGGGGGTGGGGGCTGGGGAAGCTGCTGGGGACATTTTCTCTAGGGATTGAACTAAACTAAGAAAGATCGGCCCTAGGTTCAACGCAAAAGGATCTTTTCATTCCGGTCATTTCGCCCACGCAGAGAATGATGCCTCTGGAAGTGGTGGTGGAGTTGCAGATCCGGGCAATTTCCTGCCCAGGGGTGTTCCTTCCTGACAAGCAAGATGTGTACCTTGGGTTTATCTCCTGAATCAGTACCTGGAGACAAACTGCTTTCCCTTTGTGTTCCCTATTATGATTCAGCAGAGGATGAGATTTCAAAAGTTATTTGAAAATGCAATAGATCCTGGAGCTGTAGCAGACATTTTAGAAAGCATTTTGACCAGGTTTGAATTAATAGAGCTAGTGCCTCCAGAGGGGAAGGGCGAGCGAGCAAGACAGAAACATCAATGCTGCGAGAGAATCATTGATCGGCTGTCTCCTGCATGCCTCACAATGGGGACCACGCCTGCAACCCAAGCATGTGCCCTTGACCAGAATCAAACTTGGAACCCTTCAGTCTCCAGGCCGATGCTCTATCCACTGAGAAAAACCAGCTAAGGCTGCAACTTGCTTTTTTAAATTTATTTATTAACTAAGATGTCTTTATGAGAAACCAAGATGGCGGCATAGGTAAACACTGGAGATTGCTGCCTCACACAACCACTTCAAAAACACAACTAAAAGACGGAACGGCCATCATCCAGAACCACAGGAAGGCTGGCTGAGTGGAAATTCTACAATTAGAAGGAAAGAGAAAAGTATACTGAGACTCAGAGGAGGTGGGGTGCGGAAGTAAAATACAGAGGTACAGAGGCGCATGCAGAGAGGGTTGGTGGCTGAGGACACAGTTGTCTTTTTCTATAGGGAGGGGG
>NW_006288615.1:14490441-14498753 GCF_000327345.1 Myotis davidii | reverse complement strand
GGCACCTATGTATGAGGACAGTGGTGGGGGGGGGGACGGTGAGTGCGGAGGGGAGCTATGGGGGGAAAAAGAGGAACAACTGTAATAATCTGAACAATAAAGATTTAAAAAAATAAATAACAAAAAAAGATGTCTTTATTTTTGTGTGTGATTAATCACTATGCTTTAATTACATTCAATTTGTAACAATGAAATTGGGGGTCACCACAAAATGAGGAACTGTATTAAAGGGTCGCAACATTAGGAAGGTTGAGAACCACCGGTCTAAGGTTTATTTCTACCTCAATTGCTGGCCCCTACCCAGCCTTGCCCTGGTCCGGGCTTGGGCAGGAGGCAAACAACTGATGGGTTTCTCTCACATCAATTATTTCTTTCTTTCCCTCCCTCCCCTACTCTCTCTAAACATCAATGGGAAAATATCCTTGGGTGAGGATTAAAAAAACAAACAAAGGTGGGTAACCTGGTCAGAAGGTCAAATCTTCAAAGTGCAGGCAGGCTGCTCCTCCCAGGGCGTCCGGACTGAATGTTCCAGAGCATCTCCAGGAAGGCCTGCGGGGATGGTGCCTCTACAATCTGGAAGGTGTTCTGGACTCTGCCGAACAGGATGAAGTGTCTCTCCTCCAGAGAGATGAACCCGAAGTGGTTCTCATGAACAGGATGAAGACTCCAGGGCACCGCCCGGGGTAGGGTGAGCTTATGAGGCAACATTGTGCACAGCATAGAAACACATCCTCCTGCAGGTTCGGGGGTAGTCCTGGTAAGATGAGCGCACGCCCACAGGCAGAGCAAACGGAACAGGCTGCTCCTCTGAAGCTGCAGCCCCGGACTCCCCGACGCTGGGCTGGGCAGGGCTCTGCCAGCCATGGCCCTGGCTTTCCTCAGTCCCGTCTTCTTGCTGCTGCTGCTGCTGCTCCCGGATCACCTGCTGGTCAATCTCCTGGACCACGCGGGAGAGCTCGTTGAAGTTGGGGAAGAACTCGCCATCTGGCAGCTGGATGCAGCGCATGAGGTGGATCTCTAACGTCCCCATGTAGTTTCCCGTGATCTTCTTGTGACCATGGCATACTTCCCATGGAAGCTGAGCATGGCAATCATTAGGCCTAAGCGATCGTATCTGCATTGGAAGAGGCCTGGCCTGATGAGGTCGTATGGTAGGTCAGCCAGTCATATGGCAGTCTGTCCTCAAACACCTGCAGAACCTGTTCTCCCCTAACCGCGTTGGTGAATCCGTTTGGTGGTCTCTCTTGGTCCACTTAGTGCTGAACCTGTCCTTCCGAATCTGCATGAGGCGGCTGTGGGAAAAGCTGTAGAAGTCGTCCGTGCACTCCACCGTGGCTGATTTCCTCTCTGTCAGGCGAATTCTAAACGAGGGTTCGAATTGCATTGGGCCATCCACATGGGTGTTAAGGGAAGGCACGCACGTCCAACCAGTAATGCATAAGCCATCCACCACTACCCTCAGCAGTCTTCTATAGTCATAATCTAGCTGCCACAAACCCAAGACGTACCCATCATCTCCGGTTTCTGCAAGGTTTCAGGAACGCCAAACTCCTCCCGGCAGCGCCATCTCCAGATGCTGTCGGTGTGCAGGATGTGCTGGACTTTTTTGCAAGCCTGGGCCAGGCTGGGCAGGTCGGTGCCGGGAAGCAAGGCGAAGATCTCCACCAGCAGTTTCGCTGGCAGGTCCCGCAGCGAGCAGTGCGGGGCGGTGGGGGAGGCATGGGGCTCTGGATTCCTCCACTCCCCGCACAGCACCGCGCTGCCGAGTCCACCTCCACGTGCTTTTCTGCCAGGGCCGGCTTGCCATCGGCTGCTGCTGTCTCAGCTGCGACCTGGCACTCCTGAAGACACCGACATCCCCGCGAAGAGCCCACGCCCAGAGGCAAGCGCACTCCTCCATGCCTCCTTGCTTAACAGCCACCACAGTGTGGGCCGTCGCCCCTCCACAGGGTTTTTTAGTCTGGCTGGGTCCGCCCCAGAGTCCAGCCACGCCCCCTCAGGGAGGAACCAATTGTAGGACTTTAAACCCATACCCATTAACAGTCACCTCCCTTTCCCAGTGCCCCTCCCTGCCCTCCCGCCCTAGGCCCTGGCAGTCACTAATCTGCTTTCTGTAGGGAGACGCCCCCAGGGATATGCCTATGGAGAGAGGTCAGGGGGGACATTTCACAGAAATGTAGTCCAGAAAAACACAACGGTGGTACATCTACACAATGGAATACTACGCTGCTGGGGTAAAAAAGAAGGAACTCTTGCCATTTGCAACTGCATGAATGGAACTGGAGAGCATTATGCTAAGTGAAATTAGCCAGTCAGAGAAGATAAATACCACATGATCTCACTCATTTGTGGAATATAGAGAACAACATAGACTGATGAACAGGGACAGATCCAGGGAGGGGATTTTGGGGCTAAGGGGAAGAGATCAACCGAAGGACTTGTATGCATACATATAAGCCAAACCAATGAACACAGACAACTGGGGGATGAGAGCATGAGTGGGTTGTGGAGGTTGGGGGTTAATAAGGGGATGAGGACACGTTTGTAGTACCTTAACCAATAAAGAAATTAAAGATTAAAAAATAAAATAAAAAAAGTAATATTCATGAGAATGGTTTTTTTTTTTAAAAAAAAAAGAGAAGCAAGATCTTTACAATAGTATCACTATTCCTTTTTTTTTTTAAATATATTTTATTGCTTTTTACAGAGAGGAAGGGAGAGAGATAGAGAGTCAGAAACATCAATGAGAGAGAAACATCGATCAGCTGCCTCCTGCTCATCTCCTACTGGGGATATACCCGCAACCCAGGTACATGCCCCTGACCGGAATCGAACCTGGGACCCCTCAGTCTGCAGGCCGACGCTCTATCCACTGAGCCAAACCGGCTCCGGCCAATAGTATCACTACTCCTGACAACATCAGAGAGCACACTCTGTCCTGGCCTCTTGGGTAAGGTTGTCAAGAAGGAAAGTTCCCCTTCCATGGACTTAGCTTACGCTGTTCTATAATAGAGCAGGGCCACCCAGAAGGTTACTGAACTTGGGCTGCACAGCAGAGTAGTTATTTACCAGAGCTCTCTACCCAGCTACTTGAGTTCAAATCCTGCTCCTACTTGTCTAGCTTAGTGAAGTTATTTTTACCTCTTTCTGCCTGTTTTCCCCACCTGTGACACAAAGAGTAGTAACAGTACCTCAAAGGGATGTTATGATGATAAATGAGCTAATAGATGCAAAGCACCATTTGCCTGGCACTCAGTAAATGTGCATACTTGTTACTGCTCTCATCATTCCAGCTAAACCTGGAGTTCCTTTAGGATTCCCAGCCCTACCCATGAATGGAGGTTTCAGAGCTCAGATGTCTGATGGAGCTCTTAATCTCTGGTCTCTACTAAGAAGAAAAACACACCAATTAGATACATGAGTAAGAGATAGTTGAACCATAACATGCATTAACCTTTATAAGACATAAGAGCGAAAAGAAAGCTGTGGTTCTCAATGGACATTCCTTATTTGTTTTATCATTTTTAAGTCATTTTTCCTGGGAGATCTTATGTGCCAGCTGAGAACACCTTCTTGGATAAAGACTTCAAACTTTGGAAAGCATTTTCAAGCACATTTTCTCACTTGATCCACTTCAGTCCTAGACAAAAATCTCTGCCTGCATGGAGTTTACATTCTAGTCAGAAGAGACCAAAAACAAACAAATAAGAACATATAGAATGTCAGATACCAATCTGTGATATGGAAAAACACAAAGCAAAGAAGGGTGACAGGGAGTAAAATGAGGTAATAGGAAGGGATTACAGCTTTTTGCTTGTTTGTTTGTTTAATCCTCACCCAAGAATATTTTTCCATTGATTTTTAGTGGAAAATCAGTGGAAGAGAGAGGGAAAGACAGAGAGAAACATTGATGTGAGAGAGACACATCAGTTGGTTGCCTCCTACACGAGCCCCGACCAGAGCCCAGGCCAAAGAGGAACCTGCAATTGAGGTGAGGTATGTGCCCTTGACCAGAATCAAACCTGGGACCCTTCAGTCCACAGGCCCATGCTCTATCCACTGAGCAAAACTGGCTAGGGTGGATTGCAGCTTTAATTGACTGGTCAGGGAAGGCCTTACTGAGAAGGTAATATTTGAATCAAGAGAAAGAGATGAGGGAGGGATCCTGCAAATATTTGGTGGAGGAGCTTCCAGGCAGAGAGAAGAGGCAAGGAAGAAAGCCCTAAAGGAGAAGCAGGCCTAATAAGTTCTAAGAATAGCATGGAGGTTACAACACCTACAGTAGAAGCAGCAAGAAAGAAAGTAGTGTCAGAACCAAGTGCTTAGGGCTTTGTGAATAATTGTAAGGCCATTAATGTTTATTCTGAATTAGATGGGATGCCATTGGAAGATTATTATATATTCCTTATCAGGCAGTAAAATCAATAATAATACATGATAACCCAGCAATTCTCTCCTAGGGATTATACCTACCAGGAATGCACATATATGTACCAAAACACATATACAAAATGTTCATAGCAGCATTATTCAAAATAGCCCCAAACTGGATGCAACCTAAATGTCATACAAGATAAGAACAGATAAATAAATTTTCTTTATGGATGTCATATTTAAATGATGGTTATTTTAAAAATAATTATTATTATAATATGGAAAAATAAAAGATGTGATATCTACCCATGCACAAATTATTGTTAAGCAACTATTGCAAGGTACTGTTAGCCACTCTCAAATTAATGATTGAATTACTTACTATAAATGTATCACATTTGGCAGACCTTTAAGTAAGGGAGTCTTAGTTCTGATAAAGGGGCAATAATTTCATCATTCTGAGATCAGAGGCTTAATGCTCAGCCCAGGCACCCACCTGTGGTCCAATAACCAGGCAATGATGATAAAAGGATCTCAAGATAAACACCTCTCTTTAAATGTGAGGATCCATAGTCAAGCTCTTAACAAATATTTTCAATACAGCACACCTGAATGGGACTCTTAATCAGGAAATATAATCAATAATAAATGGTGATGAATATAGGGAAATGTATGACCTTAATGTAAGTTTTTTAAAATTCTAGTTAAGTGAGTGTAGGCTGGCTAGAGTTCACATTTTCTCAACTGGCTTAAAGTCCAGTGTTTTTGCCTATTAAAGGGTCAGCTATCCATCTGGCATTTAAATCCCATCCTCTAGGAGACAAGCTGATATATTTCTTGTATTTTAAACTAAGGGATATATACAAAGTAGTTCATTGAAACCACACCCTCAGTTAAAGTCAGACTGTATTAAGGGCAAATTACCTTAAATATGGCATGCTTTAGAGTTATGTTCTACATCTTTTTTATGTATTAGATGTGAATATTTGTAGAGACCCATAAGATGTGTATTATAGTGTCAGGAGCATTCACTCCCTAAACCAAGAGAGTAAGGCCACAACAGAAGCTAAATTCAGATGAGTGTGGGGGGGTGGGGGACAGAAATGACTCTGGAAAATACTCAGGGGGCGAGGGGGGGGGACGGGGGGGGAGAAACCCAGAGCTCACAGTAAACCATAACCTCAGCTTTCTAATTCTGAGATGATAGGGGGGAACATCTGTTTACCAGTTAAATACGCTGCCATTTACATGAGGGACTACATTTAATGGACAAAGCATTAAGAGCATTGAAGGATGACATGCTTTGTTTGCAGTACTGTGTGACTGCACAGCTTTCCAGCCAGCACGCATGTCCAACACAACTGAGTAGCCCTATGAGCCATTACATCCAATTCTCACTGTTGAAAGCCTTCGTTGGGCAGGAAAACAAGGCTGCTCTGGATCGTCCATATTGTAAGTCCCAGCACCACAGAGCTAGTCGAAGCTTCTTCTTGGAAATACGGTATTTAAAGCTGAGGAGTCATAGGATCTAAAACCATGAAAAGTAACAGTCTAATGGCTTTGAGTTTATATGGTTATTTCAATCATTTAAAGGAGATAGAGCTAGAGAGAAACTTCCTAAACACCTTGACTAATAAATTGTCAGTGTTTAAAGAATAATTACATTATGAAATGGAAATTAGCTGCTATGATCAAGCCATATGGCTAATATAATTAATCGGTTCATATTTTTGAGAGGAGGGGAAAGCACAACCCAAAGAAAAACTAAGTCATTACAAAATTAAATAGAGATGAAACGTTCTATTTTGTTGGGCTGGCTGGGATTTTGTGAAGAACAGAGAGGGGGGAAACCTTTGTTATCTCTGATTGTAAATGAAAATTATGAACAAAAAAGTTCAATGATTGGATCTCACACAAAATGGAAATTTGCACATATAGATGCAAAATAAGTGTACATATATGTAAAGAGACATTAAGATGAGAAGCTATATAAATATTCACTTCTATAGCTCATAGCATAAGAAAATGTGGTTCTGTGTTTTCTCCCTATTTTAAAAGCACACTTCAGTAACTCTGCAGTTACATCATGCTTTGACCATGCTTACTCTGTAGCCCTCCTCTAATAGGTGACAATTTCCTGCAGGGACACTTGACAAACTGAAATGTGCTTATAAGAAAACATCTCAAGACTTGACGAAGATGTGTCTTTTGTTTGTTTGTTTGTTTTATTTTGTTTATCCTCACCCAGGGATATTTTTTCCATTGATTTTGAGAGAGAGAGAGAGAGAGAGAGAGAGAGAGAGAGATGAGAGAGACACGTCAATTGGCTGCCTCCTGCACACACCCTAACCAAGGCAGGGGAATGGAGCCCTTTGGGGCACTCAAATCACTGAAACATACTGGCCACGGCTGATGGAGTCATGCTTTAAGTTTTAACATGGCAAACTGGACAGGGTTTTCCTTTCTTGTAATTGAGTGTCTTGAAACCCCTCCCTGAAATTTATACTAGACTGCATGTCTGAATTGAAACTTTCCTTCTAGACTTCTCACTCTGAATGAAAATAAGCCCTAGTCATTCTGCACTAAGCAATGTCTGTCCTTTTGGGTTTCTCCTCTTCGCTTAGGTTTTGTTTTCTGGTTATTGTTTTTAGTGAATTGTTGACTCTGTTCTCCTGGATTGCTAGTTCAAAGTGCTTCAATATATATTATGTCCTTTAACTTTCACAACAATCCTTTAAAGAAGGCATTATTATCATCATCATCCCCATTTTACAAATGAAGACATTAAATATCAGAGGGTTTAATGGATTTGACTTTATCGTGTGGTGGGGACCAGGAGACAGACTACTTCTGAGCCCACGCATTATTTTCCCTGGGCCATAACATAGGCAAAGAGAAATTTGTTCATTGTTTTTCTTCGTCCTTTGAAATGAGTTTCTGGAAGGCGGGGATTGCCACCTTCCAGGTGGTTAATATTTGCACCCGTGTGGTTAATATATTTAAAAATAATATTTCATACAAAACAGAACAGAAACATATGAATCTGGGACCTGGGGTTACGGGAGTGGAAAAGAATTATTCTCAAATCATTTCAGCCAAAGCTTGTCTGGCCTTTTTAAGCCCCTTGGCCTGTCTTTGACCACCCCTTCTTTCCAGTGCCTCATATTTGCCAGTCCTGAGCCCACTGCACCTTATCTTGCCTGCCTGTTAGGTAAGAGAGAGTGGATCTTGAGTTTGCCCGAATGTTTGCATAAAGAGAAATAACATTTACGGAGTGCCTTCTATAAGCAAGGCATTGCTTTCTGTGTGACATGAAATGTTGAGTGAAATCCTTACGACCCCTCATTGAGGTAACTATGGTTTATCCCCCTTTTCATATCCAGAGAAGGATACTGAGGAAGATTAAGGACCTTGCCCACAGTTTTACAGCAAATAAATGACTCGAGTGGAGGTGGGGGTTGCAGATAGACCAAGGGATACCCCAAGGCCCATGTTGTCTCACTACAGCTCTCCTTAGTGTTGGCCTGGACTTCCCGCCAGGATCTCGATGCAACCACTACTGGTGGGGTACTCGGCTGTGAGAGGAAGATGGGGATGAGGGGGTGCACAGGGACCTCAGCATCGGTCGTCCCAGTCCCTATTAGGGACGGGCTTTAGAGAAGCAGCCACAGCGGAAGCCTGGGCATCGCTGCTCTCCCAACTTCTGAAGACGCTTCCCATGGGCTGGGGGCTGGTGTGAGTGCATCTGCCTGCCTGAAACCACGGGCCAGGGGGCTGTGTGAAGTTCATGCCCTCCGGCGGGGAGGGGGAGGGTCCCCCATACCAGAAACACGGTGGCATACGCCACCCCCGACCCTCCAGGGTCCCGGCCCTTTGAAAAGGTGAGCCGACACTTTTCAGGAAATCCCCTCTGCTTCGGGACATCCCAGGGGACGCTC
>NW_006288615.1:14486382-14490299 GCF_000327345.1 Myotis davidii | reverse complement strand
CTCTAGCGCCAGGCCTGGGTGAGCGACCCCCAGCGTCCCCACCCTCGCTCCGCACCCGGCTCGGTGAAGCAGCTGCAAAGGCCTGAAGGCTGCGGTCCCGGGCCGCTCCCGGCGAGCCCTGGAGGCCTCTGTGCTCCGGCCGCGGACGCACCGAGACGCGCCCTGGGTTACGCGGCAGGAGGGCCTGAGACCTTCTCTGTTGCGTTGGAGAAGAGGGGACACAGAAGCGAAGGGACTAGGTATGACCCGCGAGTCCAAAACTAACGCTTATTTTCCTTTCCCTTTCCTTCCAAAGAAATCCTCTGGCCCTAGAGCAGTGGTTCTCAACCTTCTGGCCCTTTAAATACAGTTTCTCATGTTGTGACCCAACCATAAAATTATTTTCGTTGCTACTTCATAGCTGTCATGTTGCTACTGTTATGAATCGTAATGTAAATATCTGATATGCAGGATGGTCTTAGGCGACCCCTGTGAGAGGGTCGTTCGATCGCCAAAGGGGCGCGACCCACAGGTTGAGAACCGCTGCCCTAGAAGGTTCGGGACAGAGTTGTACGAAGGACCAGGGATTTGAAGGCCTGGGCGATTTTCACCCGGATCACGGGCCTGGAAGCAGCAGGGGTCCTTCTCCAGGTCCAGAGCCCCATCGGGCCCGGGTCGCGGCCCAGCGAACGCAGGCACAGGCCCCGGAGCGGTGCCCCATCCGGCCGCTGGCCCCGCGATCAGGGGAGCCCCTCGAGGCGGATCCGCTCCCGCATCCCGACCCGCGCGCACCAGTTCGGGAATAGAGAACTCTCAGCAGGCACCTCGCCACTTTTAGGTCAAAATCCCTGCGGCTCAGGCCGCTGTCCCTTCCCCACCCGCCAGCCGTCCCTCTCCTCTGGCCCCAGAAACCGCGCGGCCGCTGCGGGCCGGGACCAGCACGGGTTTGCGCAGCAAGAGGAGGGCAGAGGTCGGAAACGGGCTGGTCGCCCACCAAAGGCGCCGCTGGGACGCCTGAGCCGAGTGAGGTCCTGCACCCTTAAGGTCTCGAAGTGTGAGAGCTTCCAACGCGCACAGTTCCTCTGATCAACGCCCGCGACCTAAGAAGACACCCGCAGGAGTCTCCTAAGGAGGGCAGATGTAGAGGTCCCTCCTCCACACCCGGAAACCCACGTTTCAACAGAAGATTGCAAAAGTTGAACCTGCCCTTTCCTGGCACAGCGGTGGCCCGTTCCGTGGGTCAGCCGTTCTGTCTCCCCTGGCACCCTCCCCAAGTCCCACTGGTCCCCACTGATCCCTCCGCGTAGGAGTCCCCCCCCACACACACACACACTCACACCTCTGACTGTGCTTTAAGGACATCGTCACTCCACCTAATGACAGCTTGTTGGACAGTTGGCGACAGCCAGAACCCGCGGTAGCCTGCTGGGTTCCTGTACATGAGACCTGCCCTGTGGTCACAAAGCACGGCCCTGGTCCTGCCCATAGATTTCAAAAGAGGCAACAGAGACTCAGATTGGGAACAGACTGGGAGTGTCCAAGCCGAATGTCCTGCCCATCGGGTTTTTTTTCCTGCGCCCACACACAGGGATAACTACAATAGTTATCATTTACTGATCGCTAACTACTTGCCAAGCAAGCTTTAAAAGGCCTTGTTTTCTCGAGCAAGACTCCCAACAGCCCAATGAAACTAATTCTATTATTACACCCATTTTACAGATGAGAAAACCGAGATGCAGAGAGGTTAACATATCAGTTACCTGAGCTCCAGCCAAAAGGGAGCCCAACATCTCGCCTCTTTAATTTTAGAGGATTGGATGGGGATAGTGTTGGTCCGTGAGGCAGAATGTGACCTGCAGAGCTAAGCGAGGCTTCCCGGTCCTTCAGCTCTCCCAGCTCACCCACCAACAAACAGTCTGGAGGATTTCCAGGGCCCTGCTGGAGAGGGCGGGGCAAGGGGAGGCAGGACTAGGGACAGACTCTTCTCATCTGGATTCTAAACTTGGCTCTGGATGTTTTCAATGTTTAACCTTGAGCAAATTGCTTAACCACTTCAGCTTCTAATTCTCAGCTGTAAAATAGGAATGATAATCCAGGTGGGCAACTCTTAAGATACCTAAGAGACTTACTTTTTTCTCTTGTTTCCCCTTCGGTTTCCTTGTGCCTAGCATGGTGCCTGGGGCATAGCAAATGCTCCAGAGATCTTTTCCTTCCCTTCTGTGATTCTGAAAGTGGGGCAGGCTGCACCTTGGGCTTCCCCTTTCCCCCTACCCTCTGCCTCCTCCAAGGCACAGGTCCAGGTAGGCAATCCTCCCTCAACTTCAGTCCTGGAGCAAGTGAAGCTCTGAGGGGGAGCATTTGGCAGACTGGCCTGGACTTCGGGGCCCCTGCGAGCAGTGGGCAATTCAGAGGAGAGGGCCGCCCAAGCAGGGAGCAATGCCGTGACCGGCAGACTTGCCACTCCTTCCTATTAATCAGAGCGACTCACACACAGAACTTCTCCTAGGACAGGTCCTAGTGGGAGCTTTACACATATTGGCTCAATCTTCCCAATAGTCCATTGTGGTAAGACTACCCCTATTTACAGATGAAGAAATTGAGGCACAAATGGACCGGTAACTTGCCTATGGTCACTCCATCAGTGAGTGACAGAGGGGGATTCAAGCCACAAGACTATGCAGACTCCGTCACAGGCACTGTTCTGTCATCATTCTGGGAGCCTCTCTGGGTCCAGCGTCCTCAGCCTATGTGCCTGGGGCCCTCTTCTCTGTCTGGAGATCTGGTGACATTCCCAGGAAACCTCTGTCTCCTGCCCCCATGTTTCTCTCCTTGGGAGGCCTGGCGGCAGTGGGAACTGTGCCATCTCCAGGCCAATTCTTTTGCATTTGGGGGGATTGAATCTTGGCAAAACTGAGACTGCAGAGAACTGGCCCAGGAGAGAACCCAGCTTCCCTCAACCCCAGTCCCTTTGATACCCGCTCTGTCTCTGCATGGCACCTCAGCTAGACCTGTGCCCAACCAGACACATGTGAGACACTGCTCCTGGGAAGCCCCTCCATCCCTCACTGACCGACTAAGGATGGAAGTGAAGGCCGGCATTTCGTGGCCTAGGCTTTCCTCCCCCTGATGGACCCTCGATGGCTTCGCTGGCCCCATCCCTACTGGCCATCCCATCCTCATCCCTGAGTGCTTCAGGGGCCTCTGGCCTCTCCTTCGTCCATGGTCCTTTATTCGTGCATGCAGGAAACAAACACTTCTACACCAGGCCCTAGGGATCCCTAACTAAAACCCAGCGCTTTCCCTCTCTGGCCACCCGTATTCAGTCATTGTGAGGAAAATTAGGCGGTGAGGAGGGGAAGAAGAAATCAAGGAAGGCTGCCAAGGAGGTGACCTGAGTTTGGGGGACCTGATTGGGCAGTCCTGAATGGCCCTCCAGACCTCACTTCCACGCAGCCAAGCTCTCCGGACAGTCAGAGAGGCAGTGCGTGGGGTGCCATGGGCAAGCACTTTCCTGAACCATCACTTCAGGAGACACTGGGACCCTCCTACAGTTGGGCCGTCAGAGCTCTGCCCCCGGACACATTTGGAGGAGGCCTGCCCCTGGCCACTCCAAGGCCCACGCATCTGAATGGTGGTGAGCAATCTCCCCAAAGCACCAAGCCCGCCTGGGGGCCCTGGACGATCGCTGGGGCGAGAAGCTTTGGAGGAATGGAAGAGGGGAGCTGTCACGCGGGCAAAGAGCAGGTGCAGACCACTGTGGGGCCTGCGGCCTTTGCTGCTTCCCTTTCCTTCTTTCCTCGGCCGAGCCCTTTTGGAAGCCCAGGGAACATGCATCCCCGGGTTGGTGCTGGTGGCAGCGAACATCTCCTGGCTCCTCCTTCAGCCGCTGGTTCCCCGCCTGGGGGAGGGCGGGAATCGCCGGGAGGCAGCCGCGTCCC
>NW_006288615.1:14478697-14481197 GCF_000327345.1 Myotis davidii | reverse complement strand
CCCTGCGTTGTGTGTACACACTCCTTGTATTTATGCCGGCATGCCGTCTATATTTTGTATCCACACACACACTACTCCTAAGCACTTATCTGTTTAGCCAGCCAATTAACGTTAAACCAATGTTTGGATGTAGTGCGCATCTCCTATAAACATGAGTAATGTATTTGCCGTAAAAATAATGATTAGAATGAATTAATCCATCTATGTGTATTATATGGATTTAAATATGTTGTTTTAAGAGATTTTCATAACCCTGGGTGCCACAGTTAAAAACAAACACCAGTACGCACCGTTTTGCAATCTCATAAACAAATAAAATCGCTTTGATTTAAATAACATTTATTTTACATGACCAAACACAATAAATAACGTAATATACAAAGCTTTATAATTATTGCACATTTGTAAAATATCTTACAGTGAGTTCATACAGCCAGCAATATTTAAAGCACGAAGACTTTATTTACAGTTTTTATTTTAATATAATAACCAGATCCAATGGACCTAACATAACATGAATTTATGTTCATTTTTTCAACCATCCTTCTCACCGGTCATATATATTTGGAGGGGAAATGTAAACATTATCGCCTAAAGTACCTTATATACATCTAATAGCAGATCATAAGAAAGGACTTTAACAATCTACAAAGTTAAAGCTGATAAAGGGTACCATATTTTGGTTTATTTTATTTAGCCTTAAATTATATATTAATATTTTTAATGTAAACTCAGTAAGAGCTGGTATAATCAAATATTTAACATAAGTAGTCTCATCTCTTTAAAGAAAAAAGAAAAAGGTTGAGCTTTAGATCACTGCTATTTCATTGGGAAATTCTCTAATATTTTATGGGAATATTTTAATAGACCTCAGGAGGAAATGTTGTTTCCCCTTGAAATAGTTTCCATTTGATGAAAATAATAATTTATCCTGGAAAGTGAATTCTTTCAAAAACCTCCTGAAAGCCTATTTTTAGAAAATGAATTTTTAAAATCCAGTGTCTTTAAAATAACAAAAATATGTCGGAACACAAATTTGAAATAAATCACAGAAAATAGTGCCAATGGGTATATATGAATGTGTGTGTATAGCTCTTACATATGTATATGTTTAAGAGAGCAGATATATATGTATACATACATACATACATACATATACACACACACAAATATGTAGGTAGCATACCTACATTTTAATACACATACCCACTTCACTGGGTCTAAACATGCACTAGCAAGTTATTTTAGGCTTTAACTCTTCAGAAAAATCTCATTATGTGAGGGGCGAAGTGGCTCTGCGGGGAGCATTATGGAAATATCTGGGCTTGATTTAACGAGGCTGTTCACATTGGTGGAATATCAACTTAACAGAGAAAAGTCTACCCAGGACGTCCAAGTTACCAAAATGAAAATTGGCCATTGAGATGATAAGAACGTGTCTTTCTTCTGCGAAATCACTTCAGGTAACAGAGATAACATTAAATAACATACATTCTATGCACCAAGAACAATGTTTTATGTACCGAGTCTCTTATCCGTCTCTCCTAATGACTTCCCTTAGCGGGTTGTTAGTATTTGACAGCAGGTCTCCGTGCGGGGAACTTTTCTCCAATTCCACATTCAAAGGAGGTCCATCAGAGAGCATGATTGGCAATTTTCGTCATAATCTGCACATTATTAGCATCAAAATTGACGTGGCAGTTAACACTGGTGGGTTTTGATGTGCCTTTCTTCAAGTTCAAGGAAACCCCCTCCAGAAGCCGGAGTTGGCAGAGCGGGGGCTCCACAGCCCGGCGGCGGCTTGGCAGCGGCGAAGGCGCAATAGGCATGCGTGAGAAATATGCCAAGAACCATTTTACCCGAGGAATGAGAAAGCGAAGGACGAAAGGAACGAGGGAGAGAGAGTTCGAACTCAGAAAAGTGTCTACGGAAATGCTGCCGGAGAACAGCATACACAGAGAGATTCAAGTATTTCCCAGATGAAGTGGAACCCGGAAGCTGAAAACACTGAGCTGAAAACGCTCCTTCCAATACTCCAGAGATCTGTCCATCTCGCCCTCCCCTTCATACCCCTTTTCTTTCCTGGCCTGGCTGTGGACACCTCATTAGCCATTGCTTTTTGCATAAAATATTCAAGACGCCTCCATCCCAAACCAAAAAAAGAGAAAGTGGCGGTGGGCCGAGAGAGAGGAGAGGGGGCGAGACGCCATCCCTTCCCACCTCGGCTTTGTCCTTCCTGGGGAGGCGGCCGCAGCCCCGCCGGCCCGGCCCCGCGCGCAGTAAACCAGCTCACAACACACACCCACCGCCGTCCGCGCTGTCCATCTGCCCTCCCGGCCTCTCCGACCTCCCATCCTTCCGCTCTCCTCGGACAGGGCCCCTACCTCACCCTCGTTTACAGAAAAGCCAGGATGAGGGGGGAGAGCAGCCGCAGGAACCTGGAGGGTGACTTTCCCTCCGGCACAGAGCACCAGCGCACACCATTCCCCCCTCTTTGTTG
>NW_006288615.1:14478320-14478597 GCF_000327345.1 Myotis davidii | reverse complement strand
CCAGGCCCTGAGGGGTGGCTTGAGGACGAGGGGGTTGTCTTCGGGGAGACCAAGAGCTCGGGACAGAGGCGGGAAGCAGGCCCTGGGCGGCGGAAAACATACTTAGAGAAGGGGAGGCGGCTGGGTAGCAAATACAAAAATAGAAATAATTTGTGGGGGGACGCCCGCCGGGCTTCGCGCCCGTTCTTTCCCCCCAATTCCTGCAGGTTCCCTTCAGCCTCCCGCGCCGGGGCGGCCCCTGCCGGCAGCTTTGGCGGAGGGCAGCGCGCAGAGGGCA
>NW_006288615.1:14473606-14477915 GCF_000327345.1 Myotis davidii | reverse complement strand
GAGGACCCAGCAGGAGGAGGAACTCACCTGTCCTGGCCGCTGGCAGGGGCTGGACCTGCAGGACTGTCCTTGTCCTTCTTCCCATTCAGTTTCTCCACTTTTCGCCACTTTGCCCGGCGATTCTGGAACCACACCTGCAGGGAGAGCCGCAGGGCGGCCCGCGTTAGGAAGCGCCCCGCCCGCGCCCGCGCCCGCGCCCCGGGCCTCCCCGCCCCTCGGGGCCTCCGAAAGACCTGGCCTGTTCCCCTCTGACCCGACCCAGCGCCCAGTCCCCTGCCCTCCCCGCTGGGACCGAGCGGGTGGCCCAGTGGACGGCGGGGCACACCCTCCTCTACAAAAAGACTCTCCTACGCTGGGTCCGACTGCTGCAGCCCCTCGGGCTTCTGCTCCCTGACTTTCTGCTCCGTTTTCTCGTCCCAACGCCACCCTCCCACTCCGCCCCACCGCTCGCCGGCGCCTGGCGCTCAGCCCCAGCATGTGCACCGCCCGGGCAGGGAGGCGGCGGCTGCAGCTTGGGGAAAAGGCCGCCGCTCCCGGTGCCGAGTCCTCTGAGCTACCGGAGCCTGCCCGTGGGGTCACTGGTTCGATTTTGATGTTGAAGGGATGATTTTGTTGGGAGCATTTGCCTCCAATGAGTGGTGGGAATAACTTCCTCTTAAACTGGGAAGGGGACTTTTCTATGCCCTCGAAACCCGGTTTCTAATGAAGACATCATCCCCTAACTTAAAGAAAGTCGGAGGAAACCGAAGGGAGATCTCCACACCCCTTGCCTGCCCCGTGGAGTTTCCCGTTTCCTTTTTCCAGAGAGTCGGATCCTCCGTGAAGTATTCACCAAGTCGCCCAACCTCCCGTCTATCTCGCTCTCGGTCGTATAATAAAACTAGTCACCTAAAATGTGTAAATAAGGACAAGTTCATTGCGTTGTCTCTCCAGGGGGTTGTCCTTTCCTGTTGCCCCGGGGGAAAAAATACTTAGAAATACTTTTTTTAAAACCCAATCGGTTTTTAAAATACAGTATCATTTTCTCTGTGTTGTAACGATTTCTATGGGAAATGAATGTCCGAGATCAGAAGCAAATGAAAAGTTCCACGTCTGGTTCCTACCAGAGGAACAAAGCCCAGCCTGCTCCGCCGCCACAGGGGAAGTGGAGTCATGGCCATGGGCACCGGGACCCGGGCGAACGGGCGAACGTCTGCGGCCTCGGCTCCGCCATTCAGGCCCTTCCCAGGTCAGCCAGGCCCACCAACCCTTCGGATTTGGGAAATAAACATGCCGATTCCTTTGGTGACTCTCCCTCGCGGGTTTTCAGGCCCAGCTAAATCTAGCCCCCCAGAAAGGAGACACAAACATCCACCCAGACACCCCCGGGAGGCCAGAGCCAGGCGCGTGCTGGGATCCGTACCTTGATGGTGGTTTCGGGCAGGTTAAGCGCAGCGGCCAGCTCGCACCGGCGGGGCCGTGACACGTAGTTCTCCCGGTAGAACTCCTTCTCCAGGCGCGCGATCTGTTCGCGGGTGAACGCTGCCGAGGCCGGAGCCCGACGAGGACGTCGTGGTGCCCCCGGCGGATCCGCTCTCCGCGTACCCTGGCAAACGAACGGCCGACAGCGCATGAGTCACTGTAGGGCCACGATCCCCTCGCTGGGGCTGGGCGCGGCTGGGGGAAGCCGCGAGAGCCGGGCGAGGCGCTGCCTGAATTGATGGGGTCTGTCATGCTTACAAATTGCTGCCGTTAATGGAATCAATAAAGTTTGGGGAGCACTTCATAACCAAATAATAAGAACTCAATTAGGGTGATTTTAAAAAAAATATAATAATTGGAAATTTTCAACTCTGGGAAAATTGGCCAAGGGAAAATGCCCACATCCAGGCGCAGTTTGGGAAGCTCTGGGTTGGCCATGGTCTGGGGACCACCGGGCAGCTTTCTGTGCGGCCTCTAACCCTTCTTGGACGGTTTTTGGCGTTTGTTTAAAATTTTAAGATTTGAAAGCCAGCAGCCGCTCAAACCGGAACCATGAGGGGGTGGATCTTACTTTTCCACTCTTTTTCTCCCGCTGACCCAAGCGGGTCTCCCAAAGGCGCCCGGCGAGGCTCCCCCCGACTTACTCAGAATGCCCCCTCCACTGGGCCTTGGGAGCTCAGAGCAGAGGAGACCAGAGCAGCCGCTCAGTGCACTCTTCCCTAGCCTAGCGGACTCGCGGCTGGCTAGGGGTGGGTCGGCGCGCACCGGCTTTAGAGCCGGGCGCAGGAACGTTTTCTCCGGCTTGGCTCGGGAGCCGGGGCAGGCCGTCAGGCGGGCCTGGAGCCTCAGGCCTGCGCCTCTTGGCGACACTCAATGATCAGAGCCCGAGGGCACGGTCTCCCGCAGGCGTCCCGCCCCTGCTAGAGCGGGCGAGCTGCCGCTTGCTGCGGGGGGGAGCAAAGGGGCAAAGTCACGGGGAAGGGCAGGCAGCAGCCCCGGAGGAACAGGGAGGATGGGACTGGAGAGCGCGGCGCGGTTACCTTTGCCATTGTTTTCCTTAAGCGGCGCGGCGCCGAGGCCGCCGGGGGAGCGCAGAGCGGAGCAGCCCACCTCCACGTCGCTGCTCATGTCCGCCTCGGCGGCCGCCTCGGAATAATGGCCCGGCTTTTTGCGGCCCTCCGCGGCCGAGGCGATTTCGGAGGAGACGGTGCTTTCGCTGCCCGGGTGCTGCAGGTTGAACAAAGTGTCTATTTCGAATTTGCCCTTGGCAGGGAGATCTCCCAGAGAGCTGTGCAGGGGGGCGGACGGCAGGCGCGGGCTAAGGCGAGCCGGGTGCTGCGAATTTTCCAGGGCCTCGAGTACAGCATTGCCAGCCGAGTCGGACAAATTGGAGAACCTCTTGCCGGCCGTGGGGCTGTGCAGCCCTCTCTCCATCAGAATCATCTCTTTTCTTATTCTTTCCATCATCTCAGCTTTCTGAAAAATGTCACAGTGGTCCGGCTGTCCCGTCCTAATGATGGGCTGCGCCTAGGGCTAATTCTCATTCAGCCCCAGCGAGCGCCTCTAGATATTATTATCTCTTTTGGAGGGAGGCAGAAAAATTGTGGAATGCCAGAGCGAGGGAATGACTGGTCAAAATGACCCATACATCCTTCCGAGCCCAAGATGTCATTCATCAAAAAGTAGCGCTCGCTCGTCATTAAGGTACGAATGACGCCGTTCGAATAATCATTTATTGTAACAGGTTTATAAGCAAATAAATACACGCTCCTGTCAGTGGGTAATGAAGGCAGCTTCGGAGCAGACAAATAGATCCAGGTAGGAGGCTTGAAAAGACAAGAAGTGAGGAGGAAGGCTCCGGTCCTTTGCCCGTTCAGAGCCGGTTCTGCTCGCCCGGGGGTTTGGCCTCGGGGGTGAAATTGACAGTCTGATTAATAGAGCGCTCCGCGGCACATTTCCCCCTTCATTTAGGGGCATCATTACGCTCTCAGTTTGCTGGGTTGCCCCTTAGGTCCTAATCATGCAGCGCCTTCCTCATTTTTCCTCGGACACAGATACGTGTTAAATAATAGATAATGCTTTGATTTTTCCAGAGTAGATCGTCGTAGGGAAGCTTCTTTTTTTTTTTTTTTTCAACATTTACAATTGGGAGGGGGTGAGGGGTGGACAAGGGGGAGGATGTAGGAAGAGTTGCGTAAGGAGAAGACCTTGCGCTCCTGTCTGGATTACTTATCTTTTGAATTTCAGAACGAAATATGTCTTTTATTTAACAAATAGGACGCCGACTTCTCTCTCTCCCCCACTTCGCCTCAGCCAGGCTGCTCTTCTCCTTCCCAGGAGAGAGAGAGAGAGAGAGAGAGAGAGAGAGAGAGAGAGAGATCTTGTAGACTTTTGAAAGCAGTTTAGTGCTACGTGGCTGGGGAGGTGCGCTGGGCCCGCGCCTCCAAACGGAAATCATTAGGTCCTCTCTGATTTTTAACACCGTTTGCAGAGTGAGCTCTGAACTTGAAGTCCCAGGTTTTTTGCTTTTATAATCTTGCTGATGGATAGGCTTCTCGCCTACGGGTTTTTCCCTGGGGGAAATGAACTCTGCTGGACGATTTCATAGCAGAATTC
The DNA here is from genome assembly GCF_000327345.1 of Myotis davidii. Taxonomy (NCBI): domain Eukaryota; kingdom Metazoa; phylum Chordata; class Mammalia; order Chiroptera; family Vespertilionidae; genus Myotis; species Myotis davidii. The sequence goes on along the minus strand of NW_006288615.1, from coordinate 14,473,838 downwards.
GACAGCTAACTTAAAACGCAGTCGCGATTTACAGCGCCATATGGGCCGCCCCAAATCCACTTTTTACGTTGCCAGCTTTCCCCTTCCCTCTTCAAATCAAATTGTTTGTGGCTAAGTTGCCTGGTCTCGAGGTCAAACGGGGCCAAGAAGAGGGCCTTTCCCCCACACCGTCCCGCTGCCCTCTCTTCCCTACTCAGCTCTCCTTTTTCCTTCCTCCCGCCCCCCACCCCGG
>NW_006288615.1:14472511-14473499 GCF_000327345.1 Myotis davidii | reverse complement strand
GCCAGCCTCGCTGCTGCTCCTCGCCGCCTGGGCTCGGCGGCTGAGCCTCTTGGCGATGACTTTGATGGTCATAACGACGCCGGCGGCAACCATTTTTACGAAGATCAATCTTTACTCAAGGCCCTGGCACGGCTCCTCCCGCGCTTCCACCCCACCCTGCCCGGACCCCAGATGCACTGTGCGGGTCCACCCGCCAGCAGCCCACAGGGAGAGAGACCCACGGCCAAGGCGGGGTGAGCGAGGACAGAGATGGGCGCCGAGGTCAGCCTGCGTGCTTCCGAAGAGGCCGAAAGACCCGGGCAGTCTGGGCGCCGGGCGCGGGTCCTGCGTCCCCGCCTCAGCACCAACCCATACCCCAACCCAGGCCCCCCCTTTCCTCCCTGCCGCCACACCCAGCACATCGGGGTGTGCGAGGGGCAAATCCGGGATGTATTTGTCCATCTCTGTGTTGGCGCTTTCCTTTTAACCTTGGCCCCGTTGGGGGCGCGTCAGGAATGTAAGGGGAGGCGAGGTGTGAAGTATATTTATATACATTTATATACGTAGTCAATGCCAAAAGTTTCTCTCCTTTCCCCTTGGCGCCAACTTACTGCAACGACGCGAGCCTTGCTTAGAAAATCAGTTCCACCTCTTTAAGGAAATAAATGGAGTTCTCCCCCAAGGTGAGAACAGGAAAGCTGGATAGGCCTTGAGGCTGGGGAGGTCGGGGTGGGGGGACGCGGAGCAGACTTGGGTATTCAGGGGACTTGACTCGCAGGCACCTCCGCCCCTGCCCCAGAGGCCGCCCGGCTCAGAAAACTGCCAGCCCTTCCCAGCCGGCGTTCCGGGTCCGGGCTTAGCCTCGCGGGGGGGTGGGGGGGGCACCTCTCCCTCCCTGCTCCCCAGTCCGAGCGCCCATCTCCACCACTCCGGGGGGGCCGTGCCCAGCGGAGGGGAGGAGGGGAGTAGCTGAGCAGGAAACTGGAAAGGGTACCCCTCTCCCAGCCCC
>NW_006288615.1:14466259-14472331 GCF_000327345.1 Myotis davidii | reverse complement strand
GCGGGGTGGGGGTCGGGCGGAGGCGCGACCAGGGCGGAAATCGCGGATGCCTTTATTGCTGTCGTTTGGCGCCCCCATCTGTTTTCCTCGAGGTTTTGGCGGCTGTGAGCGGCTTTCAATCCCAGAAGCCACGGCTGAGTTGTGCGATGCGTACACTGACCCTTCCACCTGCCCCCAGCCAGCGGGTCCCCCACTGCCTCCCGTCCTCTGGGACCCCTCACCTCAGGGCCCAATGTCTGCGCCAAACCTGCCTCGGTCTGTTGAAAAAGGGAAAACACCGTTTCGCAGGCACACTTTGGTTCATTAGGGTTCTGAAAACTCTATCGCACCTTTTTAAAAAAAACATATAGTTTATTGATCTTTTACAGAGAGGAAGGGAGAGGGATAGAGAGTTAGAAACATCGATTGAGAGAGAAACATCGATCAGCTGCCTCCTGCACACTCCCCACTGGGGATGTGCCCACAACCAAGGTACATGCCCTTGACCAGAATCGAACCTGGGACACTTGAGTCGAACCTGGGACCCTTGAGTCGAACCTGGGACCCTTGAGTCGAACCTGGGACCCTTGAGTCCGCAGGCCTACACTCTATCCACTGAGCCAAACCGGTCAGGGCTCTATTGCACCTTTTAAGTAACACTAACATTTTTCATTGGCCCGTGCATTATGACAAGTACATGTCAGGGACACTGCTCACTGTGGAAGGCGCCTATTATTTTTTCACTAAACTGCGTTTAGCAGACAAGGTTTCACAGGAGGCAGTGAAGATTCCTTTACAATGTTTCATGCCCCTTCGTTTATTTAGATTCCACACCCACAAGTAATAGTAATATTGGCCAACTTCTAGGTAGCTTTTACTCTGAAAGCACAAGTGCTTTTTACATCTGTCATCTCCCCTACACCTCACAGCAACTCTAGAAATCAACTGTGTTCTTACCCCTTTCTCAGAGGTGAGAAGCCTTCCGCACAGAGAGGGTGGGGGGATTTGCTCCTGATGTGAACTTACTTTGGATAATATCCACGTTATAAGGTATACAAACTCTGGGCAGCGTTTTTTTGGTTGGGTTTCTCGTTTTGCATGTATCTCCTTCAAATCCAGGCCTAACTCCCAGACGTTGAGCCTGTGTATGCAGGGTAGGTAGTAAGAAGATTAACACAGTTCTGTTGGTGTTTATTAATGAAATGCCCAAACCTTGCACTTCTCCCAGAAAATCGGCTGAAACTGGAAGTGGGCTTTGTCAAGTGTCCCCACTTTTTAAAGACATAACTTTAGGGCTATCGCAGCCTCCTACCAAGGTACAGGCCTCAATAAAACAAGACAAGGATCCACCCCATGTCCTCACACTTTGACAGGAGCTTTTAATGCGCATTGAGGGTGAGGGTGTGGAAAGGATTTTCTCCAAATGGATTGAAAAACAATTTTTGCTCAAAAGGAGGAATTTCAGGAAAAAGGCCTAATTTGAGGGACGGGGAGGCATTCAGACCAAATATTTGTTTCTTGCGGAGCGGCAGGTTCTCCACTTGGGTCAATTGAAGAGAATAAAAACTTGTCCGTGCTACTGGAGAAGAGGGGAGGGCACCCCCCGGACCACGGGGCACAAATCCCACCGCCGCTTTGGGCCGCAAGCTCGCTGGGCGCGGGATGTGAGGGAGCAGCTGTCTGGGTAGAGCCTGAGCTGCGAACCCCGGGCACATTTTCCTGAGGCTGAGCGAGTTCCCCACGGCTTGGAGGTTTCTTGGAGGTTTCGGTTTATGAGGGAAGACGCTGGTTTGGGGAATCCAGGCCTGACTCGAACTGGCAACTTTTTGCAGCCATCCCTGGCAAGTCAGCCTTGAGTTTCTGCCTCTCTCGGGCCTTTCTGGCTGCTTCTATTTTCCTCCTTCTTCCCCCTAGAATCCCGCACCCCACCTGAGGGGAGGATGGAGGAGTACTTTCTCCATGAACTCTGGAGGGGCTACCTAGGCACACTGCCTGTCTGAAACTTGTGCGCCCAGAGACGTGACAGGAAAACTTGCAGGGACATCTAGCGCCAGGCCTGGGGAACTGCGCGCCGCCGGTCAGGGAAGCGAAGCCTGACCGCTTGTCCCTTCTCCCTCCCTGCGCCCCCCACCTCCACCTCACCCCGCGCCCCTTGGTCCTCAGGCATTTCCCTAACCTTCATCCCGTGGCGGTGCGGCTGACCACACCACACGTGCATTTATGGTAGAGACAGCGGAATGGGGGGTGGGGGGGGGACGAGGAGAGAGAGAGAGAGAGAGAGAGAGAGAGAGATTCTCTGTCATCCATTCCATAAGGGTCGACAGAGTTTGCACTTTCCGGACTTCAGTTAACCATAATATTGCTAAACAAGTGTGTTCCGAGGACAATCCCACACCTTGAGATGTGGACAAAGCGGCAGAAAATCGCTGCGGTCTCAGCTTTTGTCTTGACAAAAAAGCAAAAGTAACCCAGGTTCCCAATTCTGGTCCCACCCTCTGGCGCCCCCTCCTCAAGGAGGTTAGTGCTTCTCTGAGAGGGATGATGCTCCCAGAGTTCAATTCCCACAGGAAATGGAGGGTTCTCTCCGTCCCCAACAGGGCCAGCTGCCCTGTGGGAGGCAAACCTGGTCTCACCAAAATGTGCTTTGGGTTTGGAGGGGGTTTTCTTAGCTGCAAACAATTTACATTAAATAAATTCTAATTCTGTTGTTAAATCCAAATGGAATACTTCTCAGATCTAAAAAGTGCTCAAGGCAGGATTCCATTGTCTGGCTTTTGCTAGAGACCCTTTTCTTCACCCTTGGTTTGTTGTTGTTGTTGTTGTTTAAATTCCTTTGGATATTTCCAGCGTGAGTGAAACTGGGTATTGTCTGCAGTGGGAAAATTAGTTCCAAAGTTGTCAGGGCACAGACTTGGTTAAGTACACTGTCCAGCCACACTCACTGGGTTTAAGACTTTATGTTGGAATTAAGACTGTTTCTACACTGAATTTTTGGCATCTAAGTTAATTAGGAGGGTGTCCCACTCTGACAGGATTTGATCATTGTTGCCCTAGCGCTAATGGTCACAGATCATGTGGTTAATCGGTAGCTCACTGCTGTCTTGACAAGCAGAGGACTTACGTTTGTCCATAAATCTAAATCACAGCCTGCACCTACCTGCTCCCCACCCAAGGACAGGGACACGGTTTGAAAGATCATCTACAAGGAGGAAAAAAAAGAATGCTACTTCAATATTTCAGAATATGACTGATTCCCAAAAAGGGTGTTTGTGGAAGGAAAGAAGGAAGGGGAGTAAGTGAGAAGAGGAGAGGGCAGAGTTAATCCGACTTTTTCTCTCCCTGGCAGAGTGGGACTTAGGACAATGAGGGTCTACTCCGAGTTTCTCCCCAAAATCAGGAAAAGTGGCAACACTGATTTCACTGAATAACACATCGGTGTTTGGACACATTTATGGCCGCAAAAGATTTTCATTTAACAAAGACTATTTATTTCTGTTGTTAAAGCCCCAACTAATACACCCACACGCAGTCTGTACTCCTGGCCAGTTTAAGAAAATTATTCCTATTAACTTTAAACCTGAGATGAGCTTGGACATAGGGTATACAAGCTAAATGAAATGTTTCTGCAAATTCAGCCTCAAAATTCCTTCCCTAACTACCACCCCTTGCTTGTAAACTCTGTGTCTTATTGGTTCATAAAAAGAGCAGCCCTGACTTGGTCTGGTACTCAACCACAGCCCTATAATCCAATAGCAGCAGCTGACCTGGGGTGCTGGGTTTAGGGGCCCTCATAGGGTCCAGTCAGAGACACTTGCCTGTGGGGAATGCCTCTCCTAGGATGTAAGGCTACACTGGAGGCAAGGGCAGTAGTAGCAGGATAGCAAGAGGCAATGCTCTTTATTGTTCAAAGTCTCCCTGGTCTCTGAACACTCCCAAGATTCCTCAGAGAAACCCCAAGTCCTGCAGGAGACCCAGAGGGCAACTGGAGGCAGGGCCACCATTGAGAACTGTCTTTCAACCAGGGCACTCATCCAGACTTTCTTTCCAGTCCTGCAGAGCTTAACTTGCTGCATAGGAAATTCAGCCAAAAGTGAAGTGTGGTCTGAAAACAGCCAACCTTGACAAGTTCTTGCTTCCTATTTTAATATCACTTTCTTCATTCTTTAGCATATAATCAGTTTTTAAGAGGTATTTGTCAGATAGAAAATCACACAGATGTCCCAGAGTACAAAATCATAGGGATATTTAGTTTTAAGAGACTGAAAGTTCATTGGTTCCAATTATGTCTTAGAAATATTTCAACAAATTTGTGTGTGTGGTTTTTTTTGAGGCCACAGAAAAAAAATCTAAGTATCTTTGTCTTCTCTCTCTCTGAGAAAAAAAGAAAGGGAGACAAAGGGGAAAGTAAGGGCATTTCAGAATAGCATCCCAAGATTGGTTTGTTGGGTAAAGAGAACCTAGCCATACTCTCCTAAAAAGCCAGTCACTGTCACCTAACCCTGACTGGCATTTTCTTTAATGCCGGTGCAGCTTCCATTGCTAACTTTTGCATTCTCTCAAAATTGTTTTCATCAGCAAATTCCTATTCCCTATGATTTTTTTGCAAAGGCTTAGGCTCCTCCTGTCTCAATTTGATCAAGAACATGTCCAGGACTTCAAAAAGGTCAAATTCCCCCGCTTTTCCTTCCCAGCACCCCTCTCATAACTTTCCCCTTTATTTGAGCCTTTTATGGTTACTGGGTTTTGCGTGTCAACACTCCCAACACCAGCAGCCCACCCTGCAGTGTCAGGCCAGGCCCAGGAGGGCTCTCTTACTCTGCCCCAGTAAAAGGCCCCTGCTCTGGTATTCTGCCCCGTCCAGATTCTGTCTGGGATCCAGGAACAGCAGGTCTAGGTGACAGGCTGGCTTCACCAATCACAGGCTCAGGGGAGTGATTTCCTTGGAGATGGGCCGGCCTGGGGAGTTGATACTAAGAACTCAAATGGACTCATTCGGAGGGCTCCGACACCCACCCCAGAATCCTCAGCTATTCGCATGTCTGTCCTAAAGTGGAACCTTAGAGTCACCGAAAGACTCACTATTCATGATTGAGATGGAGGAGGGTGGACTGGGGTTCAATGGCTGAAGACTGACACAAAGGGATGAAGAGGGGTCAGGGCTGTGATTCCTGGCACACTCACAGGGCTGCCGGCAGCCCACTCTAACCTCTCGAAGTCAGAACCAGTTGCTCTGGGCTGCTTCTATCACCAGCCCCAACTTTGCTTGGGGGGCGGAGGGTGGGGGAACACACCCGCCCTCTTAATTTGCCCCTCTTAGGTCTCTGCAGTTGGCAGCTAGGAAAAGAAAGCGAAACAAAGGTTCCTGGGAAAGTGAAGTTTTCAATTAATTGGTGTGAGTGACGGGAGGGGGCGGCGCGGGGAGGGGGGGGTGGCGGTGGCTGCAAAATGCCAGAGACCGGTTGGCTGCAGGCGAGGCGCTTAACTTTTGCGCCCGGCGGCAAAGTGGCGTTCGCCTGGAGCCCTCAATTAAAAGTTGTGGGGGAGGCTGCGCCAGGCCTGGGGAGTCCGGCTCGGGAGATGACTCCCGGCTGGCCCGCGTGTAGCGGCGAATAGCGTGGACCAGGCACGGACTGTTCTCGCCGGGGCAGATCGTGAGCTGGACTTATTGTAAGTCTCTGCGTTTGGCCCCATGGGCGCTTTGTGAGCATTTCCAGGCGGACAACGGGTATAAGTAGGGTCTGCTGCCATCGGTCTTAATTCGGAGGATCCGCCGAGATCATATGCGTGAAACGCCTTTGCCCCCCTAGCAAGGTTGTGAAAATTAGCTCTCTCGGGTTTAGGGTCTAGGTCAGCGAATCCGAGTAATTGAGCAACAGGATGAAAAATCGGTCTGTTTTCACATCATTCTGACATTCTCTGTCGTTCCCCTTCATTTAGTTGTGCAACTCGGGAGCCAAGGAGAGGTGGCAAAAGCAGCCTTAGCGGAGGCAAGGCGCAGGCCTCAGAGCCCGCCTCAGTCGCAAACAGGGCCTAGGGTGGTTGGTCGCGCAATCAGCTCGTGGGGGTGGCTGCGGCGCAAACGCCAGGGTCCCC
>NW_006288615.1:14461406-14465573 GCF_000327345.1 Myotis davidii | reverse complement strand
TACAGCTGCCGCATGTCGCACGGTATGGGCTTACAGCAGAATGCTCTCAAGTCGTCGCCGCACTCCTCGCTGGGAGGATTCCCGGTGGAGAAGTACATGGACGTGTCGGGCCTGGCAAGCGGCAGCGTACCGGCCAACGAGGTGCCGGCGCGAGCCAAGGAGGTGTCCTTCTACCAGGGCTACACGAGCCCCTACCAGCACGTGCCTGGCTACATCGACATGGTGTCTACCTTCGGCTCCGGGGAGCCTCGGCACGAGGCGTACATCTCCATGGAGGGCTACCAGTCCTGGACGCTGGCCAACGGGTGGAACAGCCAGGTGTACTGCGCCAAAGACCAGCCACAGGGCTCCCACTTTTGGAAATCATCCTTTCCAGGTAAGGACACTGGGGGAGCAGGGGGGATGAAGGGAGAACAGGAGGGAGGGAAAGAAGGAAAAGAAAGGACTTGGAGTGCATGCCCCTCCTTGCCCAACCAGGGGTAACCCAGTTAGTGTGAACTCTGTAAATTCCTCCTTGGATTTAAACTCTCTCACAGCCCTTTTCATTTTATGTACGGATACAGGCCTTTTTTTCTCTCCTAAAGTTGAATGTCTTTGCTTGCCCTTTGCTCAGTCGGGGCCGCGGTTCCCCCTCCCCAAAGAGGTGTCACAGAGTTGCGCCCTACTTTTCAAGGACGTGAATGCCCCAGAGTAACCACTAAAGCTCACAAGTTTCAAACACAGGAACACAAGAAATTGAAGCCTGGACAAACAGCCTGCATTTTTTTAAAAAGTCTGTGTATGGTTTGTATGTGCGTAACCGGTATTTGCTGAAACTGTCCTTATGAACGTCCCCAATAACCACGCCATAAAAAAATCGCAGGCTTGTTAAGATGCCGGTTTGAGAAACCATGAAGATCCATCAAATAGGCCTTCACTTTGAAGTGTAAATAATCTTTCTTTAATAACATGTAAATAATGTCTGTAAATAATAAAAAAATATCCGGCTTTCTTTAGTCCCTGTAGCCCCTCCAAACATACACACACACAGTCCCCAAGTAGGTGCTGTAGATATTCTGGTCTAATTTTTCCCGTGCTATTTTTTTATACCAGGGGATGTGGCTCTAAATCAGCCAGACATGTGTGTCTACCGTCGTGGGAGGAAGAAGAGGGTGCCCTACACCAAACTGCAGCTCAAAGAACTGGAGAACGAGTATGCCATTAACAAGTTCATTAACAAGGACAAGAGGCGGCGGATCTCGGCTGCCACGAACCTATCCGAAAGACAAGTGACCATTTGGTTTCAGAACCGGAGAGTGAAAGACAAGAAAATCGTCTCCAAGCTCAAAGATACTGTTTCCTGATGTGGGCCAGATTGGCCACAGAGCGTTTAAATGCTTTCCGTTGTCTCCAAAAGACCTTTGGAAAGACTTGAATATGTATTTAATTCCCTCCACCCCCCTGCCAGGAATGGCACATTTTGTGAATTGTTTTTCTCTCTTCCCCTTATCTTGCTCTAAAACTTTTTGCTATCCAACCTGACTTTGTAGTTCTGTTTCTGTTTCTTACTTGTTTATTATTGATTTTGTTCTTTTCTAGGTTTGTTTTTTATGACTTTTTAATGTTCTGTTTCTCCCTCCAGGCCAGTATAAAGGACTTGAAGTATTTTTGAATACCCTTCCCTGCCCCAATGAATTTCAGAAGTGCCATTCTGATTTTAGGGATTTATTTTTTTTAAATCACTTTAAATGCCTGTTTCCAGCACTGATTATCTTCATAATCCATCCGGGCAAAAAGTTTGTAGTCATTCATATCCTGTGACTGGGTAATTGAATAATTACCTCTCAGCAGTTGCCTTGAAGCAAGTGAAAACAGCTCTAGGCAGGCAGTGCTCTAGGGTCACTGGGAATGTCTAAAGAGAGGAGGCTGGAGGTACTGTGATGGCTTTAAAAGCCACCTTATTAAATAGAGTTTGTATTGATATTGGGATGAAGACAATCTATTCGACTTGGGGTCTTTCACTTGCTGTTGTAGTTGTATGTGTTTAATACACCTTGTAGACATGTGCTTTGATAATCTTTAATTTGAAAATAATGTGTCCTCGTGGATGCCTTTATTACTCCAGCTCTAGATGCAAATATTTCAATGGCTGCAATTGTCAGAGGTATCTAAATGTGGATGACCTAAATGCAACCCTCTCCTTGGCTTCCAGTCTATGGGACTAGAATTGAGGCCATCTCCTCCATCCCCAGGAAAAAAAAGGCTAAATTAATATGACCATGATTGGGAATTTTTACCCAGAACCCACTGAAGAATTTGACTATCTGAACAAATGTATTGTGCCTCTCTCAGAGCTATAAAACATCTAACAAATGCAAAAATTGTGGAGCTCTAAGGTTCAAGAAGAAGAAGAAAAAAAGATGTTTCTGAAAGTGATAACTACTTTTAAAGTGCTGCATATTTATGTGACTGAGAGATTATTTTTGTAGATGAAATGTCTGTGAGCTGGGATACATGAGCAGTGCTTCAGGCATTTAAATATCACTTTTTACTCCTAGGGAGATGCAAATAAACAGAACTCTTATTTCCTCTGAGTCTTTATACATTTGTTTTCTTTCCTAAGGTTATGTTGCCTCTAGAAACTATTCTTATTTATTATAAAATTTTGTTATCCAAAACACTATGATGTTTCCTATGGGTGATGAACACTCAACACCATCTCTGGAAACCCCCTCCTCCCCACTTCTGCCACTCCTCCCACTTCCCATGGCTTTAACATAAACAGTGATGACTTTAAATGAGGATATAACTTGTGGTGTCTAAAATGATATTTTTTTTACCAGACCACCTCAAAAACATCTCCAATAAAATTTTACTTCTCTGTGAACATTATCAGTTTATTCACACAGTTTTATTTTTAAAATCAATAGGTATGTGCCTGGGTACAGAAAAACATGCTCACTTGGAGGTTTTCTTCTTAGAAAGGCTGTTATAAATATCTATCTACTCTAGGAAGGTCTTGAAATTAGACATACCCATATTTGGCCATTGAAAAGGAAACATTTCAGCTTTTGCCTTATCGCCTTCTCTCGGCTGCCTGCACACAGCAGTTGAGGACTGAAACCATAATTATACACCCTAAACCTCTGGACCCAAATTTTTAGGCATTGAGAACTTTCTCTTTGCCTCTCAGGGAAGTGGTCCTTTAGGAATGGGGTGCCTCTTCATTGTTAACACCCAGGCACAATCAGTTTAGTGGTTGCTAACTTTTTGGAATGTAAGCTTGATACAGATGCTTAAAACCTCACACAGTATGTAAACTCTTCTGGTGGGAGGGCTCCTTTAGGGATCTTCCAGAGAAAGCGTAGAGAGCTGACGTTCCAAGCTACTTTCGTTTTCTCTGGCACTGCTTGATTTCTCTCATATCTTGCAACTGATTGTGGGGTGGTCAACCTGGTTTAAAAAATGAGTCTCTCTCTCTCTCTCTCTCTCTCTCTCTCACACACACACACACACACACACACACACACACACACTGAAGGAGGAGGAGGTGGGAGAAGCGGAGAAGGAAAAGGGACCACGATTCAATCTCTGGAGAAGAAAGAACCCCTGAAAATGGGGCCACAACATGCCCGACCTTCCACTTTGGGGAGAATTACTAACATTTTCTGTTTTTCTCATAAGAGGTGTTTTCATCCGAAACGGGCCTGTTTTCCCTTCTCCATCGTCGTTCTCCTCACCTTCTTTTTTGTAACTTCCAGATTCAGGGGCCCGTACTCCATTTCCTGGGTCCATTTCTCAGGTTTCCTGTAAGAATGAGTGGATGCGGGGGGGATTGCCTCGAGGTTTTCCTTTCATCTGTAGTTTCCCTCCGCCTAAGAGAATGGGAGGTTTGCTGAAGATTAAAACTGCGCTTAAACGCTCTCCCGGCGGAATTTGAATTGACGGCTAAATCAATAACAGATGAAGATTCGGTTATTTATATGAATTCCTTTTATATTCCGAAGGGAGGAGGGAGGAGAGGAGCCGGTCGGTGGGCTAAGTGCAGGAAAGGAGGCCCGCGGGACGCCGGCAGCGCTGGGAGCTTCGGGGAGAGGCCTTGCCTTCGGGTGCAGACGGAGAGCGCCCCCGAAACCCGGCAGGTCCCGAGCGCCACGGTGGAGGATCGAGGCCGCGCGACTGCGCGTG
>NW_006288615.1:14460772-14461379 GCF_000327345.1 Myotis davidii | reverse complement strand
CCTCCACGGCCCCATTTCCTTTCCCATTCTCCAGCTTACCCGCGGAGCTCCTGCCTCCTCCCCCGCGCCGCCCGCCTGCCCTGCACCCAGCTCCCGGCTCCACGCATACAGCTTGGCCTGCGGGCCCTGGAAATCATAAACTCAGATGAGGTGGGGCGGCTGAGCCGAGGAGAAGGAAGAATCTAGTTGTTCTAGTCTTTACTGTGTCTCACTTAGTTCTTTTCTATCTTTTTTTTTGGGGGGGGGGGCAAACCGTAGCTGTGCGACTGCTAAGTGTTGGGGTAGACTTGGGAATACCGGAATCTCTGTTTACTGAGATGGGAGGAGAGGAGACGGCAGGGACCCTTGGAGCTGGAGCTTTCGAGCCTGGGGAGGCTGTCGCCCCTCAAAAACGGGGCGGGTTTCCAAAAATGAGCGCCTGGGTCCCCTAAGTCCCTAAGAACTGAGGTTGCAGCTTGTGTCTGCCCCCTCCCCCCTCCGCATCATGAAAGGACGGGGAGTGGAGTGCGGTCCAGTGTCTGAGCTCCTCAGGAAACCGACAGTCTGAGGAGCCCCCGGCTTGCCCACCCCACCCCCTGCCCCCGCCCCAGAGCGGGAGGAAGAGGCC
>NW_006288615.1:14459414-14460511 GCF_000327345.1 Myotis davidii | reverse complement strand
CTTCCTCCGCCGGCCCCGCTGCTCCTGGCCCGGAGCTCTGGCTGCGCGCTCCTGCCTCACCAGGTTGGGGGAGCTCGGCCTGCTCTGCCCGCCACAGAGGGATGAACACCTTGGACTTCTGCTTTGCAGGATGTAGTCGCCAAGGTGACTCCTGGCGGTAAAAGGAATGTAGCCTTGGCCAGTCCAGCCGCCCCGCCAGGGCCTCCTCCGGAGCGGAGGGCTTGGCCGTGAGGAAGCACCCAGGACTGGTGTGAAGCTTCCTTCCTGGGCGCCAGCGTTGGGAGCGTCTGTGATGCCCTTCTCCATCATCAGAACTCGGGGACTGTGCCTGCAGCCCGGACCCCGAACTCGGGCAGTGCGTGGGTCTCCGCTGCCAGGTCACCGGTGAAGAGTCCTCTCCAGGGAGACCGGACGGCCGGGGAGGACCGGGTTGGGAGTAGCATGGCTTAGGCCTAGGGAGAGAGCTGGCGGCCGCCCCAGACCACAGGATCTTCCGACAAGCCGAGTCACCGGGTACTGGAAAAGGCCTCGGCGGCAGCTTAGAGCTGGGAGAAGCAAGCCGGGCCCAGGTAAGCGGAGGAAACGGGAGCGCAAAGCCAATCAAGACCAAGAAGGGTCCCAAGGGACACTCGGGCAAAGGCACCCTGTGCCCGACGCCCCGGCTCCTTGCACTGGGCCTGGAAACTCACGGAGGCTTCGCCTCCCCTCAACCTGCCTTGGCTCTGCCTGGCAGCCGTGTCCTTCACCATCAAATATTGCGGGTGTTATCATAATACCCTGAAGGGGGGGGAAAACCGGGTCGGGGGATGTAGGCGGTGCTGAAATGACCGGCTTTGAAGAACCTGCAGGCAAAGTTTCGTCCAATCGTCTGAGCCTGTCCTCTTATTCCCGGTTGTAACTAAATACTGCTGCGAGCGTAGCCGAAGCCCTTTGTTGGAGATGTGTGAGCGCAGTCTTTACAGAGCGGGCTATGTGGGCTCGCTGCTGAATCTGCAGTCTCCCGACTCCTTCTACTTCTCCAACCTGCGGCCGAATGGAGGCCAGCTGGCCGCGCTTCCCCCCATCTCATACCCGCGCGGCGCGCTGCCCTGGGCCAC
>NW_006288615.1:14452254-14459243 GCF_000327345.1 Myotis davidii | reverse complement strand
AGCGCGGCCGCCCTTTGCCCCCGAGTCTAGCCTGGCCCCCGCGGCCGCTGGTCTCAAATCGGCCAAGTACGACTACGCGGGTGTGGGCCGCGCCGCGCCGGGCTCGGCGGCCCTGCTTGAGGGGACCCCCTGCGCCGCCGGCTTCAAGGACGACGCCAAGGGCCCGCTCAACTTGAACATGACAGTGCAGGCAGCGGGCGTCGCATCTTGCCTGCGACCTTCGCTGCCCGACGGTAAACATTGGCCGTGCTCCCCGGGCCAGCAGGGGCCGGAATGGGAGGTGGGGTGCAGGGGAGAGTGTGTAGGGGGAGGGAGCCTCCGGGGGCGGGCAGGCTATAGGGAGCAGGCTGGGCTGACTAGGGTTCGGGCTGTGTTGCAGGCCTGCCGTGGGGGGCGGCCCCTGGGAGGGCCCGCAAGAAGCGGAAACCCTACACCAAGCAGCAGATTGCAGAGCTGGAGAACGAATTCCTCCTGAACGAATTCATCAACCGGCAGAAGCGCAAGGAATTGTCCAACAGGCTGAACCTCAGCGACCAGCAGGTCAAAATCTGGTTCCAGAATCGTCGTATGAAGAAGAAGCGCGTGGTGCTGCGCGAGCAGGCGCTGGCGCTGTACTAGCCCGGGGCCTGGCCGTGGCCGGGCCTTCCTTTTTGAGCCGGAGCCTGGCGTGGAGGACGAGCGGAGATGGGGGCTTTTCCTGCTGCTCCTTCTCAGCTGGTCCTAGGTACCCTCTGGCTCGTCTGCAGCCCTCAAAGCCAGCAGGAGATTTGGAGATCTGGTCAGATTTGGAGACCTCCAGGCTTTCCCCTTTCCGGAGGGGCTGTGGAAGTTGCGGCACAACCTTGGCCTTGAGGCTTCCCCAGTGGGGGCCTAGGCGCACCTGTCTTAGCATTTAAACCTGGGCTCACCCCAGCTCCCTTTTACTTGGATTTCTGCTTTCACATAGTCTTCTTCCCCCCTCTCCCCCCCCCAATTCCTTCTACATTTAGCAGGCAATTGAATTTAGGAAGGCCTCCAGGGCAGAATGGAGAGGGCTGTGGGCACAATTGCGTCTCTTTGCAGCCAAAGCCCCTTGTGGAAAAGCCAGAATCCTGATTTTGGAGAAAGGAAAGGGTGCCACCACCACTCCCTGCCCTGGATGGTTGGGGAGGACTAAAGTGCCCTAGATCTCCAGACTTCGGGAGGAAAGGGGAAGGAGTGTGGCCCTACAAACTCAGAAACACCTCCGAGTTCAGGCTGGATTGGCTCCTCCAGCTTGGTGGAATGGACTGGACACTTCCTTCCCACGAATGGGACAGGGAGGCAAACTGCACTTCATAGCCAAGACTGGTAAAATTCCCCTCCTTCTCTCACCTCCTCACACACGCCTAGGCCAAAGCCTTGCGTCCTGTAACTGGTCCCCCAGAGGTGAGCTCTGATGAGGAGCTGCTCCGCTGCTTTGGGGCTGGGCTGCAGTAAAAGGAGGGAGAAATGTCCAGGGGCAGGAGAATGGAGTGAGCAAGGGGGAGGGGTGTCCTACATTCCGAATATAAATATGACTTTCCTGTCAAGGTGGGTAAAGGTGTCAACATGTCTTTCTTCCTTAAATTATAGTAACGGGCCACTGCAAGAAGTGAAAGCTCCTCCATCCATCAGTCAGGGGGCAGGCAAGGAAGGAGTTCCCTCAGATCCTGGGCCCCTCATAGCTGCTCTTGACCAAGTAGAGAGGAGTAGAAGTTCCCCTCTTCTTCTCCACCCTCCCCCCAATCCAAGTCCACGAGGGGCCCAAACACTGTGCCCTTTCTGAGGTCGTCGCTGGCCTGCCTCCATGGAGTCTGAAAGGCCCTGGGCTTTGCTAGGCTTACTTTGTGGAGGCTGGGGTTCCAGGATGCCAAAAGGGGTTGTTCCACATGTGCCTTAACCTCATTGAACCCGAGGGCCCCCTAAACTCCTTTTTACCATCCCTGCTTCTTTTCCCTCTCCTGTGAATTAGCGCCCCCAACTCCTAGCAAGATGCATAACAGCCTAAGCGCTTGGAAATTCCTTCCCTAAGTCCAATGATTTATTTTCAGTGGAGGACCAGGCCCTAGATCTAGAGTGGGCACCTCACAAGGAGCCCCTGAGCCTCAGCCAAACTGACTTTAGTTGATATTTAGACTAATTGCATTTTCTCTGCTATCTAATAGTTGTCATGCATGTTCTGTTTTGTTTTGATTTTGTCAAAAACAATAGCTTGTATATATATCAGACACATAGAAATGTTTTGAGTGGAAATAAATATCCAGGTCCCAGCCAAGCTGTCAAGGGACTGATGTTGATTTATCAAAACGTTTCGGATTTCCCTCCTAATGTTTTTCAGGCCACGAAATCCAGTTTTTCTTTCCTGGTTGCCGTTTCACTGTAGGTATTCACTTGATTGTTCATTAGATGAGAAGATGTCTTCCAAGCCAGTCAGGAAAGGATATATGAACAAAATGTGTGTGAAATAGCCAAAGAGGGGGATTCGTGGACAGATCTGAGTGTGTCCCACACACGAAGCAAACCCTCAGCTTACTGCAGGCAGGGGCTTCTGCATTTTGCCCAAATTCTCAAACTTAAAGCTTGCTATTGTTTGGGGGATGGAGGCTGCCAAGATATGAGGTTCCTCACATTTCAATACAAACATCTCTCCCTGCCATGTTTTGGTCAGCCTTCCCTGGAAAAGGCTATGTCCTGTGGCACCTCTGCCTACAGCCCAGCAAACTCCCTTGGGAAATGTGGCCTCTGCACCCTAGGCCTTCCGAGCCTGTAGCTCCGTCAGGGAAAGCAAGGAAAGGCCTGCTGTATTCACCGTCCTCTTAGAGACCCCAGCTCCAGCTAGCTTGGAGATGGAAAGTAAAGAATTTCTAGTTTTTAGCAAGTGGGACAATGGACAAAACTGCCAAATCTCTAATAGTGAGTACTTAATGGTTCCAATTCCCCTTCCCACAATCGAATTTGGTGTGTACTTTAAAAATATTTTTAAAGCAGCTCCTTTAAAAAATACAACGGAGGAAAAAGGAACCAAGAGGCTGGGGAGACCCTCTCTTTAGAAATGTTTCCCCATTTTGTGGGGCTCAGGGAGGCATTGGTACCTGGAGCTGGTTCTCAAAAACATCCGAACAAAAGAGGGGACCATTCTCAGACCTCAGGCTCGGGGGCTGGGTAAAGGAACAGGAAGCCAGACGTAAACTCAAGACCTGAGACCGCATGCAGGAGGCCATTTCTTTCTAATGTATATCATCAAAGCATCCTGTTCTTTCTCTGTAGCCTGGCACGTAGGGTGGGAGGAGATATTCATGGAGACCACTCCCCAAACAGATTGAAATTATTCTAAGGGTAAAATCTTATCTGTGGCGTATGGCTTGGGCAATGCTTTTCAAATCTACTCCTTCTACTGATCCGAATAAATACAAAGGCGGTGGGGTGGCGGTGCCCTCTCTCCGGTAGCAGCGGTGGCTGAAATCCCGGCGGGGATTTGGAACCACGAGGAAATTCATAAGAAACAAATGCCCCAGAGAAAGGATGCTGACGTCTGAGTGCTCAACATTCCCTCGCACAAAGACAAATGCGTACTCGGAAATGCTGCAGTCCAGGCAGGCCTCTTTACCAAGAAAACGGTTTTTAAATGAGAAAAAAAACAAACAAAACAAAAACTGCTTCGTCTGGCGTTCAATGGCTGCGAACTCGGGGAGCCTACCGGGACGCTTTTAAGGCCTGGGGCTCTCCCCAAGGGAGGCGGGCTGGGGAGGCTTCCGGGAGGCAGGGGGTTGGGATGGAGGAGAAATCCAGAACTGTTGTAAATATTCATGTGTGTGCCTGGAAAGGGGTGCCCTTCCACCCCGCCTCTCCCAGCTGCACCCACCCACCTTAGTGGCGGTGGGGGTGGGGGTGGGGGTGCTCGGCGCCTGTCCGATCATCCTCGGACAAAGGTGGTCTCCCCACATTTTTGTTTTGTTTTGTTGTTGTTGCTCTCCAGTCACTCGGCTTAGGAAGCCCATTCCGAAGGCTCTGCAGGAAGGGACTGGCTCTGGGTGTTTTCCCCTCGTTTCTCCTCTTCTTTCGTTTCCTAAAAGAGCATAAATAATTAAAGTTTGGCAGGGAGGAAAAGCTTTCTTGCAGAACTGTAGTGGCAATAAATGAAATGACTCAGAATCCCTTCCCCAGTCAGCTTTTACGAGAGCTGCCAGACAGTGTCTGTTCACGTTCTCCAGATACCAGGGGCGCCCTGACAAAGTTAAGGTCAAGTTAGTGTCTTATCTTGGGTGGCTCAAAATCACCGCAGAGCGTCCAGGCGCTGCTCGGAAAGCGACCACTCGCGGAGCTGCGGGCTGTGCGGGAGGGTGCGGTGCGCGCCCTCCCTGCGCTTCGAGTGGGGTCGCCAGGCAGGGACGAGGCCACAGCACCGGGGGCTGCACGGTAGGTTCTCGAGCGGGACGCGCGGGTTGGGAGGTTGCGGTTTTCTTTGGGTTTGGGGTAAAGATTGAGAGGGGAGCTGGGGCCCAAAGACTAAGCGGGCTGGTGCCAGAACGAAAGCCCTGGCTTGGGTGTGGGGGCGGGGGTCCGTGCAAACGCGCAGAGGGGGCCCGCCGCCCCCTTTTCTCTTTACACCCGTGAGCCGCTGCAGATGGCGAACCTCCCCCGCCAAAGCACGGCTCCAGCCCGAGCCGCCATCGCCATGTCGTTGAACTTGAATGGTTCGTCCTCCCCATTTCCCTCTCAGGCAGCCAGCAGACTCTATCTGGGGGGTAGAGGGATGCCTGCGCCCCACCCCATGCAGAGAGAAGGCGCGAGAATTTTGTGTGCCCCCAGACACATACAGACCCGGCTGGGGGCCCCGCCGCCGTTGCCCAGGGTCCTGAGCTGCCGCAGGGCTAGTGTGCAGTGTCCCGGGAGCCATTTTAGGAGAAAGATCCAGGGGCGTCGACTACGAGCCCAAAAGGAGGCTTAGGCCGGGATGCAGATGGGGAGGCAGATAACTGCTGGCGCTCTGGGCTGAGGGGAAGGGGGTCGAGCTGGAATCTGGGTAAAGGTGCCTGCTTTGAGGAGGTGCACAAAAGGATGGGCAGTTCTGGGGGGCGGGGGAGGTTCCCTGCCTTCCAGTCGCCACCGACCGGTTTGCGCTGTATTCAGAGGGAAGCAGAGGTAGGAAGGGGGGGGGGCGGAGAAGGGTGAGTGGGAGGGAAAAGGGAAGGGAGGAGAAAAAGAGGGAGAGGGGGGACATTGGGCAGAAAATAGATATGAGCTCTGCCCGCCCGCCTTTTCTCTGTGTGGCGGTGGGCAGAGCTCACTTCAGGGGCACTGCAGTGGCCGGAGCCAGGGAGGGAACCCGCTCCACAGCCTGCGCCTTCCCGGGTGGAGGGCTAAGTCCAGGGCTCAGTGTTTCTGATTGCCTGGGCAGAGGCATCCTGGGGAACAGAGCAACTTCCTACCCTGGGTTCTGGGATTGGGGTTTGCAGGAGCTTCTTTCTGAGAGTCTGATTTTACCTTTGGAAAGCGCTGGCCCCTCCGAGGCGGGAGCCCAGGCCTTGCCTGGGTCCCTAGGCTAGAAATAGGGACGAAGTGGCCACCAGGAGAGTGAGGCCTTGGGGCGAGCAGATGGGGCGGTCCTCAGGGCCGAGTCAAGCAAGGAGGCAAGAGCTGCTGAGAGACACCCCCCAATCAACAGACTTGGGGAGAGGGTGGTGGAGAGACTGTGTAGGCCCAAGGACAGAAAGGAGACCAGGGGAGATATGGCAGATACGTAGGCCTTGATGGGGTCCCCACACAGGGACTGGACTGTATGTGAGGCCGGCTGGTCTCTATCCAGGCCAGAAAGCAGAGAGGGTGGGAAGGGCCGAGGCGGGGTGGCTTGTCTCTGGTTAGGGGAGAGCTGAAGGCTGGGCTTCCTGAGAGAAGAACTCCAGGTCCTTTTGTGCATCAGACCCCCCAGCTTCCAGAAGGGCCATCAGGGTGTCCTCCTTGCTTTAGTTCCGGGAGAGAAAAAGGCAGAGGCTACAGAGATCCGGATAGAGGCTGTGACACACAGGGAGGGGAAAGGAGGAGAGAATATCAGGAGACAGGGCAGAGAAAAGGAGACAGAAACGTAGGAGAAGAAACAAGAAGAAACAAGAGAGGGGAATAGACAATTAGGACAGGAGAGAAAGAAATGGGAAGGCTGCAGGAAAGACGAAAGAAGAGACAGGAACAGAGAGAGGAGGAGAGAGGGCGACAGGACCGAGTGGGCACCGAGGATCTAGCCTGGGTGAGCGCCTGGTAGGGTTTTGGAGTGGGTTTTTCCGAGGCTGGCACTGGCGCTCCCGAGGTCAGGAGTTACTCTGCAGCGAAAGCGCTTGGCAGAGAAATATGTAAATCACACTGCTTGCGCCCCGAGAGCTGCGCAATCACGCCCCTCGAAGGAGATGCAACAAGCTCCTTGCTGGCACGCCGCAGGGGTGGTGGCGTCGCGGGGGGAGGGATCGGCTGCTGGAAGGGGTGTGGAGAGTGGGAACCTCACACCCTCACACCTAGTCCCCAGTGCCCCGGGCCCGGGGCTCCCCCCTCTGCTCTCCGCTTCTTTCCCTTCCCCCTTCCTCCCCCTTCCTCCTCCTCCCTCCTCCTCCCCGTCAGCCTCGGTCCGCGTACTTAAGCGGCGCGGGCGGGCGGCCCAGCCGGGCGGTGGCAGATGCACCCAGCAGTGGCAGCCACCGGCGGCGCACAGGTGACCAGTCGGCGGAGCAGCCTAGTCGGGGGCGCCCAAGGAGATCTGGCTGGAGAGGGAGGTCGATCCGCCCCCAACGCGCGTGTCTCGGCGCCAGGAGCCGTCCCGGGGCGTGTTGGCGAGCGCTGATATAGATATAAGGACATTTCTCTCCATGGCGTCACGTGACATAATTACCACCAGAATCAATCAAGATGAATTGCACGTCAGCGCCCGGTGGGGATTTTTGCTTAGTTGATCCTGGCCCAAGCCTCTTGTGCAATCAATGGCTCAGGTTGGCGGCGGGGAGCGG
>NW_006288615.1:14437712-14451568 GCF_000327345.1 Myotis davidii | reverse complement strand
TTTTATGTGCTACTTTATAAGCGTTCGAAGAGGTTTATACATCCTATAAGATTTCCCGGGCCGTTGTAAAGCGTGTTTACGATAGGAAACCAATTTAGGTGGGCTTAAGGTAGACTTGGAGGAGGACCTTAATCGCCGCAGAGAGCGTTTCCCCAGTTTGGGGTGTGTGTGTGCTAGAGACCAGGGAGGGAGGCGTGAAGGCGGGGAGATTTCAAGCCCATTTGTGAGTGTGGACACTCGCGCCTCCCGCATGAAGGTGCTGGTGGTGCTGGAGGTGGTGGGTGGGGGGTTGATCCTGGACCTGGACTTTATCCAAGCCTCTGGCTGAAGCGCGCTGCTGGCTGGAGGCAGGCAGATGCCCGGCGCGCTCGCGCTTCCCTCCCTTCGGGTTCCAGCTCAGAGCCGGCCTGCTCCCCCACCTCTGTGCCAGGCTGTGCGTGTGTCAGGGTGTGAACACCCGTCCTCGCCCGCGCTCTCCTGTGCCCGCCCATATGTCATCCCCCGCGACGAAGGCAGGGCCTTTCCGCAGCGGCAGGGGACGTCCCCACAGGGCCGAGGCCTGGCCCTCGCGAAGGCCTGGGCGGGAGGGTGGGCGGAGGTTGGCGGGCAGCGGCCTCTCTCACCCCTTGGTCTCTTTGCCTTGCAGTAGCCCCCCAGCGGTCCCGGAAAAAGCGCTGTCCCTACACCAAGTACCAGATCCGCGAACTGGAACGCGAGTTTTTCTTTAACGTGTACATAAACAAAGAGAAAAGACTCCAGCTCTCTCGGATGCTCAACCTCACTGACCGGCAAGTCAAAATCTGGTTCCAGAATCGCAGGATGAAGGAAAAGAAACTGAACAGAGACCGTCTGCAGTATTTCACTGGAAATCCCTTGTTTTGAGAGCTCCAGCAAGCACCCCTGTCCCCCAAGCCCCACTCACTCACCCTCCTCCCCACCAGCCTGCTTTCGGTAGGCCCAATGTCCTTGGGTTTAATGACGCCTCTTCTCTGTGGAACTCCACCATTCCTTCCCACGGTCAACTCGGGACCTCCCAGCGACCACTGCTGCCTGCGGACGAGGCCGGGGACTTGGCCGAATGGATCCTAATATGGGGAAAATGGTAAATGCAATCGTCCCTTTACAATTTTACCGCCAGTGTGCTGTTGTTTACCCTCTCTCTCTCTCTCCAGGTCCCGGTGCGGACGCTGTGGGATCTGTAGAGAGTTAGGCCTGGGCTGCAAGGCACTTGTTTTTGTTCTGAGTTTAAGGGACCCCGTCCTCCCCTCTTGGTGAATGCAGATTATTTAAACTCTGGGAAATGTACCTTTGGTTTGTCCGATCGAGGCACGAGTCACTGTCTTTTGTGTGAATAAATGGTTTCTAGTAAAATGGAGGTTACAGCTTCAATACACTGTATGGATTTTCCTCTTTGAATAATTTTAGTGTCTGGTTAGGATATTTTAGTGGCCAAAATCTTCTCCCCCATGCAACTGAAATTCAAGTGAAATGCTTTTTAATTCCGTCAAAATAAGAGTTGTCCTCCCCTCTCATCCCCCCCTCCCGCCCCCCCCCCACTGGTATGCGGCATTGGTTTTTAAAATCATTTTAGGGATGGTTTTCTGAATTGAGGATGTGACCCTGGTGCTGATGTCTCCAGAGGATGAGCTGGGGCAGCAGGAACGGAAGTAGCAACACTCCCTCCGCCTTAGTCTAGTGAACTTGGAATTTGGGGGGGGGGGCAGGGGAGGGACACAAACAAACAAAACAAAACAAAAAATTTTAAAAAACTGGTTAGAAAAATCCAAAGTCACTCTTAACAAAGTGTCAAGGACACAGGGT
This sequence comes from Myotis davidii, assembly GCF_000327345.1. Classification (NCBI taxonomy): domain Eukaryota; kingdom Metazoa; phylum Chordata; class Mammalia; order Chiroptera; family Vespertilionidae; genus Myotis; species Myotis davidii. The sequence continues at coordinate 14,449,747 of NW_006288615.1, read as the reverse complement.
TCCTTAAAAGAAGAAACCAATATTAGAACACTTTATAGGGGAAAAAGTTTGCAGAAAGGAAATTATAAGTGGGCAGCGAGGTATCAAGGCGCTTGCTGGTGTCACAGCGGGTTTGGAACAAGGAAGATAAGCCATCTTCCTAAAATAGAGCCCAGGGCTGCAGACCCAGTTTTCTCTACATTTATCGCTTCACGTTAAAGAATGTGTGTGTGTTGGGGGGGGGGGTACTGCACTTTATGTTGCAGGACCAGGCCAAGCTGTTTACAAAACCTTGAACTGTCTAGACAACACCATAAAAGCCAAAGTTCTAAACAGCTTAATTGGGTTATATTATACACCTTCTGGTGGGCCCAAAAGAGATTTCCGCAATGTGCAATAAACTGGAGGAGTGAGAAAAGCTTCTCTTTCTCTGAAAAGAGTAAAGTGAATCTTGTGACTTTTAACCTCTCATAAGCCCAAAGTAAAAAAAAAAAAAAAAAATCCATAAGATATACAGCACCACATGCCTCTTCTGAGGTAGCATGCATTTCTAAATGCAAAATTTTTTTTTAATTGCCAAAGCTTTAGGGGGCAAGGAAAAACATAAGTGCATAAGTGTACGCCTTTGAACTTCCAAAATGTCAAGGTCATCACCTTTAACCTTTCTGAATAATTAGGCGCCTTAAGGTTCTTCTGTGATATTCATCCGCCACCCACTCTCACACACATGCTCACACATCCAGCTCCCCACACACATTTATGACCACACAGAATCAAATGGAGGCTCACCATAAATCTAAGCAAATTCCTAATTTCAGAATCAATAATCTTAATTTCCCTTCAAGCATTTGTGTAATTCAATAGCAACTGACTTAAAAAAAACACACTAGTTAGATTAAAATGTCTATCAGCATGCTTTTAATACAGCTACAAAATGGTGGGGGGTTTGAGGGGAGTCATAGATAGTTGTCCCCTTTGCTGTAATAATGAACCTCAGTTTTAAAAGCAGGCATTTGAAAAAGGAAGTTCTATTTAGACTTACACCTTCGTTATATTTTTTTAAAATTGTCACCTTGTCAAATAAATTATTGCACTTTCTATAACATGGAACAAAAGAAAATATATTGTTTCAAAAGCATCCTACAACCTTTGGTGAAAGATGCAATAGAAACAAAGTCTACAGTTGAGTAATTTCGTTTGGAAAGGGATTCCTTTGTTTGGAATTATGGGCGTACGTTAAAATGTCAGTGCCCTAGTAGTATTAGTATGATCGTTCCAGGAGCTTAAAACTGGTTTATTTCTTTCTCTCTCCATCTATCTTTTCTTTCCTTTTTTTTTTTTTTTTTTTTTTTTTTTTTTTTTTTTTTTTGATTATTGTAAGCACAGGAAAGCAGTGACATTCTACATGAGCCAAAATAGCCAGTCTTTCTCTGCAAATACAGTAGGAGCAATTTAATTCCATGAAGAATAAACTAATTCAACAAACTTTCATTAATTATGTGTCAACTTCCAGCATATGCTGGAAATAAAATACAAGGTGTCCCAAAATGTATACACACACTTTGAATAATTATAAAGGCAGTTTTTTTTTTTTTTTTTTTTTTTTTTTATTGCGGCTAAATGTAGCAAGCTTGTATGTCCACACCTTAGGCAAGAAATAGCGTTTTCCATTTGTATGGCCTTGGAGAGCCACACGGGGGCGTGCTCACGTTCCAGAAGCCGTGGTTGGCGGAGAGGCCGCGGTACCGTATCTGTCCGTTACTGGATTCTAATAGGCAAGCTCAGCCCCATTAGAAACAGGCGGCCACTAAGGCATTCGTTGGCTGTTTGTCCGAAGCAGCTATGAGATGATGGAAGTTGTATAAAGACAGAGAAAAGGGAACTGCCCCTATTTCTGAAAATAGCGATCACCTAATCGTTGTCTCTTTAAAGATAAAGATGTCGCAAGGAGTACCTTGTTATAACCTGGAGGAGTCTAGGAGAGATTTTGAAAAGACTAATATGTGCATCTCGAAATAGGTCATGCCACTGCGAGTCAATTAAATCAGGAGAAATCAATATTCCTGTTAGTTTGCGTGCAGAGAGCAATATGAGGACAGGATCACCCCTTCCCCAAAACCGTTTCTGTCTTGAGCGCTCTCCGACCCCCTGAGATGATTAAAAGGCTTTTGTTTAAGGCAGATGGGGCGCTAGCAAAGTAGCTGAGTGTGGTCCCAGAAAAGATGGGACCCGTCGGAACTAAGGAGGAGGTCGTTCTGGGCGAGGAAGTCCCCCTGCCCCGCAGGTCGAGCCTAGCTTCAGGGGCTGTGGGGCAGCAACCGGGAGGCACAAGCAGGACTATGAGTTGGGGCGCCGGGGGTGGGCGAGGCGGGGCTGATGCGGCTGCGGGGAGCGGCCGCGTCCTGGGGAACATTTATACTCCTGGGCGGCGCGGAGTGGGCAACGCTAGGAAGCAAACGGGGTTTGCGTTTGACAGACTTCTGGTCACCCTTCCTAGCCGCCTGCGGGCCTTGAGCACAGAATTTGATTTTCGTGCCTCCTGCCGTTCTCTACCACCCACCCCGCCCCCTTTGTGAAGTCCCTGACGTTGGGGAGGGTCTGTGTTACCAGCCTGGGGCCTACAGGGAGTACTCTAAGACGTGGGTTTCTGCGGATGGGTAACTGTCCCTTCTTCGTGGAAGTTCATTGTGAAGCTCATGAAATCCCGGAACTAGTGCCGGCTCCGCTGTCTCTGTCTCCTCCCTCCAGACCCTGGACCAAGGGCCCTGGGTCCACCCCTGGGAGCTGGCATGGGTGGCTCCAGGGTGGCTGGGGCACCATGAGCACCCCCTGAGGCGCCAACCAGAGGCATGGGTGTTCCCTGCGGACACCCCGGCTCCAGCCTGCCAGACTGTGGGTCCAGCTTAGATATTTTGAAGAGACATTTCGCAGGGCCTAGCCCGGGGCCTCAGTTCACTTGGGGTTGAAAACTCCCCTCCCCAAATGTCGTTGTGTTCTTCTTTACGTGGCTGGGGGGCGGGGGTTGTGCGTGTGGCTTTGTGGAGGGGTGGCCTGGGCCGGCAGCCTTCCCTAAGATCCCGGGTGCTCATCGGTTTGCAGTTCTTTCCCTCCTGGTAGCTCCCAAGATGGACTTGAAAATGGCCCAGAGATTGGATCAGGACTTCCCAGGGCTGCGGACCCGACCCTTCCTGATCGGTCAGGGTTATGGGGCTCCTAGAGGGTGGTCATGTGCCTTGAGTCTCTGGGGTCTCAGATCTTGAAGTGGAGGGAAAATGCGCTAAATAAGGAATCTTTGTGTCTGCGAGGAAAAGAGGCTCCCTGGCCCAGTGCCCTTTTACCTGTTTTCACAGACCGCTCATCCAGGTGGCGATGGCTTCCTCAGCCTCCCCATTTGCTCCCTTGATTTCTTTTCACGTTGGTTGGAAGGTGCACAGTACAACGCCGAGGGGCGCCTTAAGGAAGCAGCCTTTTAAATTTGTCTCTATCTACTCTGCACCCAAAGGTGCAGGCCACGCAGGGCCCAAACTTCAGGGCAAACCTAGGGGCCCCCAAATTCACTCAGGCCCAGGGCCCCTGCTCTTCTTCCCAGTGATAAGAAAGCTCAGACACAAACCATTTCTTGATTACAAATGCTAATTTCCTGACAAAGCGACCCTTTTAATTTTTCTTGGGGAAAGAGCTGTGCCAGGGAGAAGGATGTTTTGGTAGAAGCGTGGATATTCATCTCCTTGATGGTGCAATATTGATTTATTATTAATGGTAACTGCTCCCACTGATCTAAAGATGATCGAGAACAGTGGCAATGCAGCTATATTAAATACTCATAAGCAAAATAAAGGCTGGCCTTGAAAGCCACTGTCTTTTTACTCCATTTTCTTCATCTCAGCCTTAGGGTCTTAGACAAACTTTGCATCCTCCTCTGCCCAGATGATTCTTTGTATTAAAACTATTTTGCTTGATTTTTATGATAAAAATCTCTTTGAAATATTGGCAATCCCTGGCCTCCAGGAGCTGGTCTGAAGGCAGAAATTTGAAAAATAATAAAATCGAATTTTGTGGTAATTCAAAATTATATCTGATATACATTTTATTTCGGTGAGTGAAGAAGATTTATTTAAAACCAAATCCACTGTGGGGGTGACTTTGAACTCCAAGCCACCGGGAGCTGAAACAGAAAGGCTCTCAAATCGGAAGGCAGATTCCGCCTGCTCTGGTAGACTGCGCTCCATGAGGAATCGTTGTTCTTTAGCTTGGCTGTTTTCTCATGTGTAAACAAATATTATGAAAGGGCATTTGATTCCCAGTTAGACTGAACAGTCTTGCCTTCTGCGTGGGATAGGGAGAATTGGACAACCCAGTTCCTGGCCGAGATGGAAAGGGACCGTGTTGGAGCGCCAGGCTGGCGTCAGGGCGCCTGCAGAGAGTGCGGGTAGCGGGCATTTTGTCCAGCCCTGGGCACGTTTTGCCGTGGCTGGGATGATCATCTCCGCCTTTGAAGAAAGCAATTTTCAAGGTGCTGATCAGTGGTGGTTAGCTTGGAATAGGACCTTAGCAGACCAGAGTAAAAAGTTGGGGTTTTTTTTCTGCCTTCTTCATCCTCTCCCTCCCCCCCCTGCTTAAAATCAGACAACCCTGTGAAAAGGTAATGTAATGTTTAACCCGCCGGCTTCCCTGGCAGGGCATCCTGCAGTCTGAGCAGTGAGAGGCTCTAGGCTTTTAACCTGACAATGATGTTGTATTTGAACAGCTGCTTAAAGGTTTAAAAGGTCTGTCTCATTGCCACCGCAGTTTTTTAAAAGGGGTTATTGTTTGGGCGAGGGCAATTCGAGGGGACAGGCGCAGCCTTCCCAAGGCTGAAAATAATGTCCAACCCCTGCTTTTCCACCAGGCCAGGGGACAGTCCTTTTGGGGAGGGGCTGACAAAGGGTTTGTTGGAAAAGGTTTCTGTGATGGAGCAAGTGGGCAAGGGGGTCCCCCAGAATGGTGATGTGCTTTCTTTAGCATCAGGCGCCAAAGAACTGTTCTGCGGAGATGGAAACCCAAATTGCCCACAAGTTCAGTCTCTGGGCCTGAAATCCAAGGCCAGCCCATAACAAGGCAACGTGGGGAGAAGAAAACACGGATGCCTTCCTTCGGGACAGAGCACTGGTTCACCATCAGAGCCAGGGGCCCTTTTCTTCTCTCGGATGCAGTGAAGGGGACCCGGAAGCCAGAGGACAGCTCCAGCGACCTGGCCTGGCCAGGGCAAGCCTTTGGGAAGGAATCAAGGTTAAAGCTCCCTGCTTCTGCCGGAGGCCGGAGCTTCCATAGTGTGGCTCAGCCGCCTGCAACTAGAGAAGGAGAGAGGAAGTTGTTGGAGAAGTTTCTCATAAAACTCCGAGTTTCCATGGCGGTGATGGTGGTGTTCTTTAATGAGTTCAACCACAAGCCAGACCAAATCCTCTTTATAGAACTTTCCCTCACAAAGGAAATAGAGGACGAAGGTTCTCACCCCACCTCCCTTTCCTCTCCCTCCTCTTACCCAAGCAAAACCGTGTCAAATAATTTGAGGAATTGTCCAAAACTATAAAACTCTACTTTTGACAAAAGTATAGCTTTTAATATTTGACAACTTGTGTTAAAACAAAAATTGACCTTCTTGGTTAGTACCGAAGGGGAAAAATCAATAGTATAATTTTCAATAATTCATAAAGCGAACGCCATTATGCTAAATCCTAACTATTAATCTTATCCTTTACTAAGTCTCGATTGATTTGTTAATAAAATATCTTCCCGTGTGTGGCAACAGCGGGTATAACTCTTTAAAAACCTTCAGAAGCAAGAAAATTACCAAGTAGCCCAAGAATGTAGATGAGAATTTTATTGATCGCCCTGATTCTTCTTAATATGTATTAATAAATTCCACAACCTTTTGTACCTTGCACTTGTCAGAAACCAATGCTTTTACAAAATCCATAAAAGGAAAACATTTTTCTTTGCAGAAGAACCAAATGACACCTTTGCATATCTCTCTCTCTCTCTCTCTCTCTCTCTCTCTTGTTTGGCCCAGTCAGTTTTCTAAAACTTCTAGAGTCTGAGGGCGATAGTTTTCCTCCGTCTTTGAAAAAATTATTTTCTTTCTTCCTCTTTGCCCTCTATGATCAGGGTGTGTGGGGAGGGAAACATCGGTTTAGTTCTCCCGATGGGAACGCTTTCGCGGATAACGAACTGCGGCGAGGGATGGTCTTCGGTTTGAAAGCTCCCAGCACCAGCCCTCAAGGTCGGGCGTGGTTCTTCGGCGGGCAGGCGGCTCCGCGGAGGAACCTGGAGCCCGGGCGGCCAGGCGGAAGGAGAGGGCAGCGCCGGGGCCGAGCGGTCCTCAGCCGCAGCCTCAGGGGCCGGCCAGCTGCGTGGCTTATCGCCTCTGCTCCACAGGGTACCTTGGCCGCGTCTGTGCGCGGGAGATCTTGCCTGTGGACTCCTCGGGTGGAAGGTCTCAGGCCCCAGGGAATCGACTCACCTTCCCAGGCTGCCCGGGACAAAATTAACCAGCCTGGGCCCCCACTAGCGCGGGGCCGGTGGTCTCCGCGCGCACTATCTCTGGCGCATAGTAGATGTCGCTGTTGTCCGTGCTTACGCGGCCGGCCGGCCCGGCTCTGGAACACGTGACCTGCGAGGAGGCTGCGGCTCAAGGCCATTTTCAAATCTCATTGGCTTGGTTGTCATGTGGTCGGCAGAGGCATCCACAATTACACGGGGAATGTTTTCCTAGAGATGTCAGCCTACAAAGGACACAATCTCTCTTCTTCAAATTCCTCCCCAAAATGTCCTTTCCCAACAGCTCTCCTGCTGCTAATACTTTTTTAGTAGATTCCTTGATCAGTGCCTGCAGGAGTGACAGTTTTTATTCGAGCAGCGCCAGCATGTACATGCCACCACCTAGCGCAGACATGGGGACCTATGGAATGCAAACCTGTGGACTGCTCCCGTCTCTGGCCAAAAGAGAAGTGAACCACCAAAATATGGGTATGAATGTGCATCCTTATATACCTCAAGTAGACAGTTGGACAGACCCGAACAGATCTTGTCGAATAGAGCAACCTGTTACACAGCAAGTCCCCACTTGCTCCTTCACCACCAACATTAAGGAAGAATCCAATTGCTGCATGTATTCTGATAAGCGCAACAAACTCATTTCTGCCGAGGTCCCTTCGTACCAGAGGCTGGTCCCCGAGTCCTGTCCCGTTGAGAACCCCGAGGTTCCCGTCCCTGGATATTTTAGACTGAGTCAGACCTACGCCACCGGGAAAACCCAAGAGTACAATAACAGCCCCGAAGGCAGCTCCACAGTCATGCTCCAGCTCAACCCTCGCGGCGCGGCCAAGCCACAGCTTTCGGCCGCCCAGCTGCAGATGGAAAAGAAGATGAACGAGCCTGCCAGCGGCCAGGAGCCCACCAAAGTCTCCCAGGTGGAGAGCCCTGAGGCCAAGGGTGGCCTTCCGGAAGAAAGGAGCTGCTTGGCTGAGGTCTCCGTGTCCAGTCCCGAAGTGCAGGAGAAGGAGAGCAAAGGTCGGTATGAGCAGGGTTGCCACCCCAGCGGGGCGCGCAGCCCGGGAGCCCGGCACAGAGGGAGCACCTGGGTGCCCGGCGCGGAGCCCTGGCGGCTCAGGCGGGGCGGATGGCCGGCGCTGCTCCTCCCAGCTTTTAGAGGGGCATCCTCAGTCCCCAGCGCATCCCCGCTTCTCCCCCGCTGCCCTGGCCCTCCTGGCTAGTCCTGGCTCCACGCTGATGGCGTCTCGCCAGAGGAAGGGCTTGCTGGGGTTATTTTTCCTGAGCTAGATCTGAAATGCAACAAAAGAGCGCAAATGACCTGCAGCTCATAAACACAGCCCCAGAACCTCCTTTCTCTTGCTCAGATTTGCAGCCCCAACTTTGACCCAGTTATGATTTTAAGGTGGTCCAAGACACCGTGTTCGTGTTTCAGTGTATGCACCCCGCATCCTGCGAGCTTGGGGGCTGCCCGGAGAACGAGATGGCTTGGTTGTTTGGCGCTTGAGCGGGGGAAACAAGGGCTCTTTGCCTCTGCGGGGCTAGGTAACCTTGGCTTTGTCTGGGGAAACTGCCTCGAGCTTTGCAATTCATTTGCAGAGGGGGCCAAGGCGGAAGGGGGGAGAAGAGAATCTGCTTGGCCCACCCGGCAGAGGCAGCCTTAGGGCTGGGCTAGGGCAGAGAGCCAGGGACGCTGGGGTTGGCTTTGTTTCTGGAGAAGGGACCCTGCTCCCGTGCCTCTCTGCCAGTGCCTGAAGGTGGGCCACATTAAGGAGCTACATTTCGGGGCAATGCTTTTGTGTGGGGGCGAGAAGGCATGAAAATCCAGGAAATTCTGAATGCCCGGGCAGGGTGGAGAAGGTGTACTCAGTTATGTTTTAAAGGAAAATGGGCACCTATCGACCTGGCTGTGTGGCTCCCCACCTGCCCAGGGAAAGTGGGGAAGAAGTGGCAGACCTGGAGACCTGAGGCAGCAGTGGGATTGGTAGCCTGGTCCAGGCTGCGGCTTGCTTCTTCCACTCCAGCCCTGTTAGGAGCTGACCACTTAGAATGTTGCTGGGGAGACCCTGAAAGTTCACTATTGTACTAATGTTTGATGCAGGTCAGAAAGCTGAGGGAGAACCCTGACACAGAAGGCCAGGTCCCCGCCCATCCTATCATTTGGGGCATTTAAACTAATCTGGTATCACTGACTAATCCCTTCCAAGGCCCACCTCATGTGGGTAATGTTTAATACTAGTATTTCCCACAGCAGCCTGGCTGCCTGCAGGGTCATGGCCAAGGGTACATTTGAACAGACTGAGAGACCAAAAAAAAAAAAAAATTCTTGATTTTTTTTCTTCTTCTTCTCCCTTTAATTTTGTTAGAGGAAATCAAGTCTGATACTCCAACCAGCAATTGGCTCACTGCAAAGAGTGGCAGAAAGAAGAGGTGCCCTTACACTAAGCACCAAACGCTGGAATTAGAAAAAGAGTTCTTGTTCAATATGTACCTCACCCGCGAGCGCCGCCTAGAGATCAGTAAGAGCGTTAACCTCACCGACAGGCAGGTCAAGATTTGGTTTCAAAACCGCCGCATGAAACTCAAGAAGATGAGCCGAGAGAACCGGATCCGAGAACTGACCGCCAACCTCACCTTCTCTTAGGTCCGAAGCCCGTGGGAGGCCAGGATCAGAGAGGGGGCACCGAATTCCAGGGCCCAGTGCTGGAAGACTGGGAAGGCGGAAACAAAACCTTCTTTGCTCTTTGTTTTTTTTTTTTTTGTTTTGTTTTCCTGCTAGAATGTGACTTTGGGGTTATTCTGTTCGTGCTGCAAGTGATCTGTAATCCCTATGAGTATATATATACATATATATATTAAAAACTAGCACGTGTAATTTATTATTTTGTTCATCGTAATGCAGGGTAACTATTACTGCGCATTTTCATTTGGGTCTTAACTTATTGGAACTGTAGAGCATTTATCAATCTTTGTATCTATCCAGCAATGTGACTTTTTTCATGTTTTTCCTAACACAAAAGGTCTGTGTGTGGTTAGTCCATGAGCCCATGGCGTTTTGAATACATCAGTACTTAAAGTACTTAAATTACATATATATTTAAAAAAGATTAAGAAAATTCACAAGCTTTGGGGGGAGGGGGACTAAAAAGCACATTACAATGTATCTTTTCACAAATGAATCTAGCAATTGTCCTTGGTGAGATGGAATATTGATGACTTATGCCTTGTAGCCTTTCCCTTGTGGTGCATCTGTGGTTTGGTAGAGTGTAACAGCAACCTGTCCATTCTGTGCATGTTCTGGTCGCATGTATAATGCAATAAATTCTGGAAACAAGTTCGCTCCCTCTGCTTTCTAAAATGAAAATTTGTTACAGTGGAAATGAAAGCCTTTGGTGAGATTATCTTCCTGTTAATCTGCTTGTTTGGGGAAGTTTGGGGGGATAGAGAGAAGGAAAAGGATGTGAGAGAGAAGCTGGAGGAGGCCTAGGGTCTTGAAATTTGGCAGTGTGTGTGTGTGTGTGGGGGGTGCTATTTCCATAGTTGGGAAGAAGGGAAGTCTTTTCTCCCTAGCCCCCCAATAATTGAATTGAATTGAATGATCAGTTTCCCTCTAGCTCGAGCCTGGTAAGTAAGTAAGCTTGTGCCCAAGCTGCTTTTTCCTCAAAGCTCCCCACTTACGTGTCTTTCTCTTTGGTTTTGGTTGTGTTATTTTTAATGCTTTCAGTGGGTCTTGGCAATTTCTGGCTGGCGTGCCATCATCATCAGGGGCTGGGTTGAAACCAGTCTTGCCCACCTGGAAGCCAAGGGGCCTCCATTGCAAGGACAAGCAGCAGCTTAGCATTGCATTGGATCCAAGTCTGCCCCCATTCCCTCATTCTCACCCACCCCAGCACAGGACAGCCAGGCCACAGCGGAGCAGAGGATGGGTGAGTTTTTCCATCCACTTTGTCCTGGTTTCCTTGTGGAAGGATTTTATGCTCAGTCATTACCTTTTAGTGGTCCACATGAAATTTTTTTAAGGGAAGAGAATATTCCTCCCCCCCCCACACCAATTCTCCCTCTATTTAATTACAAAATGCTAGTTGGAGCCACTGTATCTGGGGGGCAAGAAAATGTACAAAGGGTGACCGAAAGAGAATTTGCAAATGAACATGACTTCCCATGAAGTCCACTGTTCCAGCTGCCGCCATGGTTTGAAAAACCCCAGCTTTCACCAGTATATATACTGGAGGATCCGCAGCCCAAGAGAGCCCGGACTTAATCTACTTCTGCCAGGGAGAAGGAAAGAGAGGCCTTGGGAAGAATTGCTGACAGAGAATCCGTTACCTCAGGTTGTGCTGCAGTTTCAAAGGGTCGCCAACAGCTTTAAGCAGCTCCACAAAACATGTTCTTTTCATCCCTGCCCTTTTTTCCCCTAAAAACAATTTTTTAGGGGCCCTAAGAGTTGGAGACCTCACCTAGGGAGTCTGGCAGACTCTGTATTTATTCAGAGTTTTAAACTTCCTTCTCAAAATCAAGAACCTTCCCTAGTTCTAAGACAGAACCCTTTTAGGGGAGCTATTTCCTAGGGGTGGGAGAGAGTGGGTCTGAATGAATGCCAGGTGAGGAACACTGGAATCAATTTGCCCCAGACCTTCATTGGTTGGGCAGGAGGAGGGCAATTTTAACTTTTCCGTTTCCCCCACGATGTGGGGAGCACCATTAGTTGTTGACAGGGGGCCATGTTTGGGAGGAAGACCGTGCTACAGGCAAAGGCAGCACCTCTGGAACAAAATCAGAAAGCCATTGGCAAAGACAATCAGGCCATAAGCCACTGAGCCCCTTCCTTTCCGGGGCTCCAGGCGGGCTGGGAGCCTTCCCAGGGTGCGCTGGGCAACTTGTAGAGCAAGGGACACATCCCCCACCTCCTGCACCCAGCTGCTTTTGTCTCCGCTCCCAGCCAGGCTTCCAGGCTTTGTACCATGGATTTGGGAGTGACAATGGGCATTTCCCTCAGATTCAAGGCTGCCCAGCCTTACCTCTGGAGGGAAAGAAAAAAAAAATCGGAGGAGAGTGGCCCCAGGACCAGGCCATTTTAAAGACACCCCGGCATCCACTTGGAGGCCTCTAAGTGGGCACCACGCGAAGACGCCCTGCCTTGGGAGGTGCGGCTCCCCTGGCCTCGAGGTCGGGTGGCGGGCGGGCGCGGGTCTCGCGCGGGGATTTGGGGTCTGCCCCGTGGCGTGTTCTCTTGCAGGGCAAGCCTCCCGTTGGGGGTGCCTGTGGCCGCAGGGGCGTGTGTGAGTGCGGTGGGGGGAGGGGGCCCTCCGAGCTGCTCCATCCGTCCGTTTTATTAGGGACACATTAATCTATAATCAAATACACCTCATAAAATTTTTATTGAAAGGCATAATATCATTACAAAGGTCTTCCACCTGTTTTAAACAACACGACAAGCTGTGAGAGCGCGTGTGTGGGTCTGTGCGGGGAGGGGGTTGGGGCAGGGAGAGAGGCACAGGGAGAAGGGCTCCCTCCGGCGCCAGGGGGCT
>NW_006288615.1:14430232-14436708 GCF_000327345.1 Myotis davidii | reverse complement strand
GACCATCCGAGCCCGGGCTGCCCGCTGAAGGAGGAGGAGAAGCAGCATCCGCAGCCGCCACCGCAGCAACTTGACCCAAGTAAGTGCAAAAGAAATTGCCCCCTGATTTATTGCTGAAACCTGTAAGGCTCGAATGTGCAAAACTGATAGTTTTACTAACCTATAAAAACGTCTAGCCGCCTACCCTAGCCGCGGCGAGCAACACGCATCCATAAAAAAGCTTCCCATAACAGCCTACCCTGGGTGCGCGGTTCCTACGGCAAACAGAGCGCGGGCATGAAGGCTTTTTATGATAATTCCCCCAAGTTGTGAAAAGCGACCATCCTTGGTGAAATTAATTTAACGACCTCTCCCCCCCCCCACCCTGTCGTCTCTCCCCACCTCCCCTTCTCTCCGCTTCTCTCCGCTTCTCTCCATCCCCTCTTCACAGACAACCCCGCCGCAAACTGGATCCACGCTCGCTCCACCCGGAAAAAGCGCTGTCCCTACACCAAATACCAGACGCTGGAGCTGGAGAAGGAATTCCTCTTCAACATGTACCTCACCCGGGACCGGCGCTATGAGGTGGCAAGGATTCTAAACCTCACAGAGAGACAAGTCAAAATCTGGTTCCAGAACCGGAGGATGAAAATGAAAAAGATGAGCAAGGAGAAATGCCCCAAAGGAGACTGACCCGCCGGCGAGGTGCCGGCAGGACCGCTCTGCTTGGCACAGGCCGTGGGGCTTTTTCTTTGTGGGTGCTTGATTTCCAGAAACTCTCCAGTGATTCGGACGTTTTACCCCGTTTTTAGGTAGAAGTGACTGTGTGGTCGGTCTCTGTGAGGTATTTGGGGGACTCTGTATTTGCTCGCTTATGTGTTGGAGAAACCGAGTGTCTTGGGGGTTTTGCCCTGCCCCGCACCCTCCGTTTCCTGCCCGGTTGGTTCCTTGGAAAATGCTGTGTTTTGTGAGTGCACGCGGGCTTGAACAGCTCTCTCCTTTGTAAATGCCCTCCATGTTTCTGAAAAGTGCTGTAGTGTAGCCCCCCCGCGCTGCTCGAGCCGGAGCCACACGCGCCTCACTCGGGAGAATGAAGGCAGAGGATCACAGTGCGGAGGCCCTAAGAGGCCCGGCCGGGTAGCCCAACGGTTATGAAAGCCCCCTTTCCTGGGGAGCCTGTGACTGAGACCTGGAAGGAAGCCCAAAGAGGAGCCCAGGGCCTCCAGGGGGGGCGGAGGGGGGTATGGTCAGTGCACTGGAGGAGCCGCTGTCACGGGAGGGCTCCGCTCGCGTGGGCGGCGGCGGGCGTTGGCCCTCCCGGTTCCTGCCTGAGGACCAGTTGTAAATGTTACCGCTTCCTACCAATAAATGCTGACCTGATTAAACGGAGCCCAGAGACTGCCCCCGAACGCTGTGTGTGTCTGCTTCTCTGTGTCTCTGCAAAATGTCACCCTCACTGGACGCCTCCCCCATCCCTGGGAGGGAGACGCTGCTAAAAATCCGGGGGCCTTCCACCTCGGGTCTCTCTCATGTGCTCCCCAGTCTCCCTTTGTGTGAGCGCAGCCTAGAACGCAGCACCTGGGTGGCCCTTGGCAGCTCATCCCTCCCCGGGTTTGCTTCCAGCACCTCTCGGACTCTGTGCCCCGGACCCAGCGACAGCCTCACCTCCGTGCCCCGAGGAGCGGAAGAGCCCCAGAAGCCAGGCCCTCACTCGCTGGGGCTTTGGCACACCACACCCCATGAATCCCTCTGCTCATGGGGTCCCAGCCATGGATCCCCCCACCCCCAAACAAGGGAAAGGCAACTCTGCACTTGCTCTGGGGAGCAGCTCCTCCAGCTCCGCAGGGCGGGCTGGCTCCGGGAGGCCTGAGGCGGCAGGGCTGTATGTAAGCTTCCACCCCTCCCCACTGGAGCCCCAAAGTGACCTCAGCAGATCAAAATGGTCAAGGCTCTCTTCCGCAGAGGACCGCCACCCTCCCCCGACCCAGTTTCTGTGTGCATTTAGCTCCCAGCGAGGCCCTCTGCGGGCCGCATTCTGGGGCTAAAATGAAGGTCATTGTAAGTGAGGGTTCTGGCCCTCAGCTTTTGCAGGCCCGAGAGGTTGAGGCGCCGGGGCGGCCTGGGCTGGGCGGAAGGCAGGGGCAATGGCAAAGTTGGGGGGGGTGGTCCTGATGAAAGAGGGGACTTGAAGGAAAAGCAGAGGGGGGCTGGGAGGGAAAGCCAAGGCCCAGATCCGGCCGAAGGTGCTGCGTACCCCCGCCCCTGCGGCCAACCGATACCTAAGGGCTCTTTGAAAACAGGAAGAGCCAAGGTGTCATAAAGCCATCCAGCCGGCGAGACGTCTGGAGGTAATGGGTTTACGATAGGCCCGGCGCTTCGCTTTGAAACCGTCTCATTTTGATGTTTGTGTTTGTAGGAGAAAAGGAAAAATGCAGACAAAAACTGGGTCTTAAAATCTGGACAATAAAATATAAACAAGACTGTGTTGGACCAACAAGGCAGGGCCTTGGGAGCGCCGGGTTAGGTTGTGAGCACCTAGGAAATAAAAATGGGGGTGTGTGGATAGGAAGGAGGAGATGATGTATTTCTGATTTTTCAAATGGTCTGGGTATTAGAATTAGCCTACGGTGGATGGCTCTTTATAATATTTGACTATGGTCCAGGTCTAGCTTGTTCTTTTTGTTTGTTTTAAAAGCGGCCTTTTATTCGGAGGTGGGAGAATTAGTGATCTTGGGTCATTTACTCAGGCTGAGGGTCCCCCAGCCAGATGGTGCTTGAGGAAAAATGGAGTTACTTAAATGCCTTTTTACAAAAATATCTGGCCCTCCACTCCAAATTTCACAGTGAAAATATTGTTGGAAATTATATCTATTTGCTTATAGAAAATAATAGTTACTGCTGAGTTGGAGGAAAGGATTTTTGAAAAAAGGTGGATCTTGCAGGAAACACCTAAGCTGATTAAATTCTTTACTTCTTTAAAATTTTCAAGTGGAATGCTTCGTCAATTCATTCCATTCTGTGACTTTTGGTACACATTTAAAATCTCATTTATTGTCTATACACGTTCCCGTGAACACGGGCCCGATAAGGCTTTTCCAGACAACCACTGAGAGATCTAGCAAAAAGTTTTTAATTTGGTTTCTCCACCCCATTGCCCAGCGAAATGGACCTGAAGTATTAAAATTACAAAATTAAAGCAGCAAATACTCATGATTTAATGCTAAGAGAAACAAACTTTAAAAGAAAAGATTACTAAATTAACTTGTACATTTTTAGTTTTTGAAGTTCCTGGCTTCTCTGAAAAAAAAATCCTGTTGCAGTTGATAGTTAGAACTTCGCAATTTTTTGTTAAATCTAGTCCATCCTATAATTGTTACTGATTACATAATGAAACCTACTGTGTCTGGCAAAGAAGGCTTGAAAACTTTTGAAAGACACTACTGGAAGCTCCTGGGAGCACAGACATACTTGGCATTTAGGAGCCGCTGTTTGCTGCGCTTGATTTGTTGACAATCAAAGGGATGAAGCATTATCAGCCTCTGCGATCCAAGTCCCAAACTGAAGAACTAGATTGAAATTGGTTTGAGTCTAATAAAGAGACGTTCAGCTCGGCTCGAGGTGGTATTTGGCCACTAGAGAGCGCCCTCGCTCCACTTTGTGATCTCGTAAAGCTGGCGTGGTGGTGAAGGAAGGTTTTGATTAAAAATATTTACAATATTATTTTAAGTTCCAAATTAGGGTAAATTTATTTTTTAAAAGAAACAATATGCACTATTAAATCCTGCAGTCGTGTTGTTAGGGATGAAATTTTGGCTCAGTCGGGATTTCAGAAAAATTTGGACTATGCCACTGCTAAAACTATAAATGTTATGTTAACACATTCTATCAAAACAGAAGTGTGTAAAGGCATACATCTTTATTTATGAAGTTAATTGTGCTCTTTTCCCATTCAGATTATAAACAAAATGCTTGAAAGAAAAACAAATTGTTTTGTCCTAGGAGAAAATGTTGTATTGCAATGTTTTCTTCATTAGGCCAGAATGAGTAGAAATTATTTTTTTTTGTAGTATTTGTATTTTTTTCTTCACACCTAGGAACCACACAGTTCTAGAAGATGCCTTGCATTACTGAGATCTGGGCTCGCCCTTCTTTCCCCCCCATTCCATTCCAAATCCACTCTTTTACACAGTGTTTAAACATGCAAACACATGCACTCCAAACAGTGAAATTAAAAAGACACAATTACAAAATTAGTTCCAAGGCTTTGTTGAATATAATACTCTATTAATTGGGTATTTGCAAGGTTGAAATACAAATTAACTGTCACTATCCGTTCCTCCGTTCCTTCGCCTTAGGATTTATAGTAGATTTTACCTGGTGATAACCGACAGAAAACAAACACAAACAAACCCCCTACCCTTCAACATCCCACAACAAAAGTCTCCTGCCGTTTGCTAATTTAAAAACTAAAGGATGCCTTTATCATCTGGAGATGTATTAGCAATTCGTTTACCTGAACTATTTCCAGCCAATCCCTGTAAAAACAATCGAGAGTCTTAGACATCATCTTGTTATGCCTTTCCTCGACCTTTTTTTCTCTCCATTTGCAAAATATGATATTCAGTCCACCCGGACTGACCTCGGGATTGCGCTCACAGGTTGGGGCAACCCACAAGGAGTGGGGTCGTCGAAGTCACTGGCCTGCTGCGCCTTTGCGGGTTACCTGGGGGTTTTAGAGCTTTGCATTTGGCGTGAAAAGTCGGTGTGGTGTGTTTCAGTATTAGCGGGAGCATCCTCGATAGACTCAGGGTTTTCGAGGTTGGTCCGAAGGCAGGTGGGCCTGGCGCCCTCACAGCAATGGGTTATCCGCAAGGGAAAGGGGCTGGGTCACCCAAAGAACCCCCCCCCCACACACACACACACAAAAAAAGCCGAATTGGCGAGGGAAAACTCACTCAACAGAGACCTATCACGTTTATTGGGAGGGAGAAGGTGGGCGAGAGAAGGTAGGTTGGTGGTGTAACTCCAAGCAGCTTTAGAGCCACCTTCGTATTTGCGATTCACATTCGACTTGCCCACACGAGTCGGGACGTTCGTCTTCCTCGTCACTCAAAAGTTAGGCTGAGCCTTCTCTTTCTTTTCTTTTGGAAAAATTCGTAACTTTCAAAGCTGAGCAGGGCGCCCGCTCTCGGCAGTCATGGCACAGGCTTGGGGCATGTGCTAGAATCGTTAGCAGGAGACCAGCGCTGCCCGCAGCTGCCTGGGACCAGCACAAACCCAAGGCCAGCTCCCAGTCACACTGGGGGTTGGGCAGGGGAGAGACTCACGGGAGCCCCTCCCCCCGGACGCCCCCCCCCTCCATCCGCCCGGGGCCACAGTCCGCCCTGGTCCGCTCCACACCGGGCAGAGACCGGGGAGCCGCCCGTCCTGCCCGAGGAAATACCACGCACCCCAGCACGAATCCTCCTTCCCGCCTCGGAACATTTCTGCCCGCTTTTCTATTTACTCCCTCAGCAATGCTAATGCCTCCCTCCCCACATTCTTCAGCCTCCCCCCCCCGCCCCTGCGCCCGGTGCTGACGTCTATCAAGGGTGAAATGATGGAAACTATATTCATGGGCATGATTTCCATTAAATATCAATTAAACTGGGAGCCTCAGCCAGGCGTGCAGTGCGTCAAGGGTAAATGTACATCTCATTTCCACAAGGCCTGTTCGTCTGGAAAAGAAGGACTTAGATTCGCTTTGATAATACCAGGTTTCGGGGTCACCCTTGTGGCCTTTCATCAAGCTACTCGGATAGGACCTAACCCCCAAAGTACGGCCCGGTCCGTCTACAGAGCCTGCCCATGTTCCCTGGGCTGCGCCCACGTGTCCAAAGGCGCCAAAGCCGCGGCCAACTTCTGCGGGGTTGCTCCAGGGGCCGGGGGAGAGAGTCCTTGGCACTGCAGCCTCCTGGGAGTGGCCTCCCGACTTCCCCCCAAGTGTAAGGTTCTGCTGCGCCCCCGCCCTGTTGGCCGCAGTCCACATGCCCTCGGCCCCCAGGGGCACCGCGAGCCCTTGGCAGTGCGGCTTTATGGGCCCCCTTTAAGGCCGGCGGAGGCATCTCCCGGGCAGCGTGAGGAGTCCCGTGAGAGCGGCGGTATCGCCTCCGCGCGGATCCCTCCGCGGGGTTATCTCGCCTCCATCTCGCTCCCTCTCCGCGCAGTGGCGTGGTGCGAAAATGCCTCGCCGGGGCGCACCGGGGCGGCAGCCTCGGCGGCGAGAGCGGTGGGAGGGGGCCGCGGGGGGGGCGAGGTGAGAGGTGGCGACGGGCAGAGGGTGTTTTTTTTTCTTTTCCCTCCAGAGCGGGGGTTTGTAAATCGAAGCCAAAGAGTGTCCCGTGGGCCGGGCGCACTTTTTTTCTGGTCCCGGTGTGCAGAGGGCCGCCTGGTGCAGAGAGGAAACAGTGGAGGCAGCGGGGCAGGTCACCCGGGGCGTCGGCGATTATATTGCGGCC
>NW_006288615.1:14423536-14429745 GCF_000327345.1 Myotis davidii | reverse complement strand
ATACGATAACTTACAGAGACAGCCGATTTTTACGACCCAGCAAGAAGCCGAGCTGGTACAATATCCTGACTGTAAATCGTCCCGTGGTAATATTGGCGAGGACCCAGACCACTTAAATCAGAGCTCGTCTCCTTCTCAAATGTTTGCCTGGATGAGACCGCAAGGTTGGGATGCATTTTTTTTTTTTTTAAAGCGGGGAGAGGGGGAGAAATCTGCTTTCCTCTCACGTTCTAGTTTTAAAACCCCTCTCCCTCTCCCTCTCTTTTCCTTCTTTTGTTGCTACAGTGGCTCTTATTCATAAAGTAATACTGACTTTCCCCCCTTAAAGTAGAAACCACGAAACGATGATGGGGACAGAATAATTGTGAAGACCTCTCTCTTGCCTGCACATCATATATATATATATATATATTAGAGCTAAAGAGAGTTGTGCATATTTCACCCCTTAAACCCACTCCAGAAACCTCCAGCAACCTGCAGAGACACCATTACATTTTTAAAAAAACGTTTATTTTCCTTTTTTTTTTTTTTTTTAATCAGCAGCTCCTGGTCGACGAAGAGGAAGACAAACCTATAGTCGTTTCCAAACCCTAGAATTGGAAAAGGAATTCCTTTTTAATCCTTATCTGACCAGAAAGAGAAGAATCGAGGTTTCCCACGCCCTAGCCCTCACGGAAAGACAGGTAAAAATCTGGTTCCAGAACCGGAGAATGAAATGGAAAAAGGAGAACAACAAGGAAACATTGCAAGAGGTGAAGGATGGGAAAACTAAAAAGGAAGCCCAAGAGCTGGAGGAAGACAGAACTGAAGGCCCCACGAATTAACTTCTACCTTTAAAATTTTACCACAGACTATTAAAGCTAATGATCAACATATGCTGGGGACACCACCTATTTTCTTGGCTGGAAGGACTTTACCTGTATTTCAAGCTACCTTCATGTCACTGCTCTTGAGGTTTCTGGTTTTTGAGAGGGACTTGGGTGTTTTAAAAAGTTTCTTGTATCACATAGAAACAGCTCTTGAGCTGTCCTATGTAAGGGTAATTTGATACTAACTATAGCAAAATTTTTATAATGGTAGTTTTTAATGTCTGAGCTGGTGATTTGCCTCAACAACGTAAACTTCCTAATAACTAGCACTAAATAATTGAATATAAAATGCTTTATTAATCAAACAAGTGCACTTGAACATTTTAAATCTTTTCTTTATGGTGAGTAAGTTAAAAGAAATCTATTATAATTTTTTTAAAAAATTATGCCTGCAGAATATTTACTTTATTTTATTTGATTAAAATGTATTATTTATGTATTTTTCTTCCTGCTTTTATAATAGTGAGTTCAGGTGCCTTTTGTTTACTCCTAAGAGGACTCTTTATTTTGTAAACGTAATATCTCTGGGATGAGTGTGGGCCAAATATTTGAAAAGCACATGTTAATTGAAGAGTGTAATGTGTAGTCCGGGCTCTGCACCTTCCTAAACTTGGGGGAAATGTTGGGCCAGTGACAAAAGTTTCAGGGCAATGTCAATGTTGACATTTAATGATTTTTCTATAGTCTATACAAATATGGCAATTTAATCTAGAGTGAATGAATACTTGAAAAGCCAATTATAACATTTTCATTCATTAATTTTTCACTCTAGCAAGTCATTTTGTGGAATGCCTCTTCTTCCAAAACTTGCTTTTGTTTTGAACTGCATTTGGTAGCGACTGAAATTTAGGTCTCGGTGCTGTAGCCACCTCTGCGATTCGTTTTTTGGTGTTTGTTTTTTTCTTTTTGAGTAGGTGCCATATTTATTTGTATTCTCTTCTCTCTGTTCGTGTGCCCATTTTGAGCCAACTTACTATGTGCATCTCAGATGTCAGTTGGTACGTCCTCTGTTGTTCTCCAGGATGGCCTCACCTATTTGAAACAAACCCTGGGAGCAAATGCAGAAAAATCCAAGTGTAAACAACCGCTCCAGAACATAGCTAGCTCCTTAATAAAGAAATGAATCTTTTTCTAGAGCTAGTGTCTTTGAGCGCCGCAAACAACGCGTTTCCTTTACTCACATGAAGGCAAAAGCTATTTGATTTAAAAAAAAAAAAAGAGGTGGGGGTTACACGCTATAAAAATAAATAAATGCAGGCGGGGGCAGTCTCTTTCATTCCAGAGGGCTGACTAGGCTGCTGTAGCTTCATCTTGCTCGAAATAACCTTGCTAAGATAGTGTGAAAGCTTTGAACTTCACAAAGGATTCAAGTTGTAGGCCCAGTGGGGGACGACCCAGAGTCCAGGTTACACCACAGCTTATTCTGCTGAGCCCGAACTGATGCTGGGGTTTGGGCTCTGTTATTAACAAGATATCCATTTTCCATTTGAGGCCGCTTCTGCAGCTGCCATTTTATGAGAAGAGGAGGGGGGAAAGAGGTGGGAGAGAAGAGAAGAAATTCAAGTAAACTAACATTTCTCCCCCCCAAAGGGAAAGCAACTTTGCTTTTCCTAGATGGCTTATTAAAGAGGTACATTTAATTTCCAAAGTGGCATTTATTGCACAGGTAAGGAAATAGAATCCTATAGTTTTAGGCCTGGATCACCCCCTCAGGTGGGCTATTTGCCTGCCACTTCAAGGACCAGGGAAATGTCACTGATGGGGCTAGAGGCGAAGCACCGCCTGACTTTCTATCTAGGGAAGAGACCGTGGCTGTGGCATTCGCTGACCTGAGCCAGGAAAGACAATTTTAAGTCATGGGTGGCTCGGGGCTTAAGAAACATTTGCAGGAGAGGAGACAGCTGCAAACGTGCATGCTGGATTTGGAAACATTTTGCTCTGTGTGCTGCCTGAGACTGCTATTGGCTGACAAAGAGCAAGGATGCCAAGTGCCTGAAAACCCATGTGTGCGGTGGGGGTGGTGGTAAGCTCGCCAGAGACTGGTACTGGCTAAACTCCAGCTGCCCTCCAGTTAAGGGACTCCTCTATTAGCAAAATTTGCTTTCTTCCACTCAAGAATACTCCCTAGATAGCACTTTCAGAGACTAATTCAGGCAAGATTCTATTAGGTGGGGAACCTGGTGTGTGGATGGATGTGGAAATAAGGGGAGTAAAAACAGCCTTATTTCCTCTGCATTCTGTGCTGCTCTGGAAGTGCTGTACCTTCTGGTCCCATCTTGCCCCTAACCCCATGGTAAAATCGTAGCTCATGTACAGAAAAAGACTTGCAATTACTGGTGTATTTGAGAGTATTGTACATATACAGATTTGATGATTTTTGGTAAATATTTGGTGGATTTATACATATACATAGATTACACATGTGCAGAAAGTGTTGGTAATAAATAAATGTCAGTATGTATGTTTCCTTTTGTAGCTAAGAAAACCATAGATTTGTCTCCAAATAAAGAGCTTGGGAATTACACATCACACACACTCACCACCTTCTTTTTTATAGTAGCTAGAAACCGCCCATCATGGTATTTTATGAGACTTGCAGTGACGAGTGCAGAAGATGCTCTTCTAATTGGCTAAAATCTGTTAACATCCGAGGATTGCGGCAACTGAACAAACAGTTTTGCTGCAGAAATTTGCATAAACCTTCAGAAAACACTTTGCAAACCCAGGCGACTGCTTCTCTTCACTGTACTGCTTAGGGAATCTGCCTAGAGAGGTCTGTAAACCGTTTAGAGAAAAATACGACACTTTAATGTTAACATTAAAGGAAAGAACCAAGCCTTCGTAGTGATTGAGGTTCTTTGTTTGTGAGGACCAGAAACAAACAAAAGAGGGTGTAGGTCTCAGTGGTTCCTAGAGAAAAGTCAGTTCAGGGATTGCCATTTTGTGATGTTTCACAAAACCCAGGACAACCCTTATCTCTGCACTGGGAGGAAAAGTGCAAATATGGCTGCCTTTTCAGTGTAGAGTCTTTTTCCAGCCCTTCTTCCCCAAGGTGAAAAGGAGGGTCATAACACTGTTTTTATTTGACTAGAGGGGGAGAGGAAAATTGTCAATTGAGATTATCAGAAATTTTTATGATTGAACAATGTTCGGTTCCACATGAATAGAATGGTCTAAAGTAGTGGTTCTCAACCTTCTGGCCCTTTAAATACAGTTCCTCATGTTGTGACCCAACCATAAAATTATTTTCGTTGCTACTTCATAACTGTCATGTTGCTACTGTTATGAATCGTAATGTAAAGATATGATATGCAGGATGGTCTTAGGCGACCCCTGTGAAAGGGTCATTCGACTGCCAAAGGGGTCTCGACCCACAGGTTGAGAACCGCCGGAAAGTGTTGTTGCCTGGGAGGGCCCAACAACTTGCCCCATTTTCTTGTATCATTAAAAGCATTGTTTTATTCTTCAGTGGAGAAGGTGTTGCTATTTCACATCCAAGCTTGTGTCCTGTGCTTCTCCAGTGTGTGCTGAATCCTTGGGCATCTGGGGATGGTCAGGGGAAGAAAAGAGAACATTTGACAGGAGTCTGGCTGCTGTTACTGTTCCCTCCAAAAAAGTTAAAACCCACTGACTTTTTCTAGAAAGAACAGGACTTTTGCTGACAGATGGCAACATAAGACCTTTAATCAGAAACATCCAAGGTCATCGAAGCTTGTTCAAGAAATGCAAATGGCCTGCTCCAGAGGGTGCTGTGCTCTCTGCTTTGGAGCACATCCGCTGAGGTGCTCACTGTGCGTGGAGGCGTGAATGGCAGAGCACTCACACCGTGATCCAGTGCAAATATTTACAAGCACATTACTAGAAGTCCAAAGACAGTGCCCTTGAAAGGATGAGAGGAAGGAGGTACCTCTTTCAGGCAGGTTCCGAAGCTTGGCGGCCATGCCCATGCATTCATGATGAGGGGGATGCTAGAACTGGCCAAGGACATTCACTTTCAGCTGAGCTTCACTGGAGCAGCTCCTATCAGAAGTGCAAAAGGAATGTGATTCCTGCCTTTGAATAAAAATGACTCCCCCCCCCCCACCAAGGCTGAAACTGGGAGTCGCTCTTTCCTGAATAAATGGGGCCTCTCTCCTCCTTGATAGTATATTGAGCAGGCTTTTCAATGGACAAACACTGGGGGGCAGGCGGGGAGGCAAAGGAAGAGGAGAGGAACTAGAATTAAGTTCCTTAGAAATTAGAACTGCACTTAGGGGAGACTTCGAGGAAGAGGTTTCGAGGGGATCCAGAAAGATCGCTTCTCTAACCCAGAACTGACCAGGAGGATGTTTCTATTGAGTTAAAGGTCAGGCACTGGGAGCTCAAACTATTATTTTGGAGTTGACAGGTATCTAAAAGCACTTCCTGTCTTTGAGCTGGTTGATGACTTTCCTACCCCAGAAACCCCAAGGAATAGGATAGACCCCAATTTATGTTGGAGGCGGGTGAGGGAGGAGAATGCGATTTCTTGGCCTTCAGGTTTTCTGCGCAAGATCACCGGCTCTGGCTGGCCAGGAGATGAGAGGGGCGAACCCCGAAAATGCTGGGCTGCCCTCGGGAGTGGGCCTTTTGTGAGGGGAGGGGAAGAGAAGCTGAGGGTGAGAGGAGAGTTGGAGGGAGGTGACTGCCAGGATTACCAAGCGCCTGGGCTGCACACCGCACTGCTTCCCTGTCTACCACAGCGCCAAACTGAGCAGATGTTTAGAGGCAAACCAAAACGGAAAAAAAAAAAAATAATTCCTAGAAAAGGTGAGAGAGTCAGAACCGTGGAGGCAAAAGAAGCAGAGAGAGCAGAGGAAATGGACAGAGAGGAAGAAATACGAGGAAGGGAGACAAGGAAGAGAGAAGGGAGGCCAGGAAGGACGGAATGAGGGAGAGGGGGTGCGAGAAGGTGGGGGAGGAAGAGAGAGAGACGAGGGGAGGGAGAGAGAAAGTGAAGGGGAGGAAGCGAGAGGACGAAGAGAGAAGAGAGAAAGAGAGGGAAAAACATGGCGCTTGCGAGCTGTACGTGCAAAATCCGCAAGGAATTGCAGTAAATTCCTTTTTGTTTGAAGAAAATTTACAACTTGGTAATAGACCTTTTTATGACCTATTTGCGGTCGTCATTGGCTGCGGCTGGTCATGTGCAGGCGCCGCTCGCCTTCACGGCCCTTTTCCTGATTTCCCAGGCGAATTTCCCCCCCGCATTCTGCCTTCCTGAGCCTCACCCCCTCTTTCCGTAACCTTTGTCTCCGCAGAGGTGGGCTCCAGTCGCGGCTGCGGGAGTGCGGGCTGGCCTCGGCTCGGCTCCCACCCGCTGCC
>NW_006288615.1:14419669-14423303 GCF_000327345.1 Myotis davidii | reverse complement strand
TTGGTGAGCCGGGTCCGACCCCCTACACCGGCCCAGGACCTGGGGTTGGCGGTCTGCGCCCCCTGCTCCCCAGCCACTGGTCTCTGAGCCGGCCGGTGGGGTCCTGCTGAGCTCAGAAGTGGAGGGGAAGCCCCATTTCCTCTGCAGGGGTGGAGAGTGGCAGACCGGGTCCCACGGCCTGGATCCAGAGCTCCCCCACCCCCACCCTGGGGAGGGTGTGCAGCCGGCTCCCCGAGGTCTCAGCTCTGCGGGGCCCTGGAGCACACTCTGCAGGGGAGTGTTGTGCGGTTTGTCTGGGGTCAGAGGTACCTGGGCGGCAAACAGGTGTTTTTTGAGGTTTGGGGCTTGGGCTGGGGCGCGGGTTGCATTCTGTGTATCTAAGATGTGCTTGGTTTGCTGTTCATCTAGGTTTTTGGTAGGTGATGCTGACGAATTTCTGGGGTTTATGGCTTATTGGGCCTTGCGTATGAGATGGAATTTTAAATATTTTAAACCGTTTGTAGTTCTTAGTGAACGCTTGTAACAACTCAAGAAAGGTTCTTCCCACCGCGAATACTTTGAAAGGTGAATTTGGATTATTTTATGTCACAAAATGGGTGCATCTGGGGGGAGGTTGTAGTATCAGGAAATCTGGTGCAGGGCTTGGGTAGAAAACCAATCAGACATTTCAGAAATGCGAAGCATGTGTATGTTCAAACATCGCGTGTGTTTCTTATTTGCCAGGGTAGAAAAGGGTACATATTTTACTCTCTAGATGTGCTGTCCTGTTGTGGTGTTTGGGGGTGGGGGTGGGGGTTTCTACAAATCAATATTCTATAGCAACATTTCCCCTCTTCAAAATTATTGAACTGAAACATTATGAGTCAAAAGAAAAATCTTTGCAGATAAAAAAGAATGTTATTTTCTCCCGCCAATTTTGAATGGTATGGACTTGCAAGTGTAGTTCTCAAGTCCTATTGCCTGTTTACCCATGGCCACCTTGTGAAATACTAAAACCTTTGAACAATCTGCCGCATTGCGCATGGCGTGGACCTGCACATGGCGGAGTGCGATCTTCAAAGCACTCAGAGGCAAAATCTGACTTAATGTTTCCCCAGATATTCCAGTGTAACCGTGCTGGCCCTACAAGCATTTCTAAAAATAAATGCCATCTCTGTAGAAAGGTATTTTTAGTAATTAACAATGGAATCACACTAGTTTCAAAATGGAGAGCCACCATTTGTGGCCAGTTGACGTCTGCGGAATTGTCACGGATCAATAACGATGAGCACTCACAAATAAGAAACTCCGAGTGATTTTAAAATGTGGAATATCCGTATTTTGTAACTACTGTATTTCTCTCCTATGGTACAATGGCTGTTGAGAGTAACCTTTCATGTTGGTAAAACGCATTACATACTGAAAATCAGGACCCTGCTGGGAGACTCGTAGGCCCTCCCCTGGCAGCTCCGGAGCCTAAGGAGCCCCTACATTGGCTTTGCAAAGGCGACAGCGACAGCGGTGGGGTGGGGAGGAGCTGAGTCCCTGACGACCAAGTCCTGGTGTTCAGAGCTGCAGTCGCTTTTCTTTGGGTTCGGTGGCTGAGCGAGCCCAAGTGACTAGGAACCTGGGCGGGCTGCAGGTCCAATCATGCGGCAGAGGGTGATGTCATGGGCAGTTAGATATGGAGGACTGAAGGGCTCTTTGTAAGCCCAGGTGGTAGCATTAAGAACTTATTGGAACTACATGGCTGATTGCATCTAAGGGAATAAATAATCACAAATCACATTTAAACTCAGGCCACTTAGCCCAAGAGGAGACTAGTTAACGCTTTGGCCAGTGCCGGAAATCCCTCCATTGTCCCTGTTAACCCAATAAAAAAAAATTAAACGAAAGAAAAAGCGCTTGGACTCTCAGAGCTCACAAGCTGGGGGAGTGTAACTCCCAGGGTCCTTGGCCCGAACCTCTACCTCTATCCGTTTACACATGATGGAGCCCATGGCACGCCTGGGCCTTGGCCAGGCTGCGAGCTGGGCTTGCGCTCTCCTGGAGGCCCAGGAGAAACAGCAAAGCTCGCTGTTGGGCTATTATAAATGCGGCCAAGCACCAGGGCTGAAAACCAACCGTGTTTTCCTGTCAGATGCTCTTCCAAATAAATATATTTCGCCAGAATTTTGTTTTCTGAGCTCGAGAAGCAGGGGAAATCGGAACAAAGACAGTATTTCACTCTGGGCTGGCAGGCAGCTGTTAGAGGTATTTACGGCCTTGCCGCAGTGCGGCCGGCCGGCCGGCCGCGGGGCAGGGCACTGGGGCACCGGAAGCTGGGGAGAAGCCACCAAGAACTCGGAATTCCGATTTAAGTCCAATTTAGGGCCACTTTTCCGGAATTGGTGTGAATAGATACCCTCTTTCTAGGAACTTTCTGGCCCTTTAGACTTGATCGTTGTGCACAAGGAAGGAGAAGTGGTGCTCTCTGAACGGAGGGTGGTCCCCCCCCCCTTGGTGAACACTCAGGAGATACCCCCCCGCACTAGATGTGAAATTGCTGATCCTAATGACACAACCTTGCGAGTGTTCATTGGCAACATGGCGATTGTGCTGGGTGGGCAGAACAGGACTTACGAATCAGGAAGGACGGCTGGCACTTTCAATACAGGTTTTCCTGAAAAAGAAACGTATGTTTGCTGCCTGATATATATAGGGAGTCTAAGCGCCCCAGCAGTCAGGCGCTGAAGCAGTGCGCGGTGCCGCACACCCCCGCACAGCGCCCGCACAGCCCCAAGGAGCCTGCCACGCACGCTCGACCAGCGCCTGGCGCATGTGCACTGAAATAGCCCAGCCCGGGAATCCAACCAGCAAAGCACAGATGGGGGATGGGGGGAGGGGGGAGTGGACTCAGAACAGGAAAATATAACCGGATCTCTCCACTCCTCCCTCCCTCAGGATTCGCTCCTCATCTTTGCTTTATTCCAGCCTTCAATCTAAATATAGCTGAACATCTTGCCCTTGACTACGTTATTTTCAAACATCTCGACTCACCACCCACCCCAATTTAAACCTGTACTTAGGAACAGTCTGCAAATAAGAGCTAGTGGCCAAACGGAAACCAAATCTTTCAAGGTGTTAACACACACACACACACACACACACCCCTTAAAAGAGGATTTTATATATATGATCCTCAGAGACGTGTACAGATTTTTTTTCAACCTGATGCTTCTGCTTTGGGGAAAAGCCCTTCCTTTTGGCGCCTGTTCAAACCACCAAACTTCAGGCCAACCCCTCAGCCAGACCGTTCCCCGGATCTTGTTACGCCAACGCAACACATTCGAGGGCTCTGCGGGGGCCAGCGGCTCAGCCGAAAGCGGTCAAATAAGTAAATAAACTGAAAACCTGGAGGATTTTCGGCCCGGGCTTGCCTAATTAATGGGGATACACGCTCCTGGGCCGCGAGTGTGTTGTCAGTGCTGGAGAGGGTGCGGTAGGAGGCAGTCTCAAAGCCTGGAACTCCTTTGGCTGCCGCGGCAGATGCCGCAGAACAAGCTCACCGCGCGGGGAGACCTCCGCGCACGCGAGGAAGCCGCGGCTGGCGTCTCCGGGCCGTGCAGCGCCCCTGCTCAGTCGTCTGGCGCCTTGGCCAGGAGGGGCGCTGTAG
>NW_006288615.1:14418763-14419535 GCF_000327345.1 Myotis davidii | reverse complement strand
CGGGGTGGGGACGCTGCGCCCACTCCCAGGGAGAGGCTCCTCGGAACCGGCAAGCTGAGATTGCCTCTAGGCCCTGGAGCCTGAAGGCCGGTTCCGGGGTGGCAGGCAGGTTACCTCACTTTCTTGGCCTTCCTGGAGGGGGCGTGATTTTCACGCGCTTGGCTCTTGAGAGCAGGAAAGAAATTTGGGTCCCGTGGTAGGGCAAGCCGCGCCCAATCCATGGGGTCCCAAGAAGCTCCCTCATGCTGGCTGGGCTCCTGTGGTTTACGCTTTACCCTTCCACGACCCCAGGCACCCAGAATGGGCAGCCTTGAGAAGCACAGCGCGTGCCGCCTCCTGCAGGCTGAGGAGCTTTGCCCTGGTTCACCTAGTCCTACCTAGAGCAAGGCCTGTGTCCGGGGATTCCCCGGGGTCTCCCTTTGCGAGCCAGGGCAAAATTTACGGACTTCTTGGCTTAAGAATTATGCAGATGCCTGTCTCTACCCTTTTCTACACCACCCACAGCCCTTCTCTCACCATGGCTCCCATCTCAGGCCTTTGGTGGGCTCCACAAGGTATTTCTTGCACCAGGGGTGGCTCCCAACTTTAAAAATGGGCTCTAATCCAACTTCGTTGTCTCTTGGCGATGCAGTTTCACCGTCTTTTCCCCATTTTAGGGCAGTGTTGTTCATGAAGGCCTGCATTCAAATCTTGTTTATAATACAAGTCCCTGGGTCTCACACCAGATTTCTTATTAAATCATATTATCTGGGGCCTGCATTTTAAACACTCT
>NW_006288615.1:14408771-14418740 GCF_000327345.1 Myotis davidii | reverse complement strand
CCCAGGGCAATTAAGATGCACTTATGTCTGAGAGCCACTTGATCAAGGGCTCTCCTGCTTCTTTTATGGTTATTATGTCTCCAGGGGTCAAATTCCCTCTACCATTCAGGTATCCCCTTAGTTCTTGGTGCTCACTCCCTAATTGGGTTTTCTAATGTCACTGTCCCATAAGTAGAATAATTGCTCACATTAGTGAAAGGGACATTGACCCTTTGCTAACTTGGAGATTTCAAAGAAGTGAGTTGGTTCAGACTGCCATGGTTCAAATCTTACCGCTCACCTGCTGTTGTGGCCTTAGGAAAGTGGGACCTACTTCCTCATTTGAAAAGTAGGGATAATGACAGAACCTTCAAGTGTTACAAGGACTTTTACTTACATGTCACTACTATGTGTTAAACACTATTCCAACTACTTTATATACATTAACTCACTGGTTAAATACTTAAAACAGTGTTTTAGCACCTAACAAGCATTCAATATGTGTTCCTTATCACTGCTTTCTCTTTTCTGCTAAGCAATCCAGGCCTAGACTTTTAGAGCTGAAAGAGACTTGATTCCCTCACCAATCCTTGAACTCTACAGAGGAGAAGACAGGCCTAGGCTTGGTCACAGGAAGTGGCAGACCCAGGAACACAGAGTTCTGGGACTCTTACTGGTGTTGCCGTAGGCCTCACAGGCCCTGCTCTCTTGGGTCTCAGGGTGTCTGCAGGTATCCTTCAGGGCCACACCCAGGAAGAAAGTGCCCCCAGTTCCTCGGTGGGCAGATGGCAGGTAGGGGAAGCGTCAAAACCACATAGACACATCTTCCACTCAGACAGAGGGCTTCAGGCCTTTCCAGAGAGCAGGTCCCACTCTCCAGCTCCTGAAGACGCCCTTTTCTACCACCACCTATCAGTCACACCTTTCAGGGCAAGAACCCTCGTTTACAGCCTCAGGCAAATACTCTCTTTTCAGTCTCTTGAAATCTTGGGTAGGGTGGAAAAGCAAAAGGCCAGTGGGCAATAGCAGGGGAGGCTGGAGTGTCCCCCTCCTCCTTAATCTGCTGGTGTTCCAAGATCTGGGCTCCAGGACTATAGCTGAACCATAGCTCCCAACTTGGGCCATAGTGGTATCAAGGTAAGTCTTTGAGAGGCCTTATCCTCAAATATCTCCTCCAGCCCTTCCAAATTTTTGAGATTCCTTCTATCTTTTAAAAACAATTATATAAATACTTCCTCAGGTGACAACACCACACACACACACCCACACACACACACACACACACACACATACACACACCTGGCATTCAGGTTCCTAGCCCTGGCTTCCATGACTTCTGCCTATAGACTTTTCCTGTGAGGGCCTCCCCAACCGTTGGCTACGATGCTTCTCTTGGTTTAACCAGGAGTCCACCTGCGTCATATTTTTTCTCAAAACACACATAATCTCTTCTGCTATCAACCGTGTCAGGTGGAGTTTCGTCCATGGCATAGGGCAGGGCAGCACTTTAGCCCTCCAGCCATCCCAACTTCTGTGCCATATAATCTCCATTTTTGGTTCTCAAAGGACTTAGATGGCCAACCCAGGCCCTGCCCTTCTTGGGCCCTTTTCCAGCCTCTGACCCCACTGTCAGATA
The DNA here is from genome assembly GCF_000327345.1 of Myotis davidii. Classification (NCBI taxonomy): domain Eukaryota; kingdom Metazoa; phylum Chordata; class Mammalia; order Chiroptera; family Vespertilionidae; genus Myotis; species Myotis davidii. The sequence goes on along the minus strand of NW_006288615.1, from coordinate 14,417,125 downwards.
TCCTGCCCCAGGGCCCATTCTTTTGGCTCTCATCTCTCACTATTGAAGTTTTCTTCTGCAGTTACCTTTCTTCCCAGAGAACACCAAGGCAAAGCTCCAATGCATGAATTCCATTGTAGGGGGTAAGAGTAGGGTGGCCAGAGTATGTTCCTCTTTCAGTGGTACAGCACAGTGCCAAGAATATGGGATCATATTTCCCTCCTGCACTGGGACTCCCTGATCAGCCCTTCTTTGGCTCCACCCCCAGCATGTCCCTAAGGGCCCAGGTCTTTCTCCTTCTGTCCCTGGCCCAGAGAGTTCATCCAAAGTCTCAACTATACCTAATCTGCTTGTGCAGATGTTTCGTTTAAGGGGAGAGCTTAATATCACCTCTGGGCAAGAAACCTCTTAAAAGTCAAGATCAGAATACTCTTTCCTGGGGCCACATAGGAGGGGCTCTTAGGGGGGCAGAAGACAGACCTCATTACATTTGGAGTGTAGCTGGTGCATCCTCCTTCCTGGGAGCTGTTCTGGCTTCTCGGTTGGGAGGAGCCCTATAGGGACTCTACCTTATGGGAGTTCTCTGGGAGGAATTCAGAACTGGATCTTTCTAGCCAAATGGGGAGGGACAGTGTCTACAGCCTCACTTTACCCAGAAACAAATTCCTTACAGGTCTTTACGAAAACTTCAACTTTTCCTCCCCTACCTTCTCTTTCATCATCACTATCACCACCATTGAAAGTCCTTGGGCAAACCTCAACAAATTAGCCCAAGATAGTTTGCTGTCCCCTCCTGGTGCTCAAAGTTCTTACTAGACAGAGTTTGCTCTTCCTCATCCCCACTCTCTCATTCATCTCGAGAAGCCCAGGGCTGGGGGTTGTGGGAGGGGAGGACAAAGGAATATTGTAGGAAGGTGGACTCTTTCTCCTTAATCATGTTTTCTGACTCTTCTAAGATTAGAAAAGTAATCAAAGGTGTCTGCTTCACTGTCTTCCTCTCTTCCCTTCCCCTATGCATAGCTAGTTACTGTCATCTGAATATACAGAGCAGGCTGTTTAATTTTATTCATCTTCTGTATGCCACAGTGAAGATTACAAGCAAGTCCCAATTACCATCTTTCATCATCATACATTAAAAAAAAAATCTACTAAACTGCAACTAGCCAGGCATTGTTTCAAACACCACCTCCCACCCCTATAGAAAGTTCATCACAAATGCCTAGAAAGTCATACATCCTTTGTTTAATTCTGTTTATTAACTCAAGGAAAAATGAAAAAGCTTTCCTATGCTTCCAACTTTGATTATTTTTATAGAGTGGTTTAGCAGGGACTATGTTTGAAGCTGGTCACTTAGTACTAACAGAATCAGAAACCATTTTTTAAGAGGTTGATCTTTACGCACTTTAAAAACAGATCCTACCAATTGTAAAAGAAAAGATCCTTCTAAGTAGTTAATGGTGGGGGGAGGAGAAGTGGGTGCGTATTATACAGTCTAGGCTCACAGCCCCACCCCCTGCTTTCTAGCCAGTGAAAGTCAAATCAGGAAATGGGTTTTGAAATGCATGTAGAATGGGTGGAAATTAGAATGCAAAGTGATCTTTGTAGAGAGGGATCTCTTTTATGCACTTGATGGGACTTGCTAATGAGAACTTTTGCAACTGAATTTGACTTAGAAATTATATATGTGTATGTACTCTACAAATCTACACAGAATATCCATTCTTTTCATCAGAATTGTAAAAATCACACATGTTTTCACACTGGGGGCACTCTGGAAGGCTATGGAAAAATGCTGGGGATCAGTTCTTTGTATTTACTTCTGTTGCTGGGAGCTGGGGGCCTCTTTCCCACCCCACCTCCCCCAAGCATAGAATGTCACACTCTCCAGTAGAGCAGCCCTCAGGCCCAACTCCTTTTCTTGGCTTTCTCAGCAGGAGAGCACACTCCCCCCAGCTCTCTTAGGCTCTCTCCCTCTCTGGTGGGAGTGGCAGTTCAGGAGTTGGGGGGAGATGACCCATCCAGGTTTGGGCCCCGGACTGAGCCCTGTGATTGGGGCACTGGGGGAGTGGGGGCATCTGACTTCCTGGGCTTGGGTTCCTTGAGAGCCTCATTTGCTTCCTCACACCCTCTCCCCTTCACACCAGGGCTGTTTTATTGTTTTATAACCTTCTTTAGAGCTTTAGTTGCCAAAGATTCCGATGGAGCTATTCTCTACTTTCGCACTTTACCAAACCCCAAGTCTTGCTGTTTTAAGCAGTTTGGTCACTTGCAAAGGCTTTCCTTTCAGATCTAAGCAGATTATAGAAACTTCTAGGCATGTGACTACCTTAGACTTTGCTGAGCCCATCCACAACAATACAGAACCAAGTGTTAACTCCAGCTGCCACCCACCCCCAAGCCCACCCAACTTCTCCAAAACACCCTTTTTACTATTGAAGCTTGAACAAAATCTCAAATAATTTCTGGTATAAGCAAGTTAAAAAAGTGGCCTTTGACTTTTCTCTTTATTTATTTACCACATCTAGAGCTAGACAATGATTGAAATAAAGGAGTTGAAGGTACTCACAGCGAATGCAGCCAAAGAATCATAAGACATGCCCACCAACCAGCCTTTTCCAAATAGTACTATCTCCCAACTTAAACGGACTTCTCTGAAAAGATGCTATTTGAAAAGCCTGGGGTATTGATATGAATCTGACCCCTGTGCATTCTGGATATTTGGAACTATTTAAATGTGAGGGAACAGTTGCAGTGAACCTTTATTTAGTGAATAAAAGTTTAAAGCCAAAGGTTATTTATGGTTCTGCAGAGATGGGACCTGAATGGCTATTTACGAGCACGTGATTCCAATAAACTTTGTTTTATGGCTTGAGAGTTGACAAGCCAAAATATAATTCCCACCATAAATTAGGTTAAGAGCATACAAGTGCAGATGCTTGGTTCCTGGAGCAGCGATAGGAAAGTGAGAGGCTCCAGCTAGCGCCGGGCTCAGAAGGAGGCCGTTCTACTCTCAGCTCCCTGCCCACTAGGAGAGAGAACCAGTAAGTCATTTACTACTTTTTCCAGAACAGTTCCACGGGTGGGGGATTTCTCTGCCTCTCTTTTCCACCTGGGGTGGGAAGAAGTCCCATTAAAGTAATTTCTAATTTTAGCCTAAACCTAAAATAACAAATAGAAGGGTGATCCCTGTTTTCTCCCCTCCCTCTGGACACAGAAAGTTGGGAATTGAGAGTTCCCACTTCACAAGAGGGTCTCACTGTCTCTCTCTTCTCTATGTAGAGCATCTGCTTTAGAAGTGGAATAAGACAGTGGTAGTCTAGGTGGACAGGATGAGCATGGAGATGGTCTGATGCTCAGATTTCTCAGAGGAGATTGCCAGCCTAGAATAGGACTTGAGACTGAAAACTTAAAAAGCTGGACACCAGTCTCTGTGAGGACCACTGCTTTGTAAGATTGCTTAGTGGGTTCTCCAGCAGCAGTGCTGACAAAATGATGCCACATCCATAGAGCTGGATGACAATCTAAAGCATTGCCATTTACTTTGAAACCCACTGATTTTCTCCTCCTGGGTTATCATTTGGGTCTTCATCTCCCTTGGAAATTGCTCTTTGTTTTGAATTGGAGCATAAGTGGGAAGGCAAGTCCCAGTATTGCCTGGTCCTTCTTTGGGAAGGAGAAGACAGGTTTGGGGGATACTAGTTTGGGGGGTACTAGTTTGGGAGTTTGAGAACCAGTCTGAAACTGGAAAAGGGGGCTGAATTGCTCTCAGCACCAGACAGACTGGAAGCGGGGGACAGATGCAGCGACTGCCCCCTCCCCAGTGGACCTGCGCCCACCCAGCCTATTCTGCATAAGGAAACACACAAAGGCCCATTTTCTCCTCGCTTCCCATGTTCCCACTGGGGAAACCCTGTTACAAGCAGCCCGAGTCAGGCCAAACAACCAGTCAGGTTTTGCCCAAGGGTGCATGGAAGCGGGAGGTGATGTGGGCCATACTCTCCTACTCCGTGGATCTGCCCTTGGGGACTGCGGTCTGCGCTCCGCGGAGTACTTGGCGCAGTTCCTGGGGGCGGGCAGCCGAAGCGGGGAGGTCTGGGTATTGGTGGGGTGTCTGGGCCTTGTCATTTTCCTGTGTGTCATCGATGTCTGCCTTATTGTCCTGTGGAATTTAAGTGACCCCCGTTTTCACTGCAACAGGTTCGGGACCAGGAGAGACCGCCGCTGTGAGTACCTTCCCGTTTTTTCCGAATCGCAGAGGCGGTGTTGCTGGCTGGGGAGGTGGTGGGCCCGGGCCGCGCCCGGGGGAGTGGGCGGGTGGAAGGACGGCCCTGCCCCTGGCCTGCCGAGGGGAGGGGAGCTCGCTTTGGAGGTGGAGGCTCTAAGTTGAGCTCCTGGAAAGATTTTTTGGGGGCCTACCTCACAGTTACCTAACTAAGGGAACGTGCCACGCGGGCTTTCACCCACATCTTCTTGGGCCTCCCTGGACCTCCCGGCCTTCCCGGGGCTTCCCGGCTCGCACAGGTGCAGCTCCGGCGGGAGGACGCTTCTGCTCAGAGCTGGCAGCTAATGAGCAGCCCGCCCTATTAAGTTGCGGCTAGCATCGCCTTCTGCTAGAACCAACCTGCCAAATACCCAGGCAACGCGATCTGCCTCAGCAGCCCAGCCCAACTTAACCTGGTCCCGCCGGGACCAACCTCCTCTTGTTTTTTATAAAAAGAAGAAAGAAAAAGAGATGAAACAAACAAACAAAAACCCACTCTTCCGCTGTGTTGAGTGGGCAAGCTTCTGGGAAGGACTGCGGATTCTGAGCTTTAGATGGAAGTCCCTCCTCAGCCCTCCCGGGGCCCTAGTCTCAGCAGTTTGGGGTCTGGTTTGGGGACATGGGCTGAGTAAGGAGGGAGGAATATGCCCTTCTGGTCCACCTCCGATTTTCTGTAGCTGCAGTTGGAAAATGGCTGGGAGGGGTGAGGTGGGGGGCATAGATTTTGGGGGTCCTGGGCTCAGAAGTTGGATCTTTCTGAGTTGCATATGCCACAGAAGAAAGGTATATATCTGAGGAGTCCCCTGAAGTTTCAGGAAGACTGCCATATTAAGATCAAGGTAGTGGTTCAAGGATCAAGGTAGTGATTCAAGAGTCAAGGGGGGAAAAAGCGGCCCCCTCCCTCACTGCAAAATGGAGATGGTTTTATTTTAATGAGAGATGGAATGTGCCAGGGCTGTAGGAACCAGGCACGCTCCCTCTCTGGTGAGTCACCCTCTCTCCAGGGTCCGAGAAGCCGGAACTTGACTCTGGGCCAGGTTTCTTTGCCCTACAGGCTGGGGAGCCTAGTCAGCTCCCTCCCTGGGGATTACACTAACTGGAGAAGTGGAGATTTCACCCAGTACATAGTTTCCCTGTACAACCATGCTGGCTAGAGTGAAATGGCTCTGGCTCCAGGCTAGAAAGTCTGGCATCCTCAGGACCCTCTTGTCTTGCCCCCTTCTTGCCGTTGCCCTGGCTCTTGGGGTGCTTATCTCTGCTGATGCTCCTCGCTTGAAAACCCACATTTGGCACCCTCTGGCTAAACACAGCACAAAAAAAACGGAGATCAAAGCATTTGTATGAGCAGTGGTGCGGGAGGTGAATATTTAACGCTTTTGTTCATCAATAACTCATTGGCTTTGACCTGTCTGAACAAGTCGAGCAATAAGGTGAAATGCAGGTCACAGCGTCTAACAAATATGAAAATGTGTACCCTCACTGTTTCCCCGCCGGCCCCAGCGGGTTCCCCCAGTTTGCCTGGATAAAGCCTAGACCCAGAGTCCCCAAGATGGGGAGTGTGAGGGAGCATTTGGCATTAGGGGTAGTTGGGGGGAATCTCCCTGGGACAAGGGACGTAGGCTTGGGGCAGCCTCAGAGCTCTTGTTAGAATTGGCACCAGGAAATCCCTACAAAATCGCTAAAGCACTGGAACCAACGGATTGGGGTGGGGGGAGTGAGCAAAGTGCATTGTGGAAGCAGGCAGCCAATTCTGCCAGGCTGGGGGGCAGAGGGGACTCTCCCTGCTCTGCCCCGGGCAGGCCAAAACCAATTTTTGAAACATGAGTGGAAAAACAAAACAATAAGAAAAAATGTTAATGCCTCTGCCCTACAGTCAGGGATCCCAAAGCCCCACTCAATCCTGAGCATCCCTCTGCCCCCGAAATTCATCCGGGCCTTGGGCGCGTCTGTGCTCTTGGTGCCCTGCATGGAGGGGTGAGCCCCAGACAGCGCTGAAGCGCTGGGGCAGGCACGCCATTCGTGAACTTTTGTACTCTTGTGTGCTGCTGCCGGCAAAGCAAAAATAATGAAACTTTGTGATATGTTTGTAAATGATTTTGAATGACCCCTCACCCTGCCCTTCACCATTAGTGCACTGGCCCCAGCCCAGGGCAGCTTGGTGCCTGCAAGCAGCGCCTGCCTCGGGGTCTTCAGCAGCAGCAGGACGGAGAAGCCAGCCGGGCTCGGGGCCCAGGAAGGTAAATGCGCGACTTCTTGAAGAACTAGCTTTGTCAGCCAACCTGGCTCGCCAGGGCAGTAGAAAAAAATAGTGGATGGAGAATATTCCCCTCTTGCCTTTCTTCTGTCACTGAGGGCATTTGCTCCTTTCTGGAAAATACCACTTGATAAGGGGGGAGGGATATTGGATTTGGAGAAAGAGGAATAATAAAACCGCCATTTCTGGGATGAATATTTTTTCTTCCCTAAGAAGACTGTTCTGGCTCCCTGGCTGCTTGGTAACCCCCGCCCTAGTAAAAGGACGGGGAACTAACTCATTGCTGCAAATTGCCACCAAGCCCTTCAGGCTACCTGAACCATCTTTGAAAATGCCAGGGGCTGTGTCGGGCTGGGGGTGGCTCCGAGGAAGAAGCCAAGGCTACCAGCGGTCTGGGTGCCCAGTTTGGGTGGAACGTGAACGTAGTGACGTTGTCTATATATACCCTGTAGAACCGAATTTGTGTGGTATCCACATAGTCACAGATTCGATTCTAGGGGAATATATGGTCGATGCAAAAACTTCACTTTTCTCCAAAATAGCCTGAGTCAGAAGGAGAGGCCAGAAACAGCGGGGCGGGTCAACCACCTCTTTCTCTTTTATTACGTTGGACTCCAGGATGATCCGCGGATCAACTGAGCCTGGTGACACAGAGCACCCTTTTCTTCAAGAAGCACCTCACCTTTACACAGGGGCTCCTGTGTAAACACCTCATTGGTTGCAGGAATTTGGAGCCAAAGGGCTAGGTTTTGGAGGACTGGGGAGTGCGGTGGGAGGCCAGGTAGCCCCAGCTCGGCCCTCAAGGGGCATGAGGGTGGAGGGTGCCCCATGAGCGGCTCACTGGCCTTTGAGTGCCCTGTGAGAAGGAGGCGAGCTGGAAAGAAGGAGTGCAGGGTCCTTTTGGGGTCCATTTGGGTGGGGTGGGGTGCCCTCGCCATCTTCCTGGCACACCTCTCAGCTTCACGGGCTGAGGCAGGGGGAACCTCTCGCCATACCTGCAAGGCCTGGCTTTGGCTAGAATTACCCCAGCTCGGGCACTCACAGAAAGCTGGGCGGTTACTCATTGCCTAAATGGATTCAGGCCAGCCAGATTGTAGTAACTTTTGGGTGACCCTGAGGAAGACAAAGCCGGGGCTGAGCCTTTGTATGGCAGTCCCCCTTCCCGCGGCCGGCGGGGTTGGCGGGAGCTCTGCCTGCTGGGGTATTCTGCCCAACTCTGAGCTGCCTCACCCACCTGCCTTTTGGTGCCTACACTCCAACGGATATTCGGATTCAATCCACTTTGAGCTGTGCCCACTTTGGGGGGCTGTTTTCTGGCGGGTTGGTGAGTGGAGAGGGCACTGGAGATTAGCAAAGTCAGTGGCAGACAAAAGCTGGAATTACTTTCGGGAGGATGAGGGTGCTGAGGGTTAGAAGTATATTAACATCTCGTGAGGGCCCTCGAATGTGCCACAGCGAGTCACTTGATTACACGTATGTTATTTAGTTAAATTTGTGAAAATTATGAGATGCTCACCAACCCGGTGATAAACTCGCTCCCTCGCTATTGGCTGGCCTGGTCACATGGCCGCCAACTTTATTCAGTTGACAGCAAGTAGGAGGGCCCTATGGAAGGAGAAAAAAAGACAACACGAGAAAAATTAGTATTTTCTACCTTCTGAAATTAATGGCCATGAGTTCGTATATGGTGAACTCCAAGTATGTGGACCCCAAGTTCCCTCCCTGCGAGGAATATTTGCAGGGCGGCTACCTAGGCGAGCAGGGAGCCGACTACTACGGCGGCGGCGCACAGGGTGCTGACTTCCAGCCCCCAGGGCTCTATCCGCGGCCCGACTTCGGTGAGCAGACCTAGGCGACGGC
>NW_006288615.1:14403097-14408704 GCF_000327345.1 Myotis davidii | reverse complement strand
GGGTGCGGATGGGTGTGGGCGCGTGGAGCTTCAGTGGGCACCTCAGTTACTCTCTCCATAAATTTTTATAGCTGGGGGAGCAGGCCGGGACCATGTGGCTGGCTGCATGTCTGTGGGCAAAAAGGGGGGTGGAGATGGAGGTGGGAGGAGGATTCCATTTTCAGAACAGAGGCTCCACGGTGGAGAGCAATGGGGGCTTTCCAAAATGCTTGGAAATTCCGGAGCTTTCGGTGGGCCGGGGAGATGGGAGCACAGTTGGGGATCCCCGCCTGCCAGCGTGGGGGAGTGGGTTGGTGTGATGAGGTGGTAGGAGCGAGCGTGTGTGCTGGGGGAGAGGGCGGGAGGGAGGGAGAGCGGCTGGGAGCGCTGGGAGGGCCTGGGGCGCGCCAGGAAGTGAGCGCGTTGGCCAGGGGCCTAACTAGTGGCCGGCCAGGCGCTGACCTGACCGTGCGGTCTGTTTTGTCTCTCAGTGAACCCCAACTACACCGGCGGGGAGCCCAAGCGGTCCCGGACAGCGTACACCCGGCAGCAAGTCCTAGAACTGGAAAAGGAATTTCATTTTAACAGGTATCTGACGCGGCGCCGTCGGATTGAAATCGCTCACACCTTGTGTCTGTCTGAGCGCCAGATCAAGATCTGGTTCCAGAACCGGAGGATGAAGTGGAAAAAAGACCACAAGCTGCCCAACACCAAAGGCAGGTCCTCGTCCTCCTCGTCCTCCTGCTCCTCCTCGGCCGCCCCAGGCCAGCATTTGCAGCCTTTGGCCAAGGACCACCACACGGACCTGACGACCTTATAGAAGTGGGGACCCTGGGCCCATCCCTCCCTGCGCTCCCGGCTGAGCCGAAGCCGTAGGGGCAGGCCCGGCCTGCTGTCACCTCGCTGGGCTCTAAGGTACTGTAGGGTGGACCTGGGACGTGCAGGCCGTCCTTGGACTAGGTTAGCATCCTGCCCGAGGGCAGCCCCCTGCCTGGAGCGGGTCTGGGGGTGGGAGAGGGATGGGACTCTCTCTCTAAGTATATGATCATATGGCAGGAGCTACTGAGAACATAAAACCTTGGCGAGTCATTAAACTCATGAAAATCTCCGCTGTTGGATTTTGAATTTACAAGTGAAGGTTGAATGCTTTACCCCAGTGTGAATTTGAACATCCTCCCCCACCCCACCCCTCCAGGGATGCTGTGGTTTAATAATGTGGGGGAGTCAGGCCGCAGGTTAGACACCCCTGTGCGAGGTGCTTTCAATGGAAGCAGGAGAGCTGTGCCAGGATTTCTGAACTTTCTGGGTTGTCTGTATAATTTCCAGTGTGAAATTATATATATTGTTCCCACTGGCCCATGCCCAAAGAAATGAGTCTAAGAAGGAAGTGGAAACGGGTTGTTTTAGGTTTAGATTATATTTGCTTAAATATTTATTTGGTGGGGAATGGGGTACAGAAATAACTGACATCTTAATGCCAAAAAACCTTAAGATGGTGAAAGGGTCCAAATTTCAGGGAACAGAATCAGAGATGTGTGGACTTACTTCAGGCTGTAACTGGCATTTTGAACCCCACCCCCTCCCCATTCCCCGGAAATGTGTGTAGGGGCCCTTAACCCTTCTAGAGGGAAGCAAAGAGTCCAATCTGAGTTGCATTCTTGAAAATATATTTCCACATGTGCTTTTTTCAGCACTGTGCTACAACCAGTATTAAAGGTTGTTAAAGGAAAGGGGGAAAAGAAAGAAACAAATGGTCCAACATTTTCCTTCTGGGGAAAGAAAACAAAACCTCTGTTCTGGGTCATTTGATAATGACCAAATTTTCTGTTCCAACTGGATTCCAAATGCCCAAATAGCCCATCTAGCAATATTTTATAAGAACTGGTGTATGGCCTATTTGGGAGAAGGGGGTGTGCAGTGGGAAGAAAGTGGGAAGTAGAGGAAGTCTTACTTTAAAAAGGAAAAAAACAAAAAACTAATTGAATCTAGAAGTCCACGAAAGTTGGTCTTAGGGTTTTTCCCTGAAGTTTTTATTTTTAAAGCAAACCTTAAGGGAGTTTTTCTCAATCCATTAGTTAGAAGCAGAAATTGTAAAAGTACAAAAGTTTTCAGGCCCTCTTTCTTGCCTTGAGAAGAGTGGTTTAAAACAATCGCTCTCAAACAACAGAAGAGATATTTTTTAATCATTTTTCTTATGCCTTGCCTGGGAAGGGGCCAGAGCTCATTTTTCTAAAATGTTGACCCGTAGGGTTAAGGGGATAGAGTCCAAGGTAATGACCAGGGTTTATATACTCAAAGGAAACGGGGCTTCGAAGGTTTAAACCCCAAAGCCTGGGGCTCCAAAAAGAAACCCCAGGTTATAGCTACCAAAAAGTGACAAAAGCAGGGAGGGATAAAGGGTGAGCTTAAAAGAGAGACTCAGAATTGGGGTTATTTTTTTTTTTCAGTGCTCCTGAACACTTTAGTAGGTTTCAGTGGTAATTAAAAATACATTGAGGTGTAGGGGAAAGAAAAGATTTTCTCTGCAGCCATGTTCTTTGGTTCAGTGTCTCCTGAGAGTTGAGGGCAGGTATTCACTGGAGTCCCTAGGCTGAAATTCCACTTCTCTAAAGTATCTTCCAAGCCTTGGTCTTTTGTATTAGACCCTGGGGACAGCTCTTTGTTCCTCTTTGGGGTGAGCCTGGCTCTCAGACTTGCACATGGCAATACTTGAATATCGGCACGTCGGGATATTAAAGATGGATATTCCTGCATTATTCACATCATTGTTTCTATGACAAAAAGCACAGAGTTCATACATAGTCAAGATGTCTTTTTTCTGACACCCTCACGTTGAGAAGCTGAAAAGGTATTTTACTGAAGTTCGGGGCTAAATTACAGAATCAGGTTCATCCAGAGGACAAATTTTCTGTTCGATTAGCTGTATTTCAGCCGGGAGGACTGACCTCTAAACCCTTAACCTTTTGGACTCTAACTACCCTTCTCTTCTTTTTTTTCCCCCCCTCTGACATGGAGAGTGGTCTTTGGATGTAACAGTTGAAAAGAGCAGTTATCCTTGGACAAGTTGGAAAGTTGCTAAGATTCTTTCTTAAAACCCAGATCTGTGAATACATTTCACGTCTCCTTGGGAGGGGGTAAAAGTATGTTTTCACAACAACCAACTACTACTATACAAGGGGTGGGCAAAAGTAGGTTTACAGTGTAATACAAATAAGTGATACAATAATTAATAATAATACAAGAATAAATTCTATTCCTCACACTTACACCTGTAAACCTACTTTTGCCTACCCCTATATACTGTAGAGATTATTTATAGATTCCCCCTTTCCTAAAAGTTCAGGTTACTTAACCCAGCTTTAGGCCAAATGCCAAAACTACTTAAACACCTTCACCCCTGTCCCAATATAAAGCCAAGAGGAAAGTTTTGATGAAGAAAATCCAAGCTCATTCTCAAACATAGCCCCATTACTTAGGAAAGTAACTTAATCAGAGAAACAACTTCTTTGTTTATAAGTCCTCAGCTCTCCTTCTCAGCTTCCAGGAATTGCCTTTTGAAATGTTAATTTAGCTTGGATGGCCCAGAGGGCAGCCCACGACCCTGAGGTCCTAACTGGACCTCAGCACCCATTTGGGCCCACAGGAGTGGGGCAGGGAAGAAGCAGGACCCCCACCCCCCCACCCCAACCACCTAGGGCAGGGAAGGAAATGAGTTTCCATCTGGGAACGTGCTCTAGAGAAAGCTAGATGTAGACAGGCTCAGTGCCCATTTGCTTTTATTTGTTTCCACTCTGTTCCCCCAAATATGAGCCAGAAGTGTTTGTTTTGGTGGTGGTGTTCTTTAAAGCTGTGTTGGGGTTGTGACTGGGGGGTGGGGGGATGAAGTATTTGCTGAGGACATTGCTCCTCGAACTCCCATCTCTCTTTGTCCATTGCAGCCTTTTGTTGGGAGATGACATGGTCAGTCAGCCCATGGTGTTTGTTCACACAAGATGCTTTTTAAATAGAATTGACCAATGTTCTGCTGCCATTGATTAAAGTATTATTTATACTAATTGTTGCCTGTAGTTTTGATGTAATTCATTGATCTATATTTGAAATAAAAGGTATAGCGAAATCTCCCTCCTGTTCGGTGCCTCCACAGAAGCCTTCTTCATTAAGTCTTCTGACAGCTAACATTCAATATAAACTATTTTTTTTATTTTCTGAAATGTGCTTGGCATATGAAGGTTAAACTGTGTAAGACTTAGCAATTCTATCATTTCACCCTCCCCCATACGTACATACTGCCAATTTGGCCACCATATTTTGTGAGCATTGGGAAGTCTGGGGTTGAATTCAGGTTGCTGGGTGGTGGACATCATTTTTGAAAGGAAAATAAGTTACTGGCCTAAAAAGATGCTCCAGATTGGCTTTCTTCGTGGCTCCAATCAGCCCCAGACGTCTTCATCCTCTGTTTGTGACACGGTGGGTGAGAGATCTCCCCACCCCACCCCCACCCCCCAACTCTAAGAGAGGGTGTATGGTGTTGGGTTCTGGGCCAAGCTGGGACTGACCCCGCGGGCCCCCAGTCTTGGGCTCCTTCTGCTTTTCTGGTGGGACTCAACCCTGGTGGGGCCTCTAGCACTTGCCCCGCCTTACCTCCAGCCCCCCCTCCGCCTTCCAGACGGCAATAAACACTCCCCACTATCCAAGTGGCCTGCGCTATTTTTATCAGGAGGGTTTTTTTATGTTTTTGCCTCTCCTAGAAAAGGGGCGAAGACAGCAGTTGCAAAGTAGATGGGGGTGGGGGGACTTGCTTGAGACAGGAAATGAGCAGAATGCGTAAAATCAGACATGTGTCCTTAATATATGGAAGCGCTCGCCCCAGACGCGTGGACATGTGTATTTATAAGTGCGCAGACAGAAGTTTAAATATTCAGGCACATTCTATGATGGTCCTTTGCCTGTCTTCTGGCTAATGGCTCCTCCTGTGCCCACCAATACATCAATAGGGCTGTGTGTTGAGTCGCGGGCTGGGACGAGGAGGAAGCGAATCCACAGCCGAGCCCGCTGGAGTACAGTACAGTCACTCGGCCTCTCCCTGCCCCCCACGCCGGGCTGGCGGCCCCGGCTCGCTGGCAGCTGGGGGAGGGCCTTTCATAACCCGGAGAATTTTCAAAGTGCGAGGAAGATGATAAGAATAGATTTCTACAAGTCCCGACCACGTGATTGGCGAAATAATTAATTCAGCGCGTCCCTTAAGAAACACGGAGTCGTCATTAATCTGCCACGCAAAGGGCTCTCTCCGACTTGGAAAGTGCAGGGATCCCAAGAATATCACCCGCCCAGGGGCCCCCCGCGCGGCGCCCCGGCCTCCACCCGGGCCCAGTGGAGGGCGCGGGAGCGCAGCCGGCAGGTAAATATTTTGGCGACTTTTATTTCTTCAGATTTAAATCCTTAATGAATTTAGCTGTCAGGGCCGCTGACAAATAGTTCCCTTTGCTTCTTGATGTGGAACTGCGTGCTGGCGAGTTGTTAGTGGCTTGGATGGTGACCTTTGGTTCAGCAAAGGTTTGCACTTATGAAAAATGACCGAGAGACAGACTGAGAAAGAGAGAGAGAGAGAGAGAGAGAGAGAGAAGGAAC
>NW_006288615.1:14395220-14402968 GCF_000327345.1 Myotis davidii | reverse complement strand
CGCGGCCGAAGTTGCCCGGTCGCCTGTGTCTACCGGGAACAATAGTCGCTGTCACGGCATCTGCCGCCTATTCTTAAACCGGTGAGAAAAGGCCCCAGCCCTCTTTTCAAGCGAGGGTCGTAAATTTTTCTTCGCGTCATAATAGGAGGCTATAAAATCGAGTTGAAATTTTACCCCAGGCAGGTTTTAACCAACAGATAATGATTTCCGAGTTGATTCTCCCACTGCCCTCCCTCCCCAGCGAGGCTCTGCTGCTTCTGTCAGCCCAGCAAGGAGTTTTGCCTTCTTCCCCTTTATTTTTGTATTTATAAGTTTTGGGGAAAGATATAAAAGAAAGGGGGGTGGGGGCGAGGAGTCCTTGCCTCAGACGTGGGAGACCCTGGGTGAGTGGAAATCCGGGGAAGGGGTGCGCAGGACAGGCCAGGGCAGATGCAAAGGCTGCACCTCCTCCGTGCTCTCATTTCAGCCTTTTCCTTCCACACGCCAAGGAGGTTCCCAGACCCACTCCGCTCCCACCCCACCCCCAGCTTGTGGGATATTCGGGCTGTGGGCAGCACACTTTTCTAGCTCGAAAATCCCCAAATCCTGCCAGGATGCCGGGTGGACAGCCTCTTTATTTACCTCCTCCCTTCCCTCTCCGTGGCTTTGAAGGTAATTTCCGTGTGGAGAGGCTGGCTGCGTTCGGTGGTTGTTTGGGGACTGGGTGTGTTTTGATTTCCTTTTTGGTGTATGTATATTTCCCCATCAGACAGAGACAAAGTTTCCTCCCTTATGAATTATACATTCAAACAATAACACATTAATTCAATTATTCAAAGATGACAAATGTTTATGTGCTTTGCAAGCGACTCCAGTGCAGATTCCGGGTGCTTTCTCTGAGTTGCTCACTTTTTTATCAATGAGAATTGGCTCCCCTCCCACCCCAACCCCACCCACTCTAACCCACCTCCACAACTCCTGGTAGGCCGGGAGAGGAACTCCCCCGCCCCCCCCCAACTCACACACAAAAAACCTCCCTAGTCCCGCTGGCAGCCTGGCAGCCGACAGCCTCCCAAGGCCCCGGCTTGGTGGGCACCGGCCCGGGCTATTTTATCAGTGTGACAATTGCCCGGGTTGGTGTGATAAATCATCGTAAGTAATTCCTGAAAGGGTGCGAGGCTGTTGGGGGCCGGGCGAGGACTGTAAATCTTTCCGGTTTATTGCTCTATGAACATATGCTCCGATTGAAGAAGGCTTAGATCCTTTCCCGGAGACAAATTCCCCGCAAAGGGGCCCCCTTCTTTGGCTGGAGATTAACACTTGCTTCAGCCGGCTGCGCGCCCCGGTGGAAGGCTAGGGGGCGGGGTCCTCTGGGAGGGGGTGGAATGGGGCACCCACGGTCTGGCTCCAAAAGGGGTCCGGAGTGGGCCTCCAGCCAGGCCCCGTCAGGTGAACAAAAGGAGGGGCCGGCTGGCGTGCCTGGGGGCTGGAGCCTCGACCTGCCCTGTGGAACTTTCCCAGGCCTCTGGAATGGGGGTGTGGAGGACCTTACCCCCTTTATTCCTGGCTCTTCGGAGACCTTGCAAACAGCGGCGGCGCCGGTGCCCATTGCCGCGGAGAAGCAGAGCTGGCCGGAAAGCGAGACTTCAAGAAATGGCTAGAGACGCCGTATGGGGTGGGATTCCGTGGTGTGGGCCAGGCTGGGGACGGCGAGGGGGCTCGCGGGGAGGCAGGAGCTAGAAGCCAGCCGCAGGCTCCTGGCCAGCGGGGAGCTTAACTCTTCTGACCACAGGCAGAATTGTTACCATACATTTCACCGACCACCAGAAGAGCGCCGAGAACTTGTCCTGATTTCATATTCCTAAAACCTAAGTGCCCTCCTCTCCCATCTGGCCCGCGCCTTCTCGGAGGCGCCGCAGGAAGCGGGAAGACACGGCCTGACAGTCGCCATTCCTGCGGAATCCGCTGGCCCTGCCCGGATCCGGAGGCGCACAGGTCACGGTAATCGGCAGCTCGGCGCCCTGCTTTGGCCGCGCAGGACCTGGGTGGAGAGAGCAAGGTGTAAACGGGAGGCTGCGCCTCCCGGCCGGCTGAGTATGCGCCTGCTCTGGCTCAGAAGTGGCAGCTGGTCTGCCGCGTCTGTGAGCAGAGCCAAGGCCCCAACCAGGGGTGATCTGGTGGTTGTGGTGAGGTGACAGGCTGGTCTGTGAGCTACAGGCTCCTTCCTACCTTAAGGCCTCACCCTGCGCTGTGCCACCACGTAATCCCCTCGCCCAGGAAAGGGGAGAGCGGTGGGAGCGTGAGAATGCGGGGCAACTGGGCGCAGACCATACGGGGAGCCAAGGGAACCCTGAACATCTAATGCACCACAGCTGCCCTCCGAGAGGTCTCTAAGACAGGCCCTAAATTTCCATCCCTTCTTGTGGAAGGCTAGCCCAGGGTCAGAGGTCGTGGGAGGAGAGACTCCCAGTGCCCCCAATCCACTGTCATCAGCCAAGCTGGGACTAGGTCTCTCCTGAGCAGCGAGATGGGTGGGAGCTTTCCTTCAAATTCTAACCCACCCGTGTCTGCCCCAGGGAAGGGGCCCGGATCCCACGCCTCCTGCCCCTCCTCTCAGACCCCAGGCCTGGCTGCGCTCTGGGGCTGGATGGTGTGAAAGTTTCAGCCTCAATCAGTACAATCTTCTCTCCGGGTCACGTGAACAAATATGCTCGCATTTGAAGGCAGCGTCTGTATTTGTGGACTATGAGGGGGTTTCCGGGGCTCTCTCCAAATACAGAAAGGACCATATTCTGAAAGCAAAACAAACCCCCAGCTCTGGGGGGTCTGGGAGGGCTGGGCAGGAACCCAGGAGTGGGTGGAGGCGCGGGTAGCCACTGCTCTGGGCCTGGGAGCAGACAAGCTGGCGGGAGGACCGATGGGTGCGCAGTGCAAGCGAAGCCAGCTCGGGGACTAAGGACTCATTCCTCCTGCGTTTATTGGTAGCTGAACCTCAGCCTGGTTCCGTTCTACCGGGAATTCCGTGTGCCTGGGTATATGGCCGCGTCAGCGAGCACGCAAGACCAGGGTTGGGACAGTGTTGTCTGCAGACAAAGGGGGAAGGCTAGCTCTGCCCCCCACTGGCGCCTGCTCTGAGGCCGAGGACACCAGGTTTATGATAAATTGGGATCCAGGTAAGCAATTGCATGACAAAATGAAAATCTTTGGGCACCGGGCTGCTTGCTGCCCTGACTGGGATACTAAATATGATTTATTTTGTGTAATCTGTGATCTTGATTATTGCCAATTGGTGAGGCAGCCCGCGTAGACCTAGATACACTTCTACATATACATCGAGGACGGGTGATTAATCGTAACAAGGCGCGCTTTGTGGGAATGCTCCCCGCCTACCCAAAGGTTAGGAGGACACACTACCTTGACAGACTTGGAGGGTGGTGGTGGTGGCGTGGGGTGGGGGAAAGGAAAGCGGCAGTTTGAAGAGAGGGTCAGTGAGGGGGTTGGGGTTGAAGGAAGTATTTTGGGGGTAAAAGTGCAGTTATGAGAATGGGCTGAAAATGAATAAAAAGAAACTTTTTCTACACTGTCACTGCCAAAGTAAGATGGAGCATCATATTAATTCCGTGTCTTGGGCTGCCCGGTTGGGCGCAGGCAGGTTGATTTATATGTATTTAAAATAAACTCCGTGGCCAGCCAGCTCCCTGCATTGTTCTGGGAGCTAGCTCCACATACAGACGCCTTTATCTCTTGCTCTTGGCTTATTATTTTTCTTGGAAGGTGAAAGTGTCACTCAAGATTATCTCCCCAAATTCAAGAGAACCCCCAAACTACCCAGAAGAGTTTGGGAGGCTCCTCCACATCCTCACTAATCTAAGGTTTTGACTGCAAGAGTGGCAAAGAAAAGGTTTAGGGCTTCTGGGTCCTTCTCCCCAAAGAACCAGGAATAAAAGCTAAATTGTACTTTGACTCCAGCATCCCATCCATCCTTTTGTTTACTATGTCGTGTGGCTGCTGGCTGGGGGAGGACAGGACAATCCATCCAGGGTCTTTCCCAGGGGCCAGAGCCTGAGCAAGCAGCGATCTGAGTCCGAGTGAAGGGCTCCATGCTCCTGGGAAGCCACGGGGCCAGGTCCCAGACGGGGCTTCTGTAGAAAGGGACCCAGAAAACAAGCACTCCCTTCATCCAGGTTGTGACTGGACACCAGCGGGAGGGGGACCAACTTGTAGAGGCATTGCCTTGAGAGGAGAGGAGTAAAGTTGTTTTGTCAATTGCCTGTGGTTGGCTCCATCAGAACTTAAAGTCACTGGACATTTTTCTTCGCTTGCTGCCTTGGAGCTGCGCGCCTGCCAACTTAGTCAGCTGAATCCAATTACGACAAGCAGCATTTCATTTGGCCCCATGGAGCACTCACTTATAACTTCCCGAAAATTTCAATAATCCGCACCCTATTGTAAAGGCTCCCGATCCTAAAGACTTTTCCGTGGTACTGGTGAGGGATGGGGTATAGGGCCGGGCCTGCCTGGGACTAGCTCCTCAATGACAGCTCTCAGATGGAGTTCCCGCCCCCGCTCCCCCAGTTTCTGGCTGTGGAAAGGGTACTTGAGCTGGTGGCCCAGAGCCAGCCGTGTTAAGCCTGCAATTCTGGACAAGCAGGGTCTGAAGTTCGCTGGTGCTGAATGGTGGGTGGTTTGGGGAGGGAGCGCAGGAGAAGGCGGTGGGGGCTCTGGGCTGCCCACCTTTGGCTGCCTTAGGGTCCTCTTTACTTTCCTCAAGCCTCTTGCACCCAGAGAGCAAAGCGCACCCCTGAACGCCAAGGAGCAAACTTACCCTGTTCCTCCGTGGCTGGAAAACAAAATCTAGCTACCTGCATCCGGAGATCCTGGCTGGGGTGGCCTCCCAATTTAGCCCTCCTACTTTTAAAGAACCCTTTTTAAAAGACAATAAAAAACAAAAAACAATCAAGCAGCAAAAGTTGACGTCTGCCCACGTGAATGTATCCTATAAAGCAGCTTTGGGATTCTCTGGTCCGGTCGGGTCGGTGGGCCCGAGTGCATTGCGCCTCCATCGCGTAGCCCTCTGGCTGGCCCAGCGGAGAGGACCCCCTGGATCCCAGCCGGCTGGGAAGCTGAAGTCCAGGCATGATGTTAGGATCTCTACCAGGCCGGGATTTCTTCAAGGCGCTTCCGTTGGGTGTTCATTAAGGGTGAGTTATTACTGCGTGAGCCAAAGGTCACTTCAAAGGCTTATGGCGTTGCGATCTGGTCTTTAGAAGGGCCCGAAATGCTTTGTGTGGGGCTTTCCCAGCTCAGTTTAGTGTTTGCAAACTAGTGAGTCGACAAATTGCAGGGGGCAGATGCAAGAGGGGGGATTGTCTCTACTTTCACCTGACAGGGGGGGACAGGTACTTGCTGAATGCCTGGCAGTGGTGTGCAGCACCATCCGTTTTGGGGTGAGGGTGGAAGGGGTGTTTTTTTCTTAGTCGGTTTGCAGCCCAGACCAGAAGGGTGGTTGGTACTTACTGGAATAAAATAAACTCGGGGAGAGCATCAACGTATAAACGGAGAAACAGTGTCCAGTACCCTCTTCACTGGAGCTGCTGCGGCAGCTGTTGACTGGGACTCACCCAGGCCCATCTACATATCCACCGTCCTTTCTGGTGCTGTGTCTGTTCTAGTAGCCTCCCTTCCACTCCAGTTCTGTACAGTCCCCCTCTCTTGCTCTTAGAAGGCCGGCTTGGCCGGGGGGATTGGGAAACCTGGAGCATTTTACTTGGTTGGAGCAGAAGGAGAGGGACTGGTTTCCCTGCACCTCTGACCCACTTGGTACACCCCCTGTCCAAGGGTGTGGTCCTTCCCTCAGGCCCAAATCCCCCTTCTCCCATCCAGCCAAAGATTTCAGTGTTAAAGGCTACTTGCTCGCCAGGAGCCAACCGAGTTTCTTTTCTGCCTGATAGAAGGCACCTGGAATGGCTGCAGGCACCTTTTACAATAGTCACATTGGTTATGACACCCTTAAGGGGGGTAGAGCCTCTGGACATGTAGGTGTTTGTAAGAACCAACGGCCACTGAGAGTTTTCCATTTTGTTCCAGATCCACCTGAACAGACTATCAAAAGAAACCCGAAGAGCCTACAGAAAGAGTTAGAGACAAAATTTGAGAACACACACACACACACACACACACACTCACACACACACTCATATACACAATTGTGTTGAGTGGCATGACTTAAAAAATAATTTCCACTACATTTCCATCTGTCCAGCAACTCAAAGTAGCCATCTCAGGATTCATACATCAAGACAAGACAAAAGGGCGGCTTTGAAGTGGATCACCTCAGTGTGAACTGCAGCCCGTTACATGATAACCGATCATCGGCCTTCATATTTATGGCGCTTTAATGGGGTGAGCCCAGTGCCTTAAATGCGGGGTGTATTACATACCAAGTTATCTGGGCTAAATAAGAGTGATTTAGAAGGTCCATCCAGGGCTCCCCATAGGTCAGAAGAGGCTCGGGCTGAGAGATCAGGAGAACTTGGGCAGAAAGCTTTGTGGTAAATAGATCCTCTCCCCAGCAAACCTGAAAAGGAGTAGCTACAAAATCCCGAAGTAGCAAGGCCCACAGGAAGGAAGAATCATCGCTCAGTTCCAGTGAATTACGGGGATACTCAGCAAGAGTCCTGTCTGCCAGAACGAGATCTGTGGGCTCCCAAGGCCCTGGTGTAGGCAAAACAGGGAGAGGAGACGCAACTCGAACCTAGAAAAAATTGAGACTAACAAAAGCAACCAGCACACCATCACCTCCCCCTTCTCTTTCAACTTCACGGACCCACTCTACCCATCCGTGATTTACGACCACTGAGCGCTAGCCACAGCCCAGAGAAGGCCGCCCCCTCCCTTCCCGAGCCCCTTTTTTGAGGCGGCACCGGCCACTTTATATAATCGCCCTGCTCCGGGGCGCGGGCCCGGGAAAAGTGCGGAGTAGGGCATTCTTTTGCTGCGCTTCCTCCTACGCGGAGACTGTTTTCCACTTCTGAAAAGTGCCGGGCCTGGGGAAGTGTTTTTCTTTTCTTCCCTTACTGAAGCGTTTACTGCCGCCGCGCTCGCAGTCATAAATTTTGTTACAAACCACAATGACAGGTGCATTGATATGCACCCTGAGAGCTCCAGCTGCTTAATAACCCCGTCCCCTGGCCGCTGTGAGCGCCTTTTATTTATTCGGTATCATATTAGGTATTGATCTCGGGCAGAATTAAGTGCAGTGAGCAAGTATCTGGATTCAGCTGTTTCGGAGGCGCGGTGGGTGCGGCGGGACAAAGCCGCCCGGTCTGGGGGAGCGGTGGTGGGCGCTCAGAGGCTGCTGTCCTTCCCGCTGGGGACCTGGGAGCCCCGCCTGTGGTTGGGCCTCTGGACTAAGTTGGGGGATTCCCTGGGACCTCGAGAAAGGACAAGCCAGACCCCCATTTGGCGCTCCTTTCCCCGGAGGGGCCGAGGATGGCGCAGGCAGGGTTCTGGGGAGGCTGCCGGGCCTGGTTCCCTGGTCCTGGGGCTGAAGGGGAGGAGGCGTGAGAGGAAAGGGCAGCTGAGGACTTGGAAGACTGCCCTTCCCCCCACAGGGCTTGTCTTCACCCCAAGGCATTTGGGTCCCGGAGCCCAAATGAGCAGAGATACCAAAGGGCGAGAAAAGAAAGCCTTAAAGAAAAAAAAAGGGGGGGGGGTGATCGAAAAGATGAGCCACTGAACAGTTGACCATTGTCCAAGTTTTATGACCC
>NW_006288615.1:14389970-14395161 GCF_000327345.1 Myotis davidii | reverse complement strand
GGGATTGGGATTTCTGGAAAGAAATAAGCTTTTTTTTTTTTTTTTTAAAACAGTTTTGTAACAATATTCTCAGGTTCTGTTTTAGGAGGGCACTACATACTTTTTGGTGGTGGTGGTGGTGGGAGGGGTAAGTCCTTCCCATTTATGGGAAGCCTACTGCCCTAGCTTCTGGGGGAAATGGACCTTAGGGTGGCCAATCATCATTGTGTGGGCCTTGAAATTCCTTAATATAATGAAAACAGAGAACAGACTCTGTGGTTACTCATGAAGCTGCCCAGTGTTTGCACTTTTGACGTCTGTACACAGAGTGTTTTCTAGGAATATGCCATAGAAGCAAATATATATATGTAAAGCCATCTGTTTCAAAGACCTGTTCAGTTCTTAAAGAAACGGTTTAGTATGACTGGTCCACCTAGCCAGATAAACTTGGTCAACATAGGAGGCAAGAGGGGGATGTTTTGCTTCCACAGTTGTAAGTGGAAGAACAGAAGCAGCAGTGATTCTGGTGGTCTCAGTGTCAGATGTGACCATTTTGACATCCAGAGGGCCCAAAGTTTAAGACTGGAAGCAGGATCCCAGGAAAGTATCAAAACTTAAGGAAACCCAGAGTACCTGGCACTTTTGCCTGGGCGGATACACATGTAAACACTCGTCACAGGATGAGGAGGTAGCTGTCTACTTGGTATTCAGGAACTTTAAGAGTCAGAGGATGATATAGAAAATGAACTGAAAGAAAGATTAAGACCATCTTTGTTGGATAGATATCCTAATTACATACATTTAATAACAACAATAGAAACAATTCCTAAGACATAACATCCTAGTATTCTGTTATCCCATTGCGAAGGGCCTGTCTTTTATCAAGATAAATGTTATATTCACTTATATTTTAAAACAAAAATGGGCCATAATACTACCAAATGAAGGGAATGAATATTTTTTTAAAAATCAGGCTAGCTTTTTGGTGAAAGTGGAGGGGAGATGAATGGCCAGAGGAGCAATTTTGGTACTAGTAAGTGGGCCACATAAGTTGTCTAGATAATATGATCCATCATGGTGACCATGATGTAAGCCAGGGAGTTGTGGGGTAGGAAAGTTGCCTGAAAGAAGAGATGAAGTAAGACTAAGGAGCTGACCTATGAGTTTCCTTTATGGAGCAGACAAAAGTGGTTGAATGGTATTAGTTATACTTTAACTCCTTAGGAGCCTTTCAGGAGAAGGGGTGGATGGGTGAGAAGGGAAACCCCCCTCAAGAGTCAGAAGACACAAAAGGGGTAGAATTTTTCTTAGTTTTTCCCCCCTTCTAATTCTGGGTCCATTCATCATGCCAAAAGAGGCTCTCTCACTGATTGTGAGTTGGGTGGTGGTGGTAGAATGGATGATCCAGAGCAGAGGTCTATAATAATATCTATACAATAGATGCATGATAAAAATGATAGTAATAATATAAAGCATGTACTGTTCACCTGTGCTCCATGCATTTCAAATTCGAAATCTCTTCACCCATTTTCAGTGGTATCCATTTAAAAGTAGCAGAAAGCCAAGTTAAGAGTCTAAAAAAATGTAGATGAAAAAAAGAAAAAGAAACATTTTCTAGCCTAAAAATAAGACTGGGAGTCTTTAAGTCCTCTTCTTGGTTTTTATTTCCTAGTGGATCTCACAGGGCTGACCACAGAGCTAACTGGGCTGATTTTCATCCTGTCACCAGAAAGTGGACTATCTGGGTCTTCATGAAGGATGCTGTGATTTTGAAACCAGGTGGGAGAGATACTTTTTTTGAGAGCTCTGTCTGTTATATAGCTTTCTTTTGCCCATCAAAACCCTGCGATGGCTCTGTGGTTGATTGATCCATTCAGTCAGTCATTCAACAAGCATTTATTGCACTTACTACATGTGGGGCACTGGGCTAGATTATATATATATATGAATAAGATACAGTCCCTGCCTAAGAGAAGCTCAAAGTCAAGTGGGAGAATCACCTATTTAAATGTATGAGGCCACAAGTGCTTTTCCATGCAGTTTCAAATGCTAAATTGATACTCTTTGGAGGAGGAAAGTTGTATCTGAAAAAAAGAAAGAAAAGCCCCTTCCCTTAGACGTAGCTAGAGAGAAGGAATCATTTCATATGTTTATGAGAAATTCCTTCTCTAACTTTTCCAAGGGTTCATATAAGTTGAGCTTCATAAAATTCCAAATCCCCCACTTTTAAGTGGGTGAGAAGCAGAGAGCCTGAACTAGTACCTCTATATTGATTGGTCTTGCCAATGACAGAGCTGCTGGGCCTCTCACTTTTCTTCTCTGCAGGTCACCTGGAACCTGGGGCTGCCCCAGCTCTCTCAGGACTTGGCAGACACCGGAGGTGGCAGTGAAGGAGACAGTGGTGGTCAATGTTATTTGAGCAGGGTCAGCAGGCCCTGGAGCTTCCCGAGTGCACGATGCAGAAGGCTGCTTACTATGAAAACCCAGGACTCTTTGGAGGCTATGGCTACAGCAAAGCCACTGACACATATGGCTACAGTGCCCCCCATCAGCCTTTTCCACCCCCTACTGCTGCCAACTCTCTGGACACTGAATACCCAGGTTCTGCCTGCTCCATCCAGAGCTCTGCACCTCTGCGAGCGCCAGCCCACAAGGCAGCTGAACTCAATGGCAGCTGCATGCGGCCTGGCACTGGGAACAGCCAGGGTGGGGGTAGCAGCCAGACTCCTGGTCTGAACTCAGAGCAGCAGCCACCACAGCCCCCTCCTCCACCACCAACCCTGCCACCTTCCTCGCCCACCAATCCTGGAGGTGGAGTGCCTGCCAAGAAGGTCAAGGGTGGGCCCAATGCTTCTGGCTCTTCAGCCACCATCAGCAAGCAGATCTTCCCTTGGATGAAAGAGTCCCGACAGAACTCCAAGCAGAAGAACAGCTGTACCACTGCAGGTAGCTCTTTGAGGGAGCTTACCCCTGGGCTACATCCCCTCCACACTGACCCCAAGAAGCTAGCCCTCCTAGGAACCAAGAGACTCAGGGCTGGAGGTGCAACCTTGGAGGCCATATGTCTAACCTCCTACTGACACAGAAATGTCCCTTCTTTATAATGTCCCTGATTGGGGGTTATACCCTTACTGTGATAGGGGCTCCCTTCCATTCCAGGCTGTTGGTGGCATGGCTGGGCAAGTCTCATAGTTATTAATAGACACCCTTTATACTGACCTAATATCTGCTTTCCTAGGCTGCTGGTCATAATTCAGCTCCTTTTTTCTATCCAATAGCCCTTCAAAACTTGGTGAAGGATGTTCTTCACCAAGGTGTAGTCCCTATCACATGAATCCCAGTCTCTTAAATTAATAAGAACTAAAGTCTGATGAGTGCTATGTTTAAGAACATGCTAAGTGCTTTACAAGCATTATCTTATTTAATTTTTCAAAGAACCCTCTGAGGCAGGTATATGATAATATTCCCATTTTATAGGTAAGGAAACTATTAGAGATGATAAGTGACTTGCCCAAGACCATAAAATAACAAAGTGGTGCACTTAAATCTAACCAGGGTCCTCCAAGGCATAACCAAGGGATCTATTTGGCCCACCTCTGACCAATTCTCCCCATCCCAGCAAATCTATAATATAGGGAGGAGCATATCCTAGGGCAGGGGTGGGGAGCCCTTTTTTCTGCTAAGCACCATTTGTATATTTATAACATCATTCTCAGGCCATACAAAATTATCAACTTAAAAATTAGCCTGCTATATTTGGTCAAACATTTAATTAACTAACCCCACATGCCTTGGCAGGGCCAGACCAAATGATTTCGATTTCGTGGGCCTTATACAGCTAGGCCCACAGGCCAGACCCCCCACCCCCCACCCCCAAGACGATATGCTCTGAAACAGGAGTAGCCTCCGGTTGGTTGTGTGGTTGGTTGTGTTCCTCTCCCTGGAAAGGGAGACCCTCAAGTAGAGAAGCTCTTCTGCAGGCCCATCAGGGTGTGTGGAAGAAGGTGGGCAGGGACAGGAGCTCTGAGGCTTGCTTCCTCTCTCTTCTCAGCTCGTTTGGTTCCTGAAATTGTTTGGCCTTGTGTTTTCTGATGTGGCTTATCTTCAGGGTAGATGAACTTGCTTATCCATTCAGGGCCAGTGTGAAGCCCGGAATGCAGTGAGCTTGTTAGCACACCAGGTCTCTGGTTTGCCTGCTGCTCTCTGGGACTGCTGCTCCTGAGGGAAAAGTATCTTCCAGCCCCAAGCTCCTTCTCCCGCCCCTCCTTCCCAGCTGCCTGAGAAGGCCCTCCCTCCCAGGAGAAATCCATTTGTCTTCCCAGTGAGGGAGTGGACAAGCTGCTGAGAGGTGGCAAGGGTGGTGGAAAACAGTGTTGAGGCTGCTGGTCCTAGCACTGTGATACTAAAAATGCTCCCAGCCTGGTGTTGGGTCCCCTAAAACCTGGGCCAGTATTTTTATGGTTTATCACCTCCCTGCATTTGGGTGCGGCTGGGCTGGAGTGAGGTGCTAAGATCGCCACCCTCAGTTGATGCTTCCTGGGTGCTTTGCCCAAGAGCCAGTCCCTGAGCAAGGCAGGCTGGGGCTGTTCCCTCCCCCACACCCCTTAGCAGAGGGTAGTGTTCAAAGAAGTCTGGTCCCCCTTTGGCAGAGGGGAGGCCTTACCAGCTGCTACTAGTCTCCCATTAAACTCCTCCAAGGCCTTTGGGACCGGATGATGGACTAGGCTGGCGGGGAGGGGCTGGGCCGAGGGAATCAAACCTCAGACGGCAGATGGGTGTTTCAGGTGCGACTGATTGGCAGGCCAGGGGCAGTGAGTTCCTCCTTAGAATCTCACCTCGCAAACGCCCCTCCCCAATCCAGCCGGGATTAAAGTGGGGGGAAGAGGAGGGAACCAGGGAAGCACTTCTTTGCAGCCCTGGGTGCCCCCACCTCTCCCTCTCAGCGTCCCCCCTCTCTCCCTCCCTGCCCAGGAGAGAGCTGCGAGGACAAGAGCCCGCCGGGCCCAGCGTCCAAGCGGGTGCGCACCGCGTACACGAGTGCACAGCTGGTGGAGCTGGAGAAGGAATTCCACTTCAACCGCTACTTGTGCCGGCCACGCCGCGTGGAGATGGCCAACCTGCTAAACCTCACCGAGCGCCAAATCAAGATCTGGTTCCAGAACCGGCGCATGAAGTACAAGAAGGACCAGAAGGCCAAGGGCATCCTGCACTC
>NW_006288615.1:14386607-14389714 GCF_000327345.1 Myotis davidii | reverse complement strand
ACCTGCAGGGAAGCCCCGTGTACGTGGGCGGTAACTTCGTCGACTCCATGGCACCCGCGTCCGGGCCGGTCTTCAACCTGGGCCACCTCTCGCATCCGTCTTCGGCCAGCGTGGACTACAGTTGCCTCCCTCGCCCTGTCCTGGTCGCTGCCTCCCCGGTTTCGGGCCAACAGCGGCCCGAAGTGCAGGCGACCGGGCCTCCCCTCCAGGCGCGCCCTCCTTTGGGTGATTCGCCATAAATCAACCGCAAGGATTCTCCTCTGTAAGCCTGACAGTGCCAAATACTGCGGACCCAGGGGCTCTGGTCTGGGAATGATGTCCCGAAGGTAAGTCTGAGATTCGCTGGCAGCGCGCTCGGCAGAAGGACCGGAGCCTGGAGAGCTCCGGGCCTGGCCCGTGGCTAGCCGAGTTGCGGAGACCTTAATTTATATGCTCCTTCCCGTCCTGTAAGGATGGAATCGGACTCAACAATCTGTATTTATTATTTGAAGCGAGTCATTTCGTTTCTCTGATTATTTATCCTCGTCTTAATGTATTTATGTGTATACTTGTAGAATTCTCCAGCCAGCTTAGGGAACGTGCTCCCAGGCCTCGGGGGCCACATTTCATCTCTTTAGTCCCTTTGGTCTGAACTAGCTGAGAGAGTAGTTTTGAACAGTTGTAACCGTGGCTGGTGTTTGTAGTTGATGTAAAGGATTAAGACCGCAAATTGTCCTTCATGGGTAGAGTCAGACGACACCCGTTACTCATTTCTCAAACAGCCACAGCCCTCCAACTCGACACAGTTTATTGATTTCAAATTGTCTGGTACTATTTGAACAAATATTTAGAATAAAGAATTTCTCAGTTGGAAGAGTGTCTGTGTTAATCACACACCCTTGCCAGTAGATCACTGCCTTTATTTTCCCCCACAATCTCAATGGAAGACCCCCCAATAGGCGGAACCTTGGAAATACGTTTTTTCATGTATCTGGGATCGAGTGCACACATTGGTTCTGGGATACTTGATCACATCCCAGCTACTGACATGCGGGGGAAGAACCGGAGGATGCAAACCTAGAAATGTTGCAGGCGGTGATCTGGGTAGAGCGTTGTACTGTGCCTGCTTTGTTGTTTCTACCCGTCTTTCTAGACACAAATCTACTTTTCTTAGATTGCATTTACATTGGGGAGGCCAGACCTCACTTTTCTGTGTTAAGTAATAAAAAAGAACTTTGAAAGAAAACTGACAATCAGAAGAAAAGATACATGAGAAGTCATAAGAAGAACTGAGCTGCGAAAAGGCTAAGGTGCGGGAAGAGAAACGATCATTTGGAGACCAGGCACCTAAGCCTTGTCTCTAGGAAGTGCTGTCAGGACTTTTTCCTTTATAGTGGTTGGCGGTTCATTTCTAAAGGAAACACGCATTCCCCATGATGTAAAGTAATAAAAGTTTCATTAACTGAACCTAAGTATAAACACCTTGTTTTCTCCTGTTCCTTTGTACGAAATGGGCAAAAAATGTCTCCGAGGATTTATCACCATTGTGTAAATAGCAGCGTGGCTTTAGCTAGGGGTGGACAACTTCCACCCACTTCTCTGGGAGGAGGCACTTGGAAAACGCCTTCGGATAAGGTTCAATTCTTTGTATTTCAGCAAAGTCGGCCCACACATCTCTATTTGGTTTGACAAATACTGCAACTCCTACTACATCCCTGGTGACACGAGGTGAAATTCCTATTGTGTGGAAATAATTTAACTTCTAATCTTCTGGTGGAATAACAACCGTTTCCATTTGGATGTTTGTGTTTCGCTAAATAATGATGGCTTAAAAAAACATTTAGTTTCCTTGTTCTTTTGTGCCGTTTAAAAAAAAATGGCAGGTTAGGTTGGGGGCCGGAGGGGGTTATCCTTTTGCTAAATTTCACCTTTTCTGAGCAGGTTTAAAATATCCATGTTGTAGAAGTTATCCGCAAGAATAAATGACTTCAACCGAAGGGATAGTTTACCCACTTTCAAGGCTTAAAATTGTTTTCTATGAAATTTGCGTCCATAGGCAGGATTTCTAATTGTAAGAAACTATTTTTAAAATTATTAGGGAAATCAAAGAAGAGCTTGCTGCTTTGCAGGGATAACAATCTTTCTTAACTGGCTAAATAGTAAATAGATGAATTGCCAGGCTGTTTAGATTCAGCCCGGTTTTCCCTCCTCTCTTCTTCCTACCATAAGTAATAAAAATACATAATGCATCATGGCTCCAGGCGTTTTCCAGTGCGGTCTGCAACCGCAGGAGTATCTGCTGAGTCTGCGGGTGTCTGCAAGGCCCCAAGTGTCATCTGCGGCTTAGGGTTTCATGGATTAGACTTTAAACGGTGTCTAGCCGGGCTGACACCAGCTTCCTCTCACACTAAGACTCCGAAGAAGCGCGGGGTTCAGGGCTCCCGCTCCAGGCAGCCGCGGCCGCCCGGAGGCACCATCTCCGGTGGGGTGGAGGAGTTCTCTTGGGACAAATCTGCGGCTCCCTCTCATTCTTGGAGAAAGCTTCCCCGAAGCTTCTGAGAATGGCGCGGACGGGCCACACTAAGTCGCGTGGGTGGGGAGTCTGGGGAGGGCGCTTTCCGCGCGGCCACAGGCCAGGGCGAGAGTGGGCTCTGCGACACAGCCATTTAAAACTTCATAAATTATAAACAAGCTGCCTTGGCCTTCGCCATAAATTCTGCTCCCTTTGAGCCTGCAATTAGTGTTAGGAAGCACCAGAGTCTAAACACAACCAAACGCCCTCTGAAGGGCCCAACTGCCCGAGGTTGCAAAGTTTTATTTATTTCCCCTCCGTCCCCGAGGTTTGCACACACAGCCGCCTCCTCCCCCGCCACCGCCGGCGGTGCACACTCGGCTGGGCTCCCACTCTCCGAGGGAAGGTCACAATAGCTGCTCTATCGGAGAACGCCGCCCCCTCCCCCCGCCGGCCGCAGAGAAAGGAGAGTGGGGGAGGGGAGCGGCCGGCTGCGGCGCTCCGGGTTCAGGCTGCGGCTCCCGGGGAGGGCCTGCCGCGGGAAGGGAAGGGGCGAGCTGGCCGGAAAGCAAACCGCCGCCCTACCCCGTGGCGGGCGCGCAGGGGACAAAAGGGA
>NW_006288615.1:14385840-14386500 GCF_000327345.1 Myotis davidii | reverse complement strand
CGCTTCCCCACGGGCTCCGCGGAGGCGGGGAAGGCCACACAAAGGCCTCCGGGCCGACCCCTGGAGGTGGGGAAGGGCCTCGCCTCGCCCCGGGCCTTGGTCTCTAGGAGGTTCCCTTCGTTGGCCCAGGGGAGGGGAGGAAATGCCTCTTCGACTCAGGCCTAGGCCAGCTCGGCTTTTTTCCTGCAGAGACCGCTTTGGGGGAGGTGATCCGGGAGGCTGTGGGGGAATCTTCCCGGGGCCCGAAGAAAAGGGTGAGGGCCTCCAGCCCCCGCCCACGGATGGGAGTGGCAGGGGTTCCTTTCCATCAAGCGTGACATAAAGCAAGGTAGCGGTGAGGCAGCAGGGACGGCCCACTGCAAAATGGGAGGAAAAGAGCTCCGGGCAGAGCTGGCCCTGGCTACCAGGAGAGACGCAGGCCCCGGCCTGGAGTGATGGGGAGGAGATCCAATTGAGCTAGCCAGAGGGGTGGGGAAGTTGCTAGAGGAAAGGCCTGAAGGGTAGTCCTGGCCCCTGGAAAGTCAGTAAGAAAGGGTGATTAAGTACATACTCCACCTTCTGGCTTTCAGACCTCAACTTCATCCAGGGACCTGACAGAGAAAAATCCGCCTCTGATGGAATCATTGCTAACCACCCGTTTGTACCATTTCTTTGTACAGG
>NW_006288615.1:14377686-14385827 GCF_000327345.1 Myotis davidii | reverse complement strand
TTGTACAGTCTTTCAAATGGGGGGGGGGGGGGATGTAGAGGACTTTCCCCTTGGTACAGCCCCAAGCCCAGTCCCTATCAGAGACACATTAGCCACATTGGTTTCCCAGGCCCCAGAGGCTGCTAACCTTGCTGAAGAGAGTTTTAAAATACAGTGATTACCTATACCAGCGACTCCCTTCTCCCTGTACCAGCTGACTGACCCCTGAGTGAAGTGCATCTTCCCAGCCAGCAGGCTGGGGAGCCTAAGCTCTCCATCTGTTGAGGTTTTTCATTCGGGAGGGTGAAGTGGCTGTGTGTGTGGGTGTGTGTTTGAATAACAAAGGAGGAACCCAACTTCTACTTGACCTGGGGAAGCCAGAAGCTTGTTGACACCTTCAGTATTCAAAGGGCCGGCACAGGCCTGTTTCGACTTATCCTGAGAATTAGTTGAAACTTCCTCCTGGAGTTAAGACTTGGTTAGTAGTCCCAGTTACAAATCTAGAGAGGTCCTCTTCATCTGGGAGTTCTTGGCATTCCTTTGGTCCTTCTTTCAGAAACTGTAAGAAAAGAATAGGATGAACAGAAGTTTGTGAATATTAAATAAAAATGAAGAGGGGCAGAAAGCTCTAGTTCCCACAGGTCTGTAGCCTGCTCACTTCATGGCACTAACACTTCCCAGAGATCTATCCCTAGACACCTTGGGCACAGGAAGCCAAGACTGAGTCACCAGCCACACCCTCACCGTCTCTGAGGACAGGCTCACTTAGATCTCTCTTGCAGAAGGCCTGGATGAGAAAAAAAAAGATTGGATAGATGAGTCCACTGTACATACTGCACTGGTGGTGCTAGTTGGTGGTGGAGAGGCTCATCACAGAGAATGAAACCTTAGTTCTCATTGTTCCCTTGTCTTCCACTCCAGCTACAAATGCCCTTATCTTTGGGACCCAAGTTGGTGCCAAGTGGATTTATATACTTGGCTTAAAGCCTACACCTAAACACTTCGTCAGGCCTCATACTCACACTGGCAAATTGGAAAGGTCAGAGACAATCCAGAACCTACTTTCAGGCCAGGTCCAGCCTGATGCACAGTGCACAAAAGGTTTCCACACTTGAAAAAAGAGTCAAGGTAAATGGATGTCCAATTGTTTGCAGTAGCAGAAGCAGGTGAAGGGTCCCCAGGAGATCTGCAAGACGGGAGATGTTGGTTAAGTCCTCTTCTCCTAGATCTTGTGGCAAAACATCTTGACTGGTTCCTATAGCTAGTCTGGATCATTTTCATGGAAGAATAGTATCTGGAAAATTATGGAAATAGGGTGTTAACATTAGTAAGAGCCCAAGGAGAAGATCTTAATTTAAATCAGGATTCATGGAGAACCCTGGTACAAATGAAGTGTTTTTTGCTGGGGAAGCAGGCGTCAAACCAGGCCTCAAACCAGGCCTCGAGGGAGAACCTGTTGGACCAGGGCCTTTATGAAGGAGGGAAGAGTGGTCCCTGACTTATAAGGAGAGGGCGTTTTTATGGATCTATTGTTCAAAGCATTGCCCTACAAATACCATATTCCTCCCCAATCCTCCGCAAGGCCGCATGGCCGAGTGGGGAAGCGGGGTCGGAGGAGCTGAGCTCCAGGCAGCGGCAGAGCTGGCACCCTCCTCCCCCTCCCCCAGGCTGTTGCCCCTTGGAGCAACAATGACGCCTTCCCCTGGCAGGCAGAGGACATACAAAGGAAGCCCCCCGCCCGTCCTGGGAACCGGAGACACTCTGGGGAGGAGGCTGGCGTGGACCCCGAGTCTGAGCACCTCCCTCCCCCGCGGGTAACAATAGCCCCCGCCTCCCCTGGGCGGTCAGTCATTCGGCAGCACAAAGACCAGTTTGGGCTGCGCCTCCAAGTGACGCTGGTGACGCTGGATGCGCGCTTCTTCCAGCTTTCCACCCGGCGCGGCAGGGTGCTGCGGCTGCGGGGAGGATGGGTGTTCCTGAATCCACCTGGAACACTTGGGAAGACAAACGGTGAGTTAATCACCCAACCGGCTGGTGGCCGAGCCCCCTCTCGCGAGCAAGCGAGGAGGTCTGGGGCGGGGGCTGGGGTGAACGATTTCTCAGTGTGTGTCTAGTGTGGGGTGGGGGGAGCAGGAGAGGTTAGTCCTATTAAGAGTTCATCAATCACCCGGTGTGCACTTTTTTCGCCAGTCGGCCGTTCCTTCTCCTTCAGAACAAGTCTGGGCCAGCTGGGACTGACCAGAAACCGCAAGCGGAGGAGACGCAGGCACAGGGATTGAGCCCCAAAGGAGGGCGAGACCTGCCACCCGTGCACCCGAGCAGCGCAGTCTGACCAGCACTCTGCTGGGTCAGGGTGGAGGGAAGCACTGGCCAGTTACCTCCTCCCACAGGCCCAGCACTGCCTCCCACCAGCTCTGCCCTGGGACCACTCAGGGTGCCCAGCACCTGTCCAACATGCCTGCCCCTCCACCTGCTCCTCAGTGATTCTGCATCCCCTTCTCCCCCCAGACCTCCTGCTTGTTCATGTGACACTCTTGAACACTGTTCTACGCCCAGAAAGGGCCAAACCCATCTCAGATAACAGGACCAAAAAAAAATCCCAATGGGTCAGAAGGTTCTTGTAGACACTTTCATTTTAAGAGTTTTAAGAAAGATGTCCCAGGGACTAGAATTCAAGGGAGAGCCTAAACTAGTTTAGTTATATTTACCTGCAGGAGTATTTATGTGGGAGGAAGCAGGAGAAGACTCCTGTTGAACTTGGA
This sequence comes from Myotis davidii, assembly GCF_000327345.1. Lineage (NCBI taxonomy): Eukaryota > Metazoa > Chordata > Mammalia > Chiroptera > Vespertilionidae > Myotis > Myotis davidii. Next base: position 14,383,086 of record NW_006288615.1, on the reverse strand, counting down.
GCTAAACTTTAACGTCATTTAAAATAACAATAAATGCCCTAGCTGGTTTGGCTCACTGGATAGAGCGTTGGCCTGGGGACTAAGGGGTCCCAGGTTCGATTCCGGTCAAGGGGTGTGCATTCCAGTATGGGGTGTGCAGGAGGCAGCTGATTGATGCTTCTCTCTCATCGATGTTTCTAACTCTCTATCTCTCTCCCTTCCTCTCTGTATAAAATCAATAAAATATATTAAAAAAATAAAATAACAATAAAAATATACTTAAAACACCAAACACAATGATATACCTCTCCTGTTTTTTTTTGTTTGGTGTGTGTGTGTGTGTGTGTGTGTGTGTGTGTGTTTATGTGAGGGCATGATTTGAGTATTTAAAAATACTTTTAAGTGAGGTATTATATATTAGTATTAGTTTCAGGAGTACAACCTAATGATTTGATATTTGTATGCACCACAAAATGATCACCAAATAAGTTTAGCTAACATGTCATTATATATAGTTACAAATTTTTCTTGTGATGGTAACTTTTAAGATTTATTCTCTTAGCAACTTTCAAATATGCAGTATAGTATTGTTAACTATGGTTACCATGCTGAATGAGTATTTTTATTTCAGCTCTTTTAAGTTCATTTTAGAAACACCATAAAGGGACAGACTCCAAGGTTAGGGGCAGTCATTGACATTAGAGCTGTTCCCAGCAGGAGGCTTAGGTGAGTGGGTGGTAAAGCATTCTTCTATCCAGTCTTGAGTGGTACATAATGTGCAGTTTGTAAATTCTAAGAAAGTTCCAGGCTACCGCCTCTTTTACCTTTTTTCTGAGTGACATCAGGTAAGAATTTTCTGATGTTAAATGTGTTGCCTTAGCCTACAGCAAGGAGCCTCTGAAGGACATAAAGTCCCAGCTTTCTTCCCTCTTCCCCCTCCCTCAGTCTTCTTCTCTCTCATCATCCTCTTGGGTGGAAATTAACTTGCTTTAGAGAAATGTTGTACTGTCATTTTGCTTCAGATATATATATTTTAAGCCTTGCAGTTTCCTGAACTCATTGAGCAATTAAAGTACTTGGTCCTGATGTCTTCTGTTCAGAACCTGCCCATCTCCTTGCCTTTCCACCAATACTGACTGAACAGTTCCTGTATGCACTGTCCTGGGCTCTGAGACACAAAAATGAGCCATTAATGCTGAGTACCCTTCTATCTACTAGGGGAGAAAAAGAACCCAATCCTAAAACAGTGACAAATGCTGTCATAGAGGTGTAGCCAAAATGTTCCTGGAATAAAGAGAAGGCACCACTAACAGTACTGTAGTGACAAAAAAACAAAAACAAAATAAAAACCAAAACAACAACAATAACTACAACAACAAAAAAGCTTCTCAGAGGAAGTGAATTTAGGTCCCTGAAGTATAGGAGTTTTTTGGACCCAGGAAGGAGGGACATACCAGGTGGAGAGAGCAGCACATACAAAAGCAGGGAGGGGAGAAAGTGCAAAAGTCTGGACCTGGAATGAGGAGAGTGGTTTGGAGTGGGCCACCTGGCTGGAAAGAGGTTGTAGAAGGTCCCATGAGAATGAGTCTAGACCAGGGGTGGGCAAATTTTTGACTCGAGGGCCACAATGGGTTCTTAAACTGGACTGGAGGGCCGGAACAAAAGCATGGATGGAGTGTTTGTATGAACTAATATAAATTCAAAGTAAACATCATTACATAAAAGGGTACCGTCTCAGAGTAGATTGCTAATCAGAGCCCCTCTGCTTCCGGATGGTACTCTCCAGGGGAGACATGCAGAAATATGGTCTTGGTATTAGACCACTGAAGAGGAGTCCTCTTAGCAGATGTTGGAAAGTTTCTACACTTTTTTTTATATCATGTATCTTTCAGCACATGCTTGAAGCCTCCCGCTATTTTTGAACCTCAAGCTTCCTATGGCATAGTGTAGTGTATGAAAGAGGGCTGAACATCTGATCTTGGCCATTTACATTGGGTGTGACTACAGCAACCTTTTCTATGTCAGTAATACCATTTATAAAATAGAATAATGTGCCGAAACCGGTTTGGCTCAGTGGATAGAGTGTTGGCTTGCGGACTGAAGGGTCCCAGGTTCGATTCCGGTCAGGGGCATGTACCTGGGTTGCGGGCACATCCCCAGTGGGAGATGTGCAGGAGGCAGCTGATCGATGTTTCTCTCTCATCGATGTTTCTAACTCTCTATCTCTCTCCTTTCCTCTCTGTAAAAAATCAATAAAATATATGAAAAAAATAGAATAATGAAAAGATCAAATAAGACAAGTAGAATGATATTTCTGAGAATGCTATAAGGGTAAGTAAAGTATTATTTTTCACTTATCAGATTGGCAAAATTAAAAGACTAATTCCCTGTGACTTGGCAAAAGTGTGAGGAAACAGGAATTCTCATTTGTTTATGGTAGAAGTATAAACTGATTCACCTCTATGGAGCGAGGCTTGGCAATACGTATCAAAATTGCCAGCATACATACTTTTGACTAATTTCACATCCAGGAATTTTTATAATAGGTAAAAACTTGAACATGTATTTGTAACAGCAAAAGATTGCAAATTAACTAAATGCTCATTAATAAGGGACTGACTAAATTATGACAGGTAGAACAGCATGAAGTTGTAAAAATAAGCCAGGAAGTTCTGAATGCATTTATATGAAATGATCTCCAACATATAATAGGGGGAAAAGCATGGTTCAAAAGAGTCTAATATGCTACTGTTTGTGTAAAGAATGTGGAAGTGTGTGTGTGTAGTATCTCTAGAAAGACATATAAGAAATTCATAAAATTGGTTGCCTGTGTGAAGGGGAACTAGGTGGCTGGGGATGGGTTTGGGAGACTTTCACTGCATTCCTTTTGCAACTTGAACCATGTACATTTAAATCTATTACCTATTTAAAAAATACAAGAGAAGAAAAACTATCAGTACAAGTGTAACTGACCTGGGCGTGCTTGTGTGTTCATTTATCCTTATTTGTACTTGCTCTATTCAGCTACAGTAATCTTGGGACACTTCTTGTTTTGTTCCCCTCAGGACCCCGATGCTGATCAAGCCCAGCAGGAAATGAAGGGATCCTTTGCCCTTGCTTGGCGATGGAGGAGGTGGAGACCCAGGTCCATCACTGACCTCTCTTGCAGTTGTAGCAAGTTTAGCAAAGGGAGGGCAGTAGGCCTCCCAGTCAGCCACATTGGCTGTGTGGTCTTCCAGAAACGAGGGCGCCTCCTTGGTCACTGTGCTGCTTGCTCAGCACCAAGGCCACCACAGCGCAGAGGAGGGGCTGCCTTACTCCCTGTTGCAGACTGTGAAGAGGCAACAGAATGCGGAGAGTCAGAGACCCAAGTTGGTTCCCTCATTTCTGCAGCATGGCTTTGCCTGTTAACCTCTGATTAAAGTGATTTTCTCTCTAAAATGAGTGGTTCGATGTCATTTCTTTCTCGAGACCTTCTAACATGGACCTCTTGTGCTGTGAAAGGTGAGTTTTTAGCCAGAGAAAGAGTTACAGCTTAGGCCCAAGGGACATTTCATCCCATCTGGATCCCTGAGGCTCAAGTGCTCATTCTGGACAACTTGGGAGAGGTGGAAAGAAATGAGGGTTGGCTCCACCCTCTTGAGACCCCCACTCCCACTCCTTCCTTCTTCCCACTGCCTCAGAACCAATCTAAATTTTCTCTGAGGAGATTAGCAGAGGCAAATCCCTTTTACTTTCTACATCATTGGCATCCTCAAAGCCAAGTTAGGAGTGGCAAGGAGCAGAAGTGAGCCCAACTTACAAAGCACTATTTTGTCAGTAAAACTTGGGAAACTCCTACTGGCTACTTCTTAAGGATATTTTCTGGAACTTCAGCCCAATTAGACTTAAATTTGACCTTGACATTGACCTCTCTGTCTCTTCTATCCAACATGCTACTGGTCACTTTTCTGGTACACTCAGACTCCAACTAGCCATGAGTTCTCATCTTGCTGGTTTCAGATCCCTTCTCACAGAATAACCTTTCTCTCCCCACACTGCTCCCTCAACCCGCTCCTAAAGCAGAAATTCTCCCAAGTGTGGTTCAAAAAAACCTTACTTTAGAACCACCCAAGAGGTTTATTTAAAAAAAATATATACTCCTGAATCAGACCTATTGGAATAAAATCTCTGGGGGTGGGCCAAGGGACCTGTATTTTTAAACAAGCTTCTATGGTGATTCCTACCCATCTGAAGTGGTTTTGGAAGCAAATAATCTAAGGCTATCCTTTAGCTAGTATTAGTCATTGTGAAGACATACCATTCTGTCTTTTCTTCATTTCTGTCCAACAAACACTTACTGAAGTCCTACTGTGTGCTAAGCACAAGCTTGACCCATGAGCCTTTCATTCACAAAGCTCTCAGGGAATGGCACAGAACTCTAAACTGCTTTCCAGGGGGGAGGGTCATGTTATCAGACTCCTGATAGGTTTAGAATTTCTGTCCTTAGGATCTCTTTCATCCCCATCTCCACACCAGGAAAAGCCCCTATCCTTTTACCCCCAAAGGCAAGAGTCTTTCTATGCTTTGGGGCTATGGAGCCAACAGTTGGCATGTGCTCAAGCGTCTCCAAGGAATAACATGGTGGGGCTTGTGGAGAGGGGTTGCCAAGAGGCTTCTTAGAAACAACTGTAAACACACAGAAGACCAGACTGCCACCCTCCATCACTTCTGTCTGCTGAAAAAAGCTTGTCCTTTGTTCCAATGGGAGAGAAAAGTAGTCATATGGGTTGGGCAGGGGTGGCTGCCGTGGTGAGCAGGATGGGAAAGGTTTCAAAGCATTCCTACATCAAACAGAACCTGGCAATCAGGACCCTCTGCTATACCTCCTGCTGAGAACTCAGCACCAGGACCCAGCAGGACAAGTGACCCTAGGGAATTCATGACTTGAACAAACAATAAAATCAGTAAGACCTTTCTCCCATACCCTGTAAACATCTAGGAAACAAACTTTAAAGTTACTCAAATTACCCTGTATTTCCCTGGCCAGTGTGGCTCAGTTCCTTCCCCCCCTCTCCCCCCTCTCCCTCCCTCTCTCTTCTTTCCTTCCTCCCCCCTCTCTAAAAAAATAAAAATAAAACACAAACATAAACCATACCCTATATTCACATCTTTCTACATACACTGCCCCCAATATTACCTTCCAATTTCTCCTTAGAAACTATCGACATAGATTCTTCTGGAGTAGATTTTTTAAAAAAATATATTTTTATTGATTTTTTTACAGAGAGGAAGGGAGAGAGATAGAGAGTTAGAAACATCAATGAGAGAGAAACATCAATCAGCTGCCTCCTGCACACTCCTCACTGGAGATGCACCCGCAACCAAGGCACATGCCCTTGACCGGAATCGAACCTGGGACCTTTCAGTCCGCAGGCTGAT
>NW_006288615.1:14377063-14377317 GCF_000327345.1 Myotis davidii | reverse complement strand
CAGGACAAGTGACCCTAGGGAATTCATGACTTGAACAAACAATAAAATCAGTAAGACCTTTCTCCCATACCCTGTAAACATCTAGGAAACAAACTTTAAAGTTACTCAAATTACCCTGTATTTCCCTGGCCAGTGTGGCTCAGTTGGTTGGAGTGTTGTCTCATGCATCCGAAGGTCGAAGGTCCCATTCCCAGTCAGGGCACACACCTGGGTTGAGGGTTTGATCCCAGTTTGGGCAACTGATTGAGGTACTT
>NW_006288615.1:14374259-14377024 GCF_000327345.1 Myotis davidii | reverse complement strand
AGTAAAGGCAAATGTTAGTTTTTTAAAAGGCAGAATGTCAGATTTTTAAAAATATATTGTATTGATTTTTTTTACAGAGAGGAAAGGAGAGAGATAGAGAGTTAGAAACATCAACGTGAGAGAAACATCAATCAGCTGCCTCCTGCACACTCCTCACTGGAGATGCGCCCGCAACCAAGGCACATGCCCTTGACCGGAATCGAACCTGGGACCTTTCAGTCCGCAGGCTGATGCTCTATCCACTGAGCCAAACCGGTCACAGCTGGAGTGGGTTTATAATACAGCTAAGACCTGTGCCAGGAATGAATCCTTTGGTCCTTTGGTTTGTGAATATTTCCCCCCAGCCTAACCTTCCCCTAACAAAATATTCTAACATAGTAGGTCCTTGGCAAATGTTTGTTGAATTTGAGGCTGAAATGATCAGAGTCTTGACTGCTAACCTGAGCAAGTCAAGAACCAGTCCAGGAGTGGAGGTGACAATTCTGGACCCCAAAGTGTAGGGTATGCCAAACTCTGGGAGATTAAAGCGGGTAGAGGGAAGGATGAACAGAATGTATCCCCCTGTATGCAATTAGCAGGGAGTCTGAACAAATAGTGAACAACCTCACCCACAGCTGTGAAAACAAAACAACTCAGTTTTTAAAAATCTCATTCTGTTTTTAGGATACTCTTTTTCTCTCAGCGAAAGCTCAATCTCCAAAATTTTGCTTCAGTGAAATAGTGTGGACAGCTCATTAGTGCATCAAAGTCAATGTTTAATTGTGATAGGAAGGACCCAACTTTTGCCCCAAGTTCTTAGCAATAAAAACCTGGTCCTTCTTGCAATGAAGGTTGCTAAGGCATCTAGGCTGCTTGTTTTTCCTGAAAGCTTAGAGTAAGGGCTCTACATTGGATAGATTTTGGTCAGACTTGCCGACAGTCAGGGTAGGTTTTCTGTCCTACATCCTGGGTTGCAGCCAGCAGCACATCTTCAGAGAGGTTTATAAGGCCACCCCTTCCTTTTTGCCCCTCTGGGCCTATGCGTTGTCATACCTTTTGAGAGAGGGCCTTATGGCTTTGAGATAGGAGTGTAAGAGCTGGGGCATTATGTTGCTAAGAACTGGCTCTTAAGAGTCTAGCCAGAGAACCCTCCATGAACTCAGCAGCATGTGATTTGGTGATACTCTCTCATTAAAGGTGCAGAGGGAGGACAGTGAGGAAAGGCACCTGCATTTGAAGCCTGAGTTAGCTTTGAAGAGCTCTATCATTTCCTGACCAGGGTGCTAGAGAAAAGCTCTTATTTTTCTTTTTTAAAAAAACTAGTTAGGACCTTTGTCATTTGATGATTGGCTACAGGAGAAAACTGAAGCAGCAACATCACGTTTGAAGGGATTAAGTTCAGCCGAGGATTCTATTTCCCAATGAAATCCAAGCACTCCAGCAGTGCAGGAATCCCAGACTTCCTTAGCTCTGTGCTGGTTCCTCTCTATCTAACCCCTCTGCACCATGGCTTACCCTTCCCCCATCTTGGCTCAACTTCAGCCTCCCCAGCAGTCACACTTTTGGTGTGGCTTTGTTTATTCACAAGTTCACATCCCTGTAAGGGACTGGCTCCCTAGACTGTGGTGGCTCCTATATTCCAGACTTCCTCAGAGTGCAATTTTAGGCAAGGGCTCAATGGCTCTTTCATGACAAGTAGATCAGTAAAACAATAATAAAACCTCCGTCACCATAACTCAGAGGTTGTAATAGATCAAGTGCTCAAGGGCACTTGAAAAGCCAAGAGTAGACTCTTTATTCACAGAGTTTTAGGAAACCACTCTCTTTCATTACTGCTGTGTGTAAATAACATCTATTGGTTTAATTTGTTATTTTCCTACAGCCACAAAGAGGGAAATATTAAAAGAAATATTCAAGGAAGTTGGAAAGTTGGTCCATGTAAATCGTGTCTTTGTAACCCTTCTACTCTTCATTTCCTGTGCCAACTGCGCTTTTATTTCCCGTCTCTCTACACTCAGTAAACAAAACCATATTATCAAGGGAAAGACGTGAGCCCATTAACATTGTAAGCCCTCAGATTTCACTCGCAAGAGACGACGCAGCACTTATCTGATGGAACAGAAGCTTTAATTGCTTCGAGGTACAAGCCTGTCCAAACCTTTGAGATCTGACCCGTCCCTGGGAAGCCTCTGCGCCCTTGAGCCAAGTGCCTGGGAGAAAGGGTGCCCAGCACCAGTGCGTGTGCCAACCTCTCAGAGAGGGGCACAGCCATAGCTCCATCACAAGGGCACATTCTTTATTTTGACAACCTAGTGGGGGGAACCAGCCAAACTTCCGAACAAGGCAGAAACTTTATCTTCTGTCCGAATCAAAGCGGGTCACTCCAACAGTGGCTCTTAGGCCCCCACAAATGGAAGGAGTGAAGAAGCTGGAGGGACTGCTGCGAAGTGACCTGAGAACCGAGTCTGACAGGGAGAATGCTGTGCCTCCCCAGCTATCCAGCACCTACAGCATAAAATTTAGTTCCGTAATTAAGTCGGAGAAAGCGGGCGGGGGACATTAAACTTCCGCTCCAGGTTTAGGAGAGACGTAGCATTAGTGCCAAGAAAACCAAAAACGCAGCGGTCTCAGGGAAACGAGGAAGAGGAGTACCTACCTTCCCTGGAGAAAGGCTAGGGGCAGTGCCCACCGGCCGAGCTCCGTGCTCCCCTTTAACCCCTTCCACACCGCGAGGCTCACAACCTGCACCTGAGCGACTAGCCACCCACGACCCAGGCAAGTTCTCG
>NW_006288615.1:14369832-14373670 GCF_000327345.1 Myotis davidii | reverse complement strand
CTTCGGCGAGCCCGGCCCCTTCCCGGCAGGTCTCAAAGAGCCCGCCGACGGCCTCCCCGGGGCCTTCCAGACCGCGTCCCCGGCCCCCGGAGCCTGCCCCAAGTCCGCCTCCCCAGCGTCCGGCCTCCCCGCCGCTCTCAGCACCTTCGAGTGGATGAAAGTGAAGAGGAACGCCCCCAAGAAAAGTGAGTACTCGAGTCTTGGACGGACGCGCCTGGGTTGGGGGGACGGAGCCCCCTCCGCGGAATTGCGCTAGGGACACCTTGGAGCGGTTCCTCTAGACGGCGGGTTGGGGTCTAGGGAGGAAACGCGTTCCCAGGTGTTGTGAAAGCAGGAGAAGCCTAACGAGCGCGCCCCGGCCACACGCTCGCAAAGTGCCAGGCGTGGCGGAAAGTGCAGGACGGGGCTCGCTCCGTGGAGCATTCCCCAGGCACAGCTCTGTCCGCGGAGACCGGGAAGGCTGCGCTGTGACTTGATTCTAACTGTACGTGCTAACTGTAGCCCTCCTGCTCCCCGGTGTTGGGTCTCCGTGCCCTCTCGCCCCTGCTGACGATCTGTCTTCATGTTACAGGCAAACTCGCCGAGTATGGAGCCGCTAGCCCCTCCAGCGCGATCCGCACGAATTTCAGCACCAAGCAACTGACAGAACTGGAGAAGGAGTTTCATTTCAATAAGTACTTAACTCGAGCCCGACGCATCGAGATAGCCAACTCCTTGCAGTTGAATGACACCCAAGTCAAAATCTGGTTCCAGAACCGCAGGATGAAACAGAAGAAAAGAGAAAGAGAAGGGCTTTTGCCCTCGGCCACCTCTGTGGCTTCCCTCCAACTTACCTTCTCAGGCAAGAACCTAGGGAGCCCTTCTCAGGTCCAAGAGCCCTCATGAGATTTAGTCTTGAGGCTGAGGAAACTTGGCCTGCAGAAGTCATAGGCCAGCCCACCCCTGCCTAGACGTACCAGCTCAGTTTGGGGTGGAAGTGGGCCTGTGCAGAAAGAGAGGTTTCACTTGGGAAAGGAAGTATCTTAGTCGACTTCTGAGTTCCAGGCGGTGGGTGTACAGATACTAATTGGAGGTCTCTTCAGCCACTCATATGTGTTTTATCTGTGTCTTATCAGGGAGAAGGTGCCTAGCTGCCAGCCCAACCCTGCTGCTATGTTGCCTTAGTCAGATGCAATTCCTGGGTGCGGAGTGGCAGTGCAGTAGTTGCAGAGCTCTAGCAACCCCCTAATGTGCTCCAAAGAGCGTCTACCCAAAGTTTTTCTGGTTTTAATTTAAAGGACAAGGCTACCTGTATTCAGCTTCTTGAGATGACCAAAGCTAGTTAGAGCTTCCCTGATGTAGCTAAGCTGCTTCAATGATGATCTTCACATTTGCACTCCAGTTTCGTTTTTCTTTAAGAAGCAGTTTCTACCTCTCCATGTGCCTGAGTGAAGATACAATCGCTGTTTAGTTAGTAGCTGAACAAAGCCACAAGGTGGGTAAAGATTAGAACCTGAACTAAACCTTGATTCCAGTTACTCAAACTTGAATGTAAATATATACAGTATGTATATTTTTAAAAAGGTTTGCTTGAAATGAACATATATGACATTTAATGTCATAGCATGTAAAAGGTTTGAACTGTTTTATAATAAAAATTACAGAATATACTACTCTCTGCTTTTCCTTACTCTCATTTTTATCTTCTTTCAAGTTGATTCGGTTTCTTCTATTTGGAATTTCTTGATTCTGCTATGGAAATTTGTTGAGGTTGATAACTTCAAAAAATAACACTTCTTAAAGGTTGGATACACAAACAAGTTTGGGATAATTATCTGAACAGGTTAAGGGAGGAAAAAAATACTACTCTGCCAAATATCAGCTAACCTAGGAATTCCTTACCTTAGGTGCCCTAGTTTTATGGCAGATACGGAGACTGCACATTAACCTGTAGAGTAGGTGCTCCCTGTAGGAATGTTATAAGGCCAAGGAAACACTGCAGGGAGTTGCTGTATTTTTGTCTCCTGGTCTTACAAAAGGAAGAGGAAAGGTGACGTGAAGACTTTGCTAGTTGATTAGTGTACTCAGCTGCTCATCAAAAGTTCTCAGTGTCGAAATTCCTATTTCCAAAGTCAAGTATTTTAAAGAGGCTTGGAGACGCCAGTAGTCAGAGCTTTCCACTTTTGTAACCCAGACTGAGCATCTGGCCTAACAAGAGATAGCACAGAGGTGCTTTCTGTTTTTGAAATTAAGTACTTTCAAGTGAAGTCACAGAAAGAAGTACAAGCAGAGCTTGAAACTTGGCATGAGGGTATGTGGTTAAAAAAACACAAAACACACACACAACTCTCTCTAACCTTATTTCCATCCAGTTCCCAATCCTGAAGGCACCTGTGGTTGACCAAGTTTTTATGTAACCTTACAGAAATATTATTTGAAAAAAATGTAATTTTAATACCCAAAATCCAGTAGATACTTGGGACAATTGTTAGGGCAGGTCATTTTCCTCACTATATAGATAGCTGTAGCTGTATCTTTAAGTTCTCTGTATAATTCAACTGAAAGGTGTAAAGCCCCAAATAATCCAGATAAGAACCTAAGCTCTTCTTTTTAGCTAGGGTATCTAGATTCTTAGGGTAGTGCCTCAAATCCAATAATTTAGAGAACTAATGATTGTAGAGGATTATAAAACTTTCCTTATAAAACAGCAATGTGATTAATTGTCTTAGAATATTGAAATTATAATGAAATTCCTGTCCTTTGTACTCTTTCACAGTCTAATGGAGTTGAAGAAATAAGATTGTCAGCTCTAACAAACTCAGCTGATAAGCGGGAAAAGATATCACTTAAAAAGCAGGCCTGTCAATATTATGCTTATGTTTTGCCATCTGCCCTTCCTAACTTGATGCGAATCAGATCTTGTTTGAAACAACATCCTCCCCTCTGAGCTCTGTAGCTGTGTGAAAGGACTTGTTAAAGGAGTTGTGATCAGCTTGCTTACAGCCACCTCCGGTTTCCCCTGCAGTGGTCTTTGACAAGACAATGTTTCCTTTTTGATAAGCATTCAAATGTACACCTAAACAAAAGAGTACCAAGAGGCTTGGTCATTTCCTTAATCTACTGCCCTTTTCTTAGAGAAAATAAAGCTTTTTTTTTTTTTTTTTTTTTAGCTACTACTGGCCGTTAACCCTGATGATGGATGTCTCCCTTGATGAAGGTGGCTATTTTGACATATGTATAATGCTCTTCTATGAATCAGGCCAGTATTAGCTATTTTTTGACCAACCCGAGGGATCTTTAAAAGCTTTCTTACTGCAGATCACTGAATAGCGATATTCAGTATTAGAGAGAATTCTGGCTGAAGATCGGGACAAGCTAGATGACCTCTGGAGGTCCTCTCCTTTTTTTTTTATTCTAAAATAAAATGTTCCTTTAAAATTTTTTATCTTTATTGCTGAAAGTATTACAGATGCCCCCTTTTCCACCCATATTGACCCCCCTGCTCCTGTTCCCTCCCCAGGCCTTCTCTGCACTATATATATTGTCTGTCCATGGGTTATGCATATATGCATATAAATTCATTGCTTAATCTCTTCCTGTGCCTCCCCCTTCCCTCTGAAATATGTCAATCTGTTGAATGCTTTAATGTCTCTAGATCTTTTTTGTTTATTTTGTTCATTAGGTTCCACATATCAGTGAGGTCATGTGATATTGTCTTTTTCTGACTGGCTTATTTTGCTTAGCATAATATTCTCCAGGTCCTGGAGGTTCCTTTCAGCATGAAAATGCCACAGAGACACTTCAATGACTTCTACATAGTTTATTTTAGGCCTATCATTGGAAGAAAGAGAATTCAGTT
>NW_006288615.1:14336318-14369061 GCF_000327345.1 Myotis davidii | reverse complement strand
AAAACTAGTACATACATGGAAGAAAAGTCTTCATTGTCCAATGACACTATCAGGAAAAATCAAAACGAGTTTAAAAATTAGTAGCCCAGCCCTAACTGCTTTGCCTCAGTGGATAGAGCATTGGCCTGCAGACTCAAGGGTCCCAGGTTCGATTTCGGTCAAGGGCATGTGCCTTGGTTGCGGGCACATCCCCAGTGGGTAGTGTGTAGGAGGCAGCTGGTCGATGTTTCTCTCTCATCGATGTTTCTAGCTCTCTATCTCTCTCCTTTCCTCTCTGTAAAAACTCAATAAAAATATATTAAAAAAAAATAAAACATCACCTCTTCCATTTCTAATAGTGTGATTGATATAATTTGGACAGGATGGCCAAAGAGTGGACCTTTAAACTTCTAATAGCTAATAAAGCAGGTTACTGACACTTTGAGGCATTTCTAGAGGGCGATACTATTAGCACATCCCATCCTTAGGGGTTGTGTAGAAATTAACCTACAATTTGAGGAGTCCTCTTTAAGAAAAAAACACACAAAATCATAAATACAAAATTGTTAGGCCACCTCCCAGGATCTAGAAGGACCCAAGTTAGTGAAGCTTAAGTTTCTTTGGGTTCATGGTAAATCCATTTCTGCCCCTTCCTGAAACCATTGCTTCATGCCCACCACCCAGCCATTGCCTATAAGATGGTCACAATGATTTCTTTTCCTCCAACATCTTGGAGCCAGAATTACTGTTTGATCATCTTTAAGTGCATTCAATAATATACATTGTGTGGACAAGGGCAGGTTGGAACTTTGTTCTACAATCTGAGCATCACAATCTCTCTCTGCTTTGGGCTACTAGCTGGCTGAATTACTTCACCACCTTGGAATGGGAGCCCTCTCTCATCCTTGGGGGCCTTTTCTGTGTATTTCCTTCTCAATGATACAAGCGGAAGAGAAATACAGGGTTAGAGAGCCCATAGCTACAATTAGCTTCTAAAAATTTCACAGAAGGATGGAATCACTAAGACTGAAGTAAAGAACTGAGTAACCAAGAAAATTACTCTTGCCCTAACCAGTTTGGCTCAGTGGATAGAGCGTTGGCCTGTGGACTGAAAGGTCCCAGGTTCGATTCCGGTCAAGGGCATGTACCTTGGCTGCGGGCACATCCCCAGTGGGGGGTGTGCAGGAGGCAGCTGATCGATGTTTCTCTCTCATCGATGTTTATAACTCTCTATCCCTCTCCCTTCCTCTCTGTAAAAAATCAATAAAATATTAAAAAAGAAAATTACACTTAAGATAGGAAACAAGGATTTTCACACCAGTTGTGTTTTCTGATTAAAAGGGAAAATAACTTCCCTGGTCTCAGTTTCTCCTGTAAAAAAGGGGGAGTTGGTCTGGATGGTCATTAAGTTTTCTCATCACCTTAGCATTCTCCCATAATCCTTTACTCTGCTGTTACTGAAAGGTGTATTTAACAATATTGAAGCTCTGTAAGATTATCATCAATGAGAAACTGCTGTTATTGGAATAATAGCTGAGGCCTTTAAAAATTTCATCTCTCTAGCGTTAGGAAGTATATGTGTGTGTTTGTATGTGAGGTAGGTAATGTTTCTCATTGGTCTTGACTTGATGAACAAAAAAATCTAACATTGCTCCTGCCCCCTCAACCCCAAAGTTACCACTTCTCTTTGACCAGATAAATTAGGGTTTAATAAGAAACTTTTCAAATAGGTGTCAGCGCTTCATGTTCAGAGCCTCAATCTCCTTTTCCTTAATTCCATACTTCAAAGTTGTCAACTTTCAAAATAGAGAAATAATTTTGAATTTTTATTCCTTTAAAATATGTGGGTTTGAAAAATACTCTCTTTTGTTGAAGAAAAGAGATAAAGGACAACCAAATTACTCCTCCTTTCCCAAATGCTACCTTTATTTCATTCCCCATTGGCTTCAGCTTTATCATCTCTCATTCAGACATGCAGTGGGTGCCTCACTGGTCTCCTTGCCTCTGGTATCCTTCCCAGCTATTCCATTGTAAAACCCTGTCTTCACCGTGTTCCACTTTAAATTCTCTGTAGTTCCTGGTTGCCAATGGGAGCAACTGAAATGTCTTTAGCCTGAGATTCAAGTTTCCCAACCTCTGTATTTTCTGAGAGAGAGAAACATTGATGTAGGAGACACACATTGATTGGCTGCCTCCTGCATGCACACATGACCAGGGCCAGGGATTGAACCTGCAACCCAGGACCCTACCCTTGACTGGGAATTGAACTCCGGACCCTTTGTTGTTTGGGCTGATGTTCTAACTATTGAACAACACAAGCCAGGGCTCATACCATTTATTGACACAAAAATGTCACCCCAGTTAGAATAGTCTGTTCATTCTCTCCCCAAGGAAATTTTTGCTTTTTGCCTTGGAACCCTTTCTCATGCCATTCTGCTCTCTCACAATTATCTTGTACATTTCCCTACCTATTCAGTCATTCTTTAATAGCACAGCTCTAGTCCTACCACCTCTGTGAAATCTTTTTTGCACCATCCAATTCTAAAGCAAACTCCTCTGAGTTGCTACAGCATTACTGTTTATAATATTCACTTAGCACTTACAATCTTCTGCCATATTAAATCATCTCTTTCTTTTCTTTCTCTCCCCCTCCCCCTCTCTCTCCCTCTCTGCTGCTATCTCCCTCTCCCCCTTCCCATTAGTTCTCTCTCCACGGGTATATATTTTATCTCTCATTGAGTACCTTGTATATAGCACTATTTGCTGAATGTTGAATATCGTTTTATTAGATTAAAGGGTACAGTGCTTCTCATCAAGCACCTCTTCTAGGTGCAGAGCATTATAGTGACTTATTACTAAGTATTCTTTGGATTTCATTATTTACAGTAGAACATAGCTATTCTTGACCACACAATACAATACAAATAGGAGGCTAGAGGTGAATAAGAGAAAACTATAGACTTCCCGTCTATGCTTTAAGGCACATTCTTTTGGTTGAGTACAGTGTAAACCAGTAAAGAGTGTGAATGTTATCTAAAAGATCCCTTTTATCCTTACAGAATATAATTTATAATGCACTTTAGTTGTTGTTTGAGGCTTTTTAATATATTGCATTTGTTACTTGCTACGGTCACTTATGTACCTTATGGGAACAGAAATCACGGGAGGAGGACTGTTGAAACCAAGCAAGGTCCAGTGTGGGGTTTCTCAAGAAAGGTCTGGAGACAATTAAATATAGTGGATATAGTAGTGCACCTAGGCGGCAGATAGGTTTGGGAGCACATCCTGGGACAAGTGACACTATGTTACTTAGCTCTAAATTCCTCTCTTAAATATGGGAATAATAATGTCCTTACTTCATTGAATTCTGAGGATAACCAGAGATAATATATGTAGGTTGCACAGTACAATGTCTGATGCTTAATAAAAATTTGCTATTAAGATAGAATAGATTGTAAGAGTTGTGAAAGGCAGCTAGGATGGAAATATGGGGTGAGGGAGAGAAATATTTATACATACAACAAATATTTATTGATTTCCCAGTGCCAGGTACAGACTATTAGAATTAAAGAGATACCGAGAAAGGAACAAGAATCACAGGAAATCAGGTTAGAGAGAATAAGTAAAGCCCGGGGATTATGGATAAAATTTGCAAGCTATAGGAAAGTAAAATGGCAGTTGATGGTTGAGCACTCACTGAATTAAGTAAGAGCCTAAGACCTTAGAAGAAGCCTGGGAGAAATAAAGGACAGGAGGGGCATCAGATCATTAAACCCTGCTTCTGGTTTACTGGATCTTTCTGGGAAATGCAGAAAAGTGAAATTCATCACACTTCCGCTCATTTTTTCCCTATGCAAAAGGACATGTGAATTTGCCTGCATGGTATTTGAGGGTCAGGTGTCATAAATTAGAATGCAGTGATGATTCCCACGAGTTTCCTACATTGTGGTGCTTCCCCGGGTTGAATTTATCATTCTCAAACACAGAAACTCTGGTTGCTGTGTTCTGTTGACATCAAAGTTAAAATAGGATCAGCCATATTCTTGATTCTATTGCTGTGGAAAGAAGAAATTTCCCCTCTACCTACTCTGGAAGTGGGGAATCACGAATTTTCCCAACTGTGCATAACCTGCAACTATGTCCATTGTAGGTTTATGAAAGCCTGCTATTAAGTTGTGTGTGTGTGTGTGTGTGTGTATTTGGAGGGGGCTTACTACAAAAAGGACACTTTGAGGTCTAATTGATGGCTAAAGGATAGTCCTAAATAAAATAGAAAGTATTTTATTTTTCCTCAATGCCTATGACTAATTGTCCAAATAGTGTTAGTATTCACTTGCTTGAATGAGTGATTATTCTATCAGATATAAATGTTTATATCTCCTCTTACATTTTAAACCTGATCTAAATTTCAAATTCATGAAGTGTGTTGGCTTTACTATGAAAGAATCATAGAAAAGACAGAGTCAATGTAAATAAATAAAATAAGCTTCAATGGACAAATTAAAACTATAGTATTTCTTATTCAGACAAAAGTAGCATACTACTTATCCCTAAAAGTCTTCAATCTACTTTAAAAACATTTTAATCTTTCTTGGGTTAACCTGCCAAAAAGTACAATTTATTCTTCTGTTTTGACTGAATAAAGCACTACATGCAACCAGAATAATTTTTTTTCCCTACTAGCATATGGTTTCTTTGTAAACTTCAAAAACAATTGTGTTTGAATCTCTGAATATGCTTTGGATTTTGTCACATGGTGATGCTATCCAAGAACTATCCAAGACCACTTCTATCGAAGGTTTGTGATTTTTGGCTTGGCCCTTGATTTTGAAAATTTATATATTTTATAAGAAAATGTCATAGGTTTTTTAACAACAAACTATTATATGTTACATATTTTAATACACCAATAAACTGAATAAATTTTATTCTGAATGATCAAAGATAAGTAAAGATACTGCTTTATAAATGTCCATGACTCAATATGCATCACAAAGCTAGGTTATCCTATATAATAAAAGCCTAATAAGCAAATTCTTCCACCGGGAGTTCAACTGCTCGCTCTGATGTGTGCTGACCACCAGGGGGTGGCGCGGAACATGGGCAACATGGCTCTGGCAGCAGGTTATTCTGAATGATCAAAGATAAGTAAAGATACTGCTTTATAAATGTCCATGACTCAATATGCATCACAAAGCTAGGTTATCCTATATAATAAAAGCCTAATAAGCAAATTCTTCCACCGGGAGTTCAACTGCTCGCTCTGATGTGTGCTGACCACCAGGGGGTGGCGCGGGACATGGGCAACATGGCTCTGGCAGCAGGCGGCAGTGGAGGCGCTAGCAGGACCACAGCAGCAGGATGGTGGAGCTGGTGAGCAGATGGTGCCAGGTCAAGGTGGGTGCAAGCTGGGGCTGAGGGACCAGACCAATCAATTGCCCTGCAGTAGGATGGTTGGAGCAGGTGAGGGGGCAGAGCCAAGCCATGGAGGGGTGCCAGGCGGGGCTGCGAGGCTCGGGGCGTGAGCTGGGGCTATAAGCCTGGGAGCCTGAGCTGGGATCTGATCCTCGCAGGCCATAGCAAGGGACCCCATCCATGCACGAATTTGTGCACCGGGTCTCTAGTTTGTAAATAAAAGTTCGTATTTTCCATTTCTGCCCCTTCCAATTTTAGTTATAAAGCAATGATCAGTTTGAATTCAGGATAAGTACAGTTAGCTTAAAGCTTTCTTAATTAAGATTATGTAGCATTAGGGATATTTTAATAAAATTCAAAACCACATTTGGATTGCTAAAAAATTCAAACTTTTAAGATATTTTTCCCTTTTAATGTCAGAAGGCTCTGTTAAAAGCTACTCTCTTAGTGAAGAAGAAACCTTTGTTAATTTCATCTGTTTCTCTCTTTTGTTAAATTTAATATTTTTATTTTAAAAATAATATACATGGAATGTACCCAGTTTTTAAAAAAATTATTGCTGTGTACCAAACTACCTCTCCATGTAATCATCACCCTCCATATCTGTGTCTACACCGAGAGAGATGTCAAGAAATATGTTCACCTAATGTTGATGATGATATTTCTACATAGTAAGATTTTGTTGATTTTTTTCATTATAGTACTTTTCTTCTACATTGTTTAAAAATTTTTAAATAATAAAACATTAAATGTAGAGGTAATAAAGTCATTATTTTAAAATATGTGAAAAAGGAAAAACATTTGGTAGTCACAGTCATTGCATTTATTTTTGCCAGTTGGTAACCCCAGAGGAATTAGATAATGCATCTCATGTGCCAATTCCTGAATAATTAAATAAAAAGGTCTATAATATACATGGATATACACATGAGCCAAATAAATGATAGATAAGGTCTATCATTCATTTCTTCAACAGGGAATTCAGCACTTGGCTGTCACATATGTTCAATTTTCATCCTACCAGTTGGAAACAAGTTCCAAATTGTGCTGAAAAAAGCAGAATTCATCATTAGCAAAAGAATAAGAAAAGAATACCTTTTCTTAAGTAAAGTGGAGAGTCATGAAATATGGAAAACTATACTTCTGAGTGCCATTTTTTGCAATACTTAAAAAACAAAAGGAATGCTGCTTTTAATGGTGAAAGCAAGTTTATATAGATACAATCAAACTTTTTATAAGACCGTGCATTCTTTTTAAATATTTTTATTAATTTCAGAGAGAAAGGGAGAGGGAGAGAGAAATAGAAACATCAATGAGAGAGAATCATGGATTGGCTGCCTCCTGCATGACCCCTAGCAGGGATCAAGCCCACAACCCCAGCATGTGCCCTGACCTGGAATTGAATCCTGACCTCCTGGTTCATGGGTCAATGCTCAACCACTGGGCAACACAGGCCAGGCAAGAATGTGTATTCTTAATAAGCTTTGCATTTTTTTCTGGAGAGCAACACCAAAACATTCTTTGATTTCTATCTTTCAGTTGTAGGAAGACATAAAATTTCAGTGGTCTGTGAGATAAACACCAAAAAAGAAAAACAACAACAATACAAGATAGATTTAATTAAGCCTCTAAGAGGTTAATTAAGACAGTTGTAGGAAGACATAAAATTTCAGTGGTCTGAAACAATACAAGACAGATTTAATTAAGCCTCTAAGAGATTAATTAAGGCTGTTTTGGCTTGCCCTGTATCCACTCCTTCCTCTAACAGCCCTTCTCCACTTTTTCTGAGTCTTGTGCCCAGGGTGGTGATGTCAACTTGGGTCTGGACCTGGCTGACATTCAGGGCTGTGGAGCCACCGCCAAGCCTAGGTGGGTCCACAGCCCTGAAGATAACTAAAGTTAACATTTTTCTTTTTCTTTTTTTCCTGTTTAAACCAGCTTAAGGGGAACAGTGTTTGTCTCTCAAACCCTGTATGATGCACTGCCCTCAAGGAACTTATAAACTCAGTAGTAAGGGAGATTGGACAAGTCCAAAAATAACGTTAAGTGCTTAATGGGAGCTACACATGCTTAGGACTGTGTCTGCACAGCACAAAATGAAGTGGCAGTCTGGCGCACACCCAGTTGCTTTAACAAACTTGGCAGCCCATTGACTGCATAAGCCTTCAGAGTCAATCAGAAGATCTCTGGAGAAGGGGGTTCCAGAAACTTCCACTGGTAATTCGCTCTAAGGTGCTCCACAGACTCTGGCAATGAAGAAGTGGAGTTGGTTTTTTCCTTCAGGTCGTTTGGTTCCCAAGAACTTTCTCAGCTCAAATGGGCATTTTGGACTAAAGGATGAACAAAGATCCCACTACCACTTGCCTCTTGCTTTGTGTCATAGTTTGGTTACTTTTATTTCCTTCCGTTTCCAAGCCCTTTTGTGCTGCACATTGCACTTTGTACACATCTTTCTTACAGAATGATTGCTGTTTATTGCAATGATCTGCATCGGTGTCTGTCTCCTCCAGGGCTGGAGCAGGATATATTCATCTTCCTAACTCTGGATTCCCTACCATATCCATTTTTGCTATGTTTAGTGTTGTGCTGATTTATATGCCATAATTCCCGAGGAGATTAAAAAAAAAAGAGTTGTGTGTATCCATCACTCTAATCCTTCTAGAACAGGGGTGAGCAACCCTTGGCACGTGTGCCAAACATGGCACGCCAGTAACTTGCTGGCACTCGAAACCCTCTCTTATAATCTTCCATTTATAATTTTTTTCTTAATATCGACTTTTTATTTTTCAAATAAATTCAGTCAAGGTGCATCTTAGATAAATAAATAATTTTACATAACAAGTTATCTTAAAGACCATAGACATGGATTGACGAGAGAGGGGAAGAGCAATTTCTATGCCTCTGCCTTAACTCTCCCTGCCTTCCTAGATCCGACCAGAGTTTTGGTTTCATCCACATATGCTTGTGAATCTTCGTTCTCAGTGATGAATTTTGTTAAGTCTCATAATAGGGGTAGCCTGACGGATGAAAGTAGTAGCTTGTGCATATCTCTGAAGGTCACGAAATATAAACCTGATGTAAAGTCTCTGTCATCAGTGATGCAGCAGCAAAAGTCCCACTGATAATATCAAACGGAGTCATAGTTTTCTGTCGGACTATCAGTGTACATGTATACATTAAAACATAAATGTCTTTTTCATCATCATATACTGTGTTTTTGTCGCTCAAATGAATTTTATTATTTCTTCAAGGTTCTTCACATACGTACACCTTAAGAGATATCAAGTAGGTGTAACGTGTTCTCAAAAAATTAGGCTTGGCACGCAGAAGAATTTTGAGTCAGAGATTTTGCTGGTTTTGGCACGCACTCACAAAAAGGTTGCCCACCCCTGTTCTAGAAGGTGCTGCCTCCCATGCTTGGGTTAAATGATAAAGGAAGAGACATTGTCTCTGTATTTTCCTCTTCTGAGGGTTTTCTGCCATTGCCCACCCTGTAGGTCAACCCACACCTTCCAGTCAGGAGTGGATTAAGTCAGCTCTAAAGTACTAACTGGCATTGTTCTAACTTCACCTGGTTGCACAAGTGGTCTCCTATGATTTTTTTTAAGCCCCACCCAAAAGTTCATGTACTGCTCTGGATGTATGCTATATCTCACAATCACAATCAAAAAGTGAAATAATGCACGTTAAAAACATGTGTCCACCACTACGTCTAGTACTGAGTTTCCCTCTGAACAGGAGAGAAGACTGTTTTAATATATTTTAAGCTTCTTCTAGAGGCAAAAATGAGAGACACAGAAAGTATTAAACACGGAGGTGACCTAGAAAGCAGTGCTGTAAGATGGATTAGATGGGAAGAGGCAGAAGTTCGAGAGGCCACTTAAGGATTCATTTCAATAGACTTGATGAGAGATGATGAAGGCTTGAGACAATGAAGAAACATCAAACATCAAACAGACACTTTGGAGGAAAAATGTGAAGGGGTTAGTAACTGATGCAAAAGAGACATGTAAGACCAGACATAGACTTTAGAGCTCTAGAAACAGAAATGATAAAAAAAAAAATAAAGTCATGGTAAAATGTACATAAATTCAAACTTACCGTTTTACCTATTTTTAAATGTACAATTCAGTGGCATGAAACACATTCATCCTCCCAAACTGAAATTATGCACACATTAAACACCCATTCCCCCCTGGCCCAGATCCTGGTAACCACCCTTTTACTTTCTAGCTCTATAAATTGAACTATTCTGAATACTTCAAGTAAGTGGAATCATATAATATTTGGCATTTTGTATCTGGCTTATTTCATTAGCATAAAGTTTTCAAAATAAATGATTTTGCTGTACCTCACCTTCATTATAAGTAATTTATGATAAAATTATATTGTTCAGAATGACACTGGATTATGTATATGCTTAAATTAAAAAAGCGTATTTCTGGGTTTTCTGATTGCACACTTCTGGATAATTGAAGTCAACATTTTCTCTCGGTGTCTGGGGTGTGAGTGGGGGTGTGTGTGCGGGGGTGGTACTCTCTGCTCACCTACTTCACCCTCCTCCACTGCTCAGGTGGCCTTCCAACACCCGGAAATGCTACATGTTTCGGTCTTTTCCAAATTCCAGCCAGATTCAAATGTATCCGCCCTGTTTCCTACTCTTCTGGGCCCTGTTGTTTGCTACTAGGCCAGGGTTGATGACAAAAGGTGGTTGTGCATTTCCCAGATAACATGTTTACATTTTAACCAGGAATTATTTTGAATAGATCCTAATGAGTTCGAGTCAATGTGAGAATAGAAACTTCAAGAGAGCAACAAGCTGATGGAGGAGGAGGTGAGACTTGTGGCAGGACAGGTGAGACCTAAGATGGCTCTATGGCCCCAGCACACCTGGCTAAAGGTGGGTGGTGGTTTAGGAGCAGCTTCTCACAGCACAGAATCCTAACTGTTTGGGCTCAGAACATGGGCTTGGAGATCATAGGACCTGGATTCAAATTCTGACTCCAGTACTTACTGTTTGATCTTGGGCAAGTCATTTGACCTCTTTTGTGTTTCAGTTTCCTTACAGGGAAACGAGCAAAATGGTATTACCTTTTAAGATTGTTGTAAGGATTAAATAAAACATAAAAGTATTTAAGGATGGTTTTTGGTATATCGTAAGCACTAACCCTATGTTAGCTACCCCTCCTTTTACTATTAAACAACTGAGGCCCAGAGATACTGCACTGAGGGCTCAATGTAGAGCCAGGGTTGGAGCTACAATAATCAGATTCGTTAAATGCCCATTAGCTCTCTGGTTTTCTTGAAACCAGAATGAGGGGAGAACACTAGGTTACAATCAAGAATCTCTCTGCCCAGGCCTGAGGGGGAAAATGTAACCTGATACCCAAATCCCTACCTTTTATTTTCCCACAAGAGAAAGAAGGACAGACTCACTGGGAAGGCAGAGCAGGGGAGGGGCTGCCTGGTGATGGAGGGGCTGTCATTTCACCATTTTTTTCCTTTAGTAAAAGACTCTGGTTAAAGTATAAATGCACCTCAGGAGGGGTTATATATTAACTTCCTGCATTAGTTACCCATTGCAATGTACCAAATCACCCCCAGACTTAGTGGCTCAAAACAACAAAAATCACTTATTAAACTTCACAGTTTCTGTGGGTCTGGAATTCTGGAGTGGCTTGGGCTGGGTAGTTCTGGCTCAGGACCTCTGAGCCAGATGTCACCCAGGCTGCAGCAATCTGATGGCCTGGCTGGGCCTGGAGAGTCACTCCCAAGGCGGCTTACTCACCTCCATGTGGCCTTCTCTATGCAGCTGCTTGAATGCCGTCACGACATAGCTACTGAGTCCTCCAAAACAAGAAATAAAAAACAACAAAAACAAGGTGGAAGCCACAATGCCTTTCTGATCTAACCTCTGAAATGACACACTATCACGACAGAATGTTCTATGATTCAGTTGTAAGAAACACGCCTCTGATTTATCTTCATAGAAAAGAAACAGCATGTGGCCAGGAGGCTGCTGCTGAATTTCCCCAGAGCAAACAGGATGTGAGCGTGGGGAGAGAGGATGAGAGCTGTACACGCGGTTGATGTACAGTTCATGTCCTAGGAAGATTCCAGAGGCGACTAGAGAAGGCTCCAGCCCATTTTTAAAAAATAACCCAATGGGAGACAATAAGACTTAGGCGACCTATTAGGAAATAGGTGATGAAATAGTACCCAGCCAATGAGGAACTGGAGGAGGGTCTAAATAAATGGCTCTCTCGAGAGTGTTATTAAGCCTCATTTTCGCCATGCTTCTGTTTCCTAGTCCATCATTTGAAATTTGAACTCGGCCATTTCTCACACAGTGTGGGAGGCTGAAGACCAGGAAGTGAGGATCTCAGAGGCTGGCTGCCATACCCCTCTTCAGCTCCAATTCTAGTTGTGAGTTAACCCAGAAATAGGGGAAACATGGAGGTGGGGTGGGATCTGGAGGAAGGCCTTAAACTGGCCCTGAGCGGGGAGGCAGGAAGACACGCAAGCAAGCTTCACCTGCCTTTCCCTGCCCTAACAGAGGGCTTGAAAAGCAGCTGGAACCAGGAAGGCACGCCTCTGGAGGAAGGTGCAGACTGGTAAAAAGAAATAAAGCCATTCCTTTTTAAAGCAAATTGGCTACAACTTTGACACTTTTGACAAATATCCTGGTAATCCCTGTCACCTGGCTGAGCCAGCGGTTTTTGATTGCCGCTGCTGCTCCTACCGACTTGTGTGTGACAGCGAGTTGGTCTCTTCCCGTCTCACCGTCTTCAGCTTTGGAATAGTGACTATTCACTCACTGGCGGTTGTTTCGAAAAGCAGGTTCATCATGACAAAGACAGTATACTTATTTTCATGTTATTATTTTGCTTCAAAATGTTCATTAGTCTGTTTAAAAGATAGTATGAGGATCCTCATAGATGTATTAATCAACATATTTACTTGCTCTTTTTTCTTTTAGTTTTCAAAAATACCCAAAGGCTACATCCATTATAAGGTAATGGACTGCAAAATCTTATTTAATTGCAATGAACATATTTACTGGAGTTACAGAAAAGAAAAAAATATATAATTCTGTGAACTATCAGTTTAAAAGAATCAAAACAACCTCTGGTAATGGGTAAGAAAGTGCTTCCTTGTATGCTCCCTCCCTCCTCTCCCTTCCTCTCCCTTCACTCCAGCTCCGCTGACCTTGAGGCAGAAGGAGGCCCTGAGCCAGGGCATTTTCTGTGCTTAGACGGCCTTGGAGATCCCGGGCTAAAAACTTGTGGCTCAGAACTCTCGGGAGATGGATGTACCCTGCATGCTCCTGGTTTGATTCTGATGCAGGGCTTTAGAGGGACTCAACAACTGCAGTTTCCAAAGCCTTCCTTCTCTGAAGGCAGAGGAAATGCTCGGTAGATGATTGTGCTGGGTGACCTTTGAACCACAAGTGGTCCCACTCTCTATGAGTTATTCTGGTGCATTCCCTACTCACCTTGAAGATAAAGTGTTGTTGTTTTTAAAAAGTTTATTGTTGAGAGTATTAAAGATGTCCCGCACTTCCCCCACCCGCACTTTGCCTGCTTCTGCCCAGACCCCACTCCTTCCCAGGCCTTTCCCACATTATTGTCTGTGTCCATGGGCTATACATATATGCATATATGTTCTTTGGTTAATCTCTTCCCATCCACCCCCGTCTGAGGTATGTCAGTCTGTTACGCATCCATGCCTCTGGACCTATTTTGTTCATTAGATTCCACATATACGAGAGATCATGTGATATTTGTCTTTCTCTGTCTGGCTTATTTCATTTAGCATAATAATCTCCAGGTCCATCCACGCTGTCTTAAAGGGTAAGAATTCCTTTGTTATAGCGCATAGTATTCCATTGTGAAAATAGAGTATTTTTGAGGTAACTAACTATGGCCTTACACCAACCGTCTTATTTATGATTCTTGAATTATAAAATATTCTGATGAGAGATTTTCCCCATAAGTTTAAGAGAAATAATTGAAAATAGATAAGCCCTGGTCAGGTGGCTTAGTTGGTTGGAGCATCATCCCACACACCAAAAGGTTGCAGGTTTGATCCCTGGTTGAAGTGCAGACTGGAGATGGTCAATTGATGTTACTCTCTCACATCAATGTTTCTTTCTGTCTGTCTGTCTATCTGTCTGTCTGTCTCTCTTTCCCCCTCTCTCTAAAATCAATGAATATATCCTTGGGTGAGGGTAAAAAATAAAGATAAAACCCACAAGTTCAGGGACACTTAATACATCCCAGTTTATCTATCAGATTCTGGTACCATTACATATATGATTATATTTAATTCAAACTAAGATGATTACTTCAAACTGGATCCTCCTGCTGTCTCTTTCTGGTTCCTCAGGGATCCTATGAAAAATCTGAGGAAATTCCTTGCTGATTGGGGAGATATTAGACTAAAACATATGGCCCACACATGTGATTAATGTTTCTCTAAGGAAAAATGCAAAGTTATATTTAGAATATAGGGTATGTGTTCAGTGGTTCTGGATGACCCAGGGGATTATTAGATTCTTCATGTGGAATTTTCTGTAGTTAAAAGATGAATCTGGAATTCTGACTGTTTGGTGTGGACATTGGAGCTCATCTGTAAGTTTTTGCAGGTGTGAGGCCTGCCAAATTTTCACTATTGTGTCATTTTTTGAAAGCTATTCATACTGCTCTTCAGAGAAGATTTTCTGAGTTTCAGGGTCTCCACTGTGTATTTTAGATATGTTTTAAAAATTGATTTTAGAGAGAGGGGAAGGGAGAGGGATAGAGAGACAGAAGCATGGATGAGAGAGAAACATGTATCAGCTGCCTCGTGCATGTCCCCTACTGGGGTTAAGCCTGCAGCCTAGATACTGACCAGGAATTGAACTGTGATCTCTTGGTTCATGGGTCGACCTTCAACCACTCAGCCATTCCTGTTGGCTGAACTCTTTGTTTTATATGTATCCAACTTAATCCACTAAAGTCCTGAAGAGTGTAAGGGCTCCCAATTGCCTGTACTTGGCCTTTCCACATGGAATGCCTATCCTACTCTCAACTTGCAATCAATATCCCCTTCCCAGTGACCTGACTGCTGTCACTTTGGTGACATCCAGTTCTCTTCACGTCCAGGCTCTCAGGTGAAAACTCTTGGGAAATACAACTTTCTTCCTTTTTCTACACTACCCTCTTTCTAAATCTCTTTATTCATTTTTCTTTTCAAGTGTTTGGATTCACGTTCGATTGATTATAGCTATTTCTCATGACTCCAGTGTCTTTCCCATCTAATTCAGCCTCAATCCTGTTACCAGTGATTCTTCATAAACCATCTCTCCTGCTACTCTCCCCAACCCCCAAACTGTGCTACTGGCCTGGGCTCTAGGAAAACCACAGCAAGCTTACACTATTTTATCTCACTTTTAAGAGCCACCTTTTAAAAAAATCTGCTTAACTCATCCTGCCTGATTTCCCACTATTGCCCCAAACACCTCTACTTGTACTTCAGTTAGATTAGCTTCCTTTTGTCTTTTAGTCTTACAAAGCTCTTACTTGCTTCTGTTTCTTTTCTAAGGCATTTTTTTTTCTTCCTAAAAGATTCCTTTTTCCACTGTCCAAATCTCCATATTTTGACTTCTGATAACCAGACCTTACAGTAACTTTCCTCTTCTACTTGAAATAAAACAGATCAAAGTCATAAAAATGTGTTCACATTCTTTGACCCACCAATACCATCTTTAGAACTATAGTTTAAGAAACTAACAATTAACAAATTGGAAAAAGCTCTTGGGCACAAAGTTTTCTCCTACACAACATTATTGATGATAATATTGGAGAACTGGAAACAAATGATATCCAATAATAAAACTAAATAATTATACATCACTCTATGGAAATTTCATGTGCACACATGGATATTATAAAGACTATGTAATTATGTGAAATGTTTCTTTAAAATACAAAGCTAACTAAACAGGAGAAGCAGGATGAAATATTGTATGTATATGAATGTTTTAAATCAATCCTTAAAATGAACATTTTAAACAAGCTTGATCAGTTCTTTTTTTTTTTTTTTGAAATGGTAAAAAAGAGATAATTCAACACTAAAAGACTTGACTGACAAAAGAAAAACACCCTGGCTGGTGTAGCTCAGTGGTTGGAGCATTGACCCACACATCCAAGGGTGAAGGGTTTGATTTCGGTCAAGGGCACCTGCCTGGGTTGTGGGTTCGCTCCCTGCCTCCCCCTAACTCCCGGATGGGGTGAGTGCGGGAGGCAAACAGGTGATGTGTCTCTCTCACATCGATGTTTCCCTCTCTCTTCCTCTTCCTCCCTCCCTTCCACTCTCTGAAAATCAATGGAAAAAATATCCTCAGGTGAGGGTTAACAAAGAAGAAAAAAACATCTATTTACAAGTTTGATGTAAATACATTTAGATTTTTGTTTAAAAGAATCTAACATTTCTTATTGCCTCTGACATTCTAGTTGCCCTATATGTTCTTTAATCTTAATAGTCTATCCAGTGAGGCATGTATTATTAGCTCCATTTACAAATGAACAAAAATAGGCTGGGAGAGGTAACATAATGTTTTCAGGTCACACAGCTAGGACACGATAGGTTCAGGATTTTCACCTGATTCAGCTGCATGAAGTTCTGAGACAAATTTAAACATGTCTTTATTTCTAATAAGATATCCATTATTGAAGACTCAATTATTAAGTAATGTGACTCTTATAAACCTTAAAAAGTAGGAAACAAAAGAAAGAGAGAGAGAGAGCTCTTTGGAATTATACGCATGGACTTCTTTCTAAAGAGTAGTTAGAAACAGAAGTCAGTGACAAAGTCATGCTGGTGGACAGGGTGCCTTGTGGGAGCTCTGGTTTGCCATTTCTAGCTTAAGGCTTACGATTGAGAGGGGACAATGATAAAACTGTTCAAGCACTTGAATGGTTCTATTGGGATGCAACTCATCTTCAAACTCAGATAGAGGATTGGATGCTACAATCTTTCTATAGATCAGCAATTGAGCTTGGCACTTCAGGACACTTTGATTTCAAGTTATATTTCAGCTTCCCAAACATTGCTGGCTCCCCGGACTCTTTCTGGAGTGGCAGAGGATCCTGTAGCTATCTCCAATATATGGACTATAAGAAGCTATGAGGTTTTGACAATCTCTGGCTGCAAATGATATCTTGATCTGCAGAGAATCTTGTAGAAACAATGTTGGCAAAAAATTAATTTTACTGAATTCATGGAACAGGTAGTTATGTAAGAAAGGGCATTTCAGATGTCCATACATTTTCTGCTGGGACTTAAAAGCATGGATTCCTGCCAAAACCGGTTTGGGTCAGTGGATAGAGCGTCGGCCTGCGGACTGAAAGGTCCCAGGTTCGATTTTGGCAAGGGCATGTACCTGGGTTGCGGGCACATCCCCAGTGGGAGATGTGCAGGAGGCAGCTGATCGATGTTTCTCTCTCATCGATGTTTCTAACTCTCTATCTCTCTCCCTTCCTCTCTGTAAAAAATCAATAAAATATATTTTTTTAAAAAAGAAAAAAAAGCATGGATTCCTGATTGAAGAAGACAAGCGAGATGTTTTTGAGCTTCTTCCATGCTCTTCACGCTATATGGGGATAACCTACGCATATGGATGAAGAAAATGCTGGTGAGAATCTGAATCTCACAGTGATTTGGTTATTAGTTCAACCTTTGATTCAAACTGCACTGCTTGTTAGAGCCTACTAATAAATAATTCCATTATAAAGAAGATAAGGCTGTTCTAAGAGAACTGAACATTTATTTCACATTGCTGTGGGCAGAAAGAAGTTTGGTGGTCAATTTAGGAACTCACAAGCACCGGCAGATAACTTTCAGAACAGTCCACAGATGCAGCATGAATTGGGGCAATGTTGCGTGGAGAGCCTTTTTTGGTAGAGTGAACAAGATAGGCAAGGAAGGAGTGTGTATTTGTTGTGTGGGAGGAGGCCAGGGTAGCTGAAGCTCATGTCCTGCCAACTCTTATCAAGGTAAAGGGTGATAGAATTGCTTTCGCCTTTCCCCTGAATGCAGCTCAGGCTTCAGATTTCATTGTTTTGATTTCTTTTTGCTTTTAATTCTGCCCATACTGCATATTTTAACATGAAATCCACTGTGCAAAGATTCTGGAGTGGGAGGTAGTGGGGAAATTTTAACTCCCCTAGATATGATCCCAGCCTCTGTATCTCCTTGGTATGGCACTACATGGGTTAAAATAGGCAGTTTTGTGAAAGATTTTGTGAAATATTTTCCTTGGTGAAGAGTGAGAAGTCCAAGGCTTGGAAGAACCTCATGTCCACCAGTAGTCTTAGCATTGTTACCAACGCCTTGTTAAATAACTCAATCATGTGGTATTTGCTAATTGGCATTAAAATCCCAGACAATTTTAAAAAGTGAAGTTTTAATGTGAGCAGCTTCAGGGGATAGCAAATGCTGAAATTAGCAAAGGTGCTTAGAATGGCTAAGAACATCCATCCACCCTTTTCTGAAAAGCTTAACTCTATAGTAGAGAAGAGAGGCCCTTTGTATCTTTTTCTTTGTTTCTTTTAAAAATACTTTTAAGCCTACCTAAAGTATCTTTTTGTTATGGAAATCTAAAAACAAATATGGAGTCTAAACTTACCTTTTTAAAAAATAT
This sequence comes from Myotis davidii, assembly GCF_000327345.1. Lineage (NCBI taxonomy): Eukaryota > Metazoa > Chordata > Mammalia > Chiroptera > Vespertilionidae > Myotis > Myotis davidii. The sequence continues at coordinate 14,350,982 of NW_006288615.1, read as the reverse complement.
ATATTTTTATTGATTTCAGAGAGGAAGGGAGAGATAGAAACATCAATGATGAGAATCAACCATTGATTGGCTGCCTCCTCCACACCCCCTACTGGGTATGGAGCCCACAACCCAGGCATGTGCCCTTGACCGGAATCAAACCTGGGACCCTTCAGTCCCCAGGCCAACGCTCTATCCACTGAGCCAAACCAGCTAGGGCAAAAATTTATCTTGAGAATTCTATTCATTTGAATGATTTTCAAGCTAGAAAACTAGTGATTCAACTTGGATATTTTCTTAGCTAATGTTTTCTCAAAAAGAATTAAAGGCTTTACTTTTGATGTACATTAAATGAGCAAAGTATAGGTTATATGACTAAGTATGCCATTTAGAGATTCTATTACGGAAAGATTTTGGAGTTTGTCCTGTCATACTGGTTGTTACATGAATGGTATTATTTTTAATAAAAGTGTGACTTTTGTCCCTAATTTTACCCCTCCCCCCCACTGGGATGTAAGCAGCATCAGATGACTTTCTTAAGATTGTAAAGAAAAACCTTATTATTCTCTCAGTGACCTTTGGCAAGCAAGTGCTCTCTTGAACTGCTTGTGTCTCTGGAGTGTTTGACTAAGGTTTCTTCTGGTCAAGCCATCGACAAGCCAAATGTCAAATAACAATGTGGCCATTTTTCATCTTGAGATAAGTGTTTCTCCAATAAGATGATCAATTAGTCTTATTCACATTACAACACACCTCCCCATGTATTTTTATGCCATACAAGGATCTCTATAGTCTTATTACCTTCTTATTAAAAAAGCTCTTCATTTAGATTTCAGGCTATTAGAACACAAAATCAATCCAAACACACCTCATGTATGACCTACGTGTATTGACATTTTCATTATACCAATTCATCCTCCAAAGGTGATATGATGAAAAAAAATCCTTATTCTTTAGGATATGAATTAAGGTCTTTCATAGAAAATATCCCACTTTTAATATAAATAAAGTTCTGGAAATGTAGCAAAACTTATATTTAATTACAAGTCCTTAGGATATTTTTTGCTTGGAAACAAGGTATTTCATGAAATGCTATATAAGAAAATTTCCAAAATTTGTTTGACTTTTTGCTAGAAAGACATTTACAATGCTACACTTTCTTCTAAAGAAAAGTCGAATGTGGGAAACAGTAGGTGTACATCTTGAGAAGAATTCTCAGAGCATCATTACATATATTTTTGGAAAATTTTGACTGCCTCTGGGGTTGCATAGACAATAGTTATAACCACTGCTTCAAATGTAGCCAGATTTTACATATAAACTACTGTTTTTTTCTTAATTTCTTGCTAATGGTAACACCATCCATATGTACCCGAGCTTCTGTAACTATTTTGCATTACAGTTGGACAATTTATAAATCCTGTCCAAGAGTTGCCTACATTTTAGAGACCTATGAATGCCCTCATTGTTAGCGATCTTATTTCTAATTAATGAAAAGTTAAAAGGCCCTTCCCGAGACTGCTACTGCGGATCTCAGAGTGCACACAGCTCCAAATACAAACTGTTTCAAATCATTTTTAGAAGCATGATAACAATATAACACTAAATATACATGTATATGTGTGTCTGTGTATAGTAAGAGAGAAAAATAGATCCATGTCCAGAATCAGTCTTTAGTAACACATTTCAGAAATTTGGAATATTTAACATATTCAAAACAGCTGGATTAAAATAATAACAAAATACTTGCCTACCTTTGAAAGTGAAACAGCAACTTCAATAAGCACTATAAATAAAACAATCTTAATTGATTCTTTAGTACCTATGACAAATCAGTGACAAGCACCTAATCTGAGCCAGGTAATGCACAAGGCACTGGAGATACAAAGATAAATGACCATCTGTGCCCTCCTGGAGAATTTTTTCCTTTAGGAGTTTTAATGTTTAATTTCATTCGTGCTTTTATTAGGAAGAAAAGACAGAGAGGAGGAAAATGATTGTCTAAAAAGGGATGGAAGCTGGAGTCAGAAGCTATTATTCAGGTTTTCTTGGGAGAGTCTGATCTCATTTCATTATTATAATGGTCTCACTTCTCCAACTGAAATGAAACATATACACCCCTTTTCTCTCCCACAAAGAGGGATGAATAAGTAACAAGATAAAAGCATGGTTTCTGGAGTCAGGTTTGGGCTAGGGTACTAATCCTGCTACCAATGCAACTGTACTTTTCTGTAATTTACTCAATTAGCCTCTCTGTGGACTGGTTTCCCCATTATAAAATGGGGATAAAAGTATCAGTTGGTTCTTGCTAAAAGCTAATTCTATCCCCTTTTAGTCCCTCCCTTTCCCTTTCAGCACTGGATATCATTGATGTGAAAATGAGGTTCCCCACAAAAAATTTTTAAATAATTTGAAACCTGGGAATTGTACTGTTCAAATGATGGGGCATAATTGTTAACCTTAGATGCTTTATAAGTCATTGGAATAAAAATGATGTCCGGGGCGCCTAATTCCTTGGTCTGGCTGTGCATGTTTGGCACTGGTCCCAGACTAAATATAGCAAGTCTTGCTCCTTGGGTCAATATAATTTCTAATCCCTAGGTTGAATGAGCAAGCCTTCCCAGACAAGATTTAATTCACAAATGCATTTAGGTAGACACTGGATACATCTAACAGTGTGTCGTCGAGTGAAAGCAGGTCATCAGCATTAGCTCAGCTAACTGCAAAGAATCTTGCATCAGGGAGCCAGCAATCTCACTAACATATCCTGCTGGGGATTGACTAAACATAATTGTTAATTGAAAAAAATTTAAATAGAGTATTAGGGATCTATTCTCCCACTGATAGTTGCACATAATTCCCTGAAGTGTTAATGGGAGCTCAGCAAGTGCATCATCGGAAGCATCTACCTCTTAACATCCACGTTCATCTGTCAGGCTCCATTCACAGGCACTTAAAGGAAGTGGGAAAGGGAAGAACATCCCCCAGAATTTTCAAGTAAGAGGAGTCCATCTCTTCACGCTTACCAGTCCTCCACAGCGCCGCCTTAGCTTTAAAAGGCTAACCTCTTTCGAATCATGTATTCCCATCCCTGGAGGATGGACTTTGCTCTTTAGCTTTCTGGAATAGATTAATGGGACTTCATCTAACTTCCTCCATGAAGAGCACGCTTTAAAAAGCCAGGCGCTCTGATCTCCTTGGACATTAAAGGACTTTTTTTCTTTTTTTTTTTTCTGGCCTTGCCCAAAATGTCTCTGAGCTCTCAGACTTAAAGCTGGGAACAGGCTTTATGCTCTCAGAGTATCAGCAGAAGTTAAGTGTGTTTATATTTCCACTGAAATAAACAGGCCTATATTTTCCAGTTTCTTCACTAACTGACATAAATGTCTGCAGTGGATGCAAGTTACTAACACAACTCAGTGTGAACAGTCAATGAGAAATTTAAGACTCCTGTTTCCGTGACCACTTCTAATGTCTGCAATGGCAGGCTTAGACTGCGCCACCGTAGTCCTATATGCCAGGTCCAAAACGTTCTTATATTCCTGTGCAACCCCTCCTAGTAAAACAACCATTCAATCTAAGTGAGACTGAAAAAGCTGTACTTTAGCAATTTGTTTTGCTTGTGACTGGTGTTAGTTTTCTGCAACTGCCCTAGCAAAATAATCACAAACAGTGGTTTAAAACAACTCAAATGTATTATCTTACAGTTCTGGAGGTCAGATGTCTAATGCAGGTCTCACTGGCCAAAAAGCAAGGTGTTGGTACTTACAAACCAAAGGCCTTAGGGGAGAAGTTGTTTCCAGCTTCCTTGACTCATGATCTTCAAAAGCCAGCAGTAACCAGGCCAGTCTTTCTCACAGCCCATCACTAACACTGAGTCTTTTGCTTTCTGTTTTCACTTTTTGTTAAAAAATACTCACCCAAGGATATATTTTTATTGACTTTTAGAGAGGGAGAGAGAGAGAAAGAGAGAGAGAGAAAGAGAGAGAGAGAGAGAGAGGGAGAGAGAGAGAGAGAGAAGAGAGAAATATGGATCGGTTGTCTCTCATATGCACCCTGACTGGGGATCAAACCCGAAACCTAGGCATGTGCCCTGACTGGGAATGGAACCTACAACCTTTTTGGTGCATGGACGATACTCCACCTAACTGAGCCACTCAGCCAGGGCTGTTTTCACTTTTAAAGACTCTTGTGCTTACTGGATACTCTAGAATAATTTCCTTATTTTAAGGTCAGTTGACTAGCAAACTTTTAAAAAATATATATATATTGTATTGATTTCAGAGAGGGAGAGAGAGATAGAAAAATAGGTGATGAGAGAGAATCATTGATTGGCTGTCTCCTGCACCAGGGGGGTGGCACGGAACATGGTGGGCGACCAGGAGCAGCAGCGGGGTGCTGCGGGAAGGAGGAGGCTGGGAAGTCAGGAGGTGGGGAACCTGATTGGCCCTGATTGCCAACCAGGCCTAGGGACCCTACCCATATATGGATTTTGTGCACCGGTCCTCTAGTAATTTATATTTTCTCTATTACTTTAATATTTATAGCTGTTATGGTGCTTAAATCTATTTTGTAACTAGGAATGAATTAACTGGAACTCTGAAAAGCACAACTTTCCTTAAGGAATCTTTAGCAGGAGGAACAATAATTTTCAAGGTAGGAAATGCAGTATTAAGACTAAATTCACCTAAGGCAGAATGAGCCAGGAATCTATAAGAAAATGTATATCAGTTAAGATTAGATCTAGCAGCAAATAACAGAAACCCAAAGTAATAGAGGCTTTAACAAGGTGGAACTTTATTTCTCTCTATGGAAAAGGCTAGAAGGAGACAGTCTTTGAAGTCATTAAGGATTCAGGCTCCTCCTGTTTTTGTTTTACTGTCTTTAATATTCTATCTCATGGCCCAAAGTAGTTGTTGAAACTCCAGCTGTCACATTTGTCAACAGGAGAGATGGATATTAGATTCATATACCTTGCTTATATCACATTAGATAAAACTTGGTCATATGGCCATACCTAACTTCTGGGAAGCTGAAAAATGTCTTAAATTTTTTTTTTTTATTGATTTTAGAGAGAGAAGGAGAGAAGGAAAGAGAAAGAGAAACATCGGTTTGTTGTTGTACTTATTTATGCATTAATTGGTTGATTCTCGTATGTGCCCTGACCAGAAAGCTAACCTGCAACCTTGGTGTTCTGGGATGGCACTCTAACCAACTAAGCTACCTGATCAGGGCCTGGAAAATCTCTTTATACCAGGTGCTCATGTACCAAGCCAAAAATTAGGAGTATTATTGCAAGGAAAAAGGGAAAATTAGATGTTGGGAAATAGATAAATATGATGTAACTGGGAACTGTTGGGGTAAAAAAAAATCCACAAGCATTTCATGAAACAAGTCCCAAAAGATTTCTACCTTCCAATATTAAATAATTTAAATATATGTAAATCATTTTCAGGAACATTTTTTTTAATAGAGCTACAAGCACAACACTCAAGAGCCTGGACTTAGAAGCACTTCACGAGTTATTACTCCTTCTGCGGGTGTTGAGAATGAGGGCGAGTGAGTGCACGTTGAGAACAGAGACCTCGGAGACTGGTGAGTCAATGCTCTCTGGAAGTGGAACAGCAGCCTGTCACCGTGAGGGACGTTTTGGTCATTGTCAGTAGAGTTACTCTGAATCACAGGTTTGGGACTTGGGGAGTTTCATTTAGGGTGGATTCTCCTAAGCACCATTTCTGTACTTAGATTTTCAAATCGGAGAAATTGAAATTTCAACTTAAAATGACAATGGCTTATTTCAAAGGAGCATTTCCCCTCCCAAATGGGCCAGTTTCAATCCCTTCTTGCCATTTCCCACAGCAATGATATATTTATTCAATGGTAAAGTTAACTTACTGTTTAAAAAATTTAGTTTATTGGGGTGACTTTGGTTAACAAAGCCAGACAAAAATACGGAATGCCTCACGGATTTGCGTGTCATCCTTAGGCAGGGGCCAGGCTAACTCTGAATTGGTCCAGTTTTAGTGTGTGCTGCCGAAGCAAGCACGAGGTTAACTTACCGTTCTTAACTCACTATTCGGGAGCGATTTATGTTCCTTGAAAAATAGAGCGAGCTCACTAGTTTATATGGAAATAAAAAAACAAAACAAAAGGCCTTTTCCCATGAACCACCAGATCTCTCACCATCACATTTGGGCCTCACTTGTTCCCTCTGGGGGACATTTAGATGTAAACCCCTTGAGGCCAGGGACTCTTCCTGTTTCACGTGGTATCCTATCATAGTGGCTGTCACAAAGCCAGTCCTCAATAAATAGTTCTTGAAATAATCTGAAGATGGTCCATCAGAGACAATGACAGGGAAGCACATAAAAATGAACAACACAGCATTTGGTTAGTTGGGTCATTTCTACTAGTTCTAGGAGAAAAGAAAATTCACAGCAGTGGGAAGTCTGGAGCTTTTGTAAAAAAAAAGTGATGAAGGAAAATATTTGACAACTGCTCTTCAATGTGAAAAACCCACAGCTGTAAACCACAATGAAGCAAAACAAGACAACAACGAAAACCAAACAAATAAAACCCAATCACCGAGTGTAAGCATTTTACCAGACTGGATTTCAGGACACAAGATTATTCCTTTTGCTACTTCTGTTTGCCAGTTCTGCCCATTTGCCAAAATAAAGATGTCCTTTCTCCAGCCAGACCTCAGCTGTAAGAGGGAACTAATGACTTCAGAATGGAAGACAGAGACTTTCTGCAGGAGGATCTTCCAGGCAGACAAAGAACATGTAACCAGCACTGCTTACAGAATTTCTGAGTTTCAGTGCAAAATGAAAATGTGGGGCCCCCTTGTTCAAAAGTCAGGAAAAAGGGGTCAGAAAAGATACTAAAGTAGAAGCTTTTTCCTTTTCTCCAGTTTCTCTCTTGATTTGTCATGTTGCTGTTGTTGTTGTTATTTAATGCTTTCCTCAATAAAGAAACATTAAAAAATCCGAAATTACTGGCATGATTTTTATCATTCATCTTTTTTATTGTGCAATGCCAGTTTGAAATGCAAATATGAGGACATTTAACTTGTAGGAGGAATCACCAAAATTACACAATTCGTATTTTTTAGCTTGTACCATGCATATGTATTTTGTTCTTACCAGGACACAGGAAATGCTGCCCAAACTAACTTGAGTATATTTTATTTCACTCCTGGAAATGCTGACCTTTACTTGCATTGAGTCCTGCTGATCTGCCATGCTGGGCCCACCGGAATTCTGTGCTCCTGCAGCATCAGGAATGTCCTGTGCAAATGGGGTGGCAAGGAGCAACGGGCACTCGAATATCTGCTCAGGCCATTGCCCCTTTGGATTTCACTTACAATACACAAGGCCACAGACAAAATTATTATGAACTTCAGGACAGGGACAGTAGAGCATTAAACCAAGTGTGGGGACCATCTGAATGTGGGGCCCTGGGTGACTACTACATAGGCCACACACCTTTGAAGCCAGCCCTGCGTGTAAGCAAAGTAAGAGTTATCTGGCGTTTTTCAGTAATTGAAAAACCAGTAATCACTGGACGAGCACCAACAAAATGATCACATGCCGACTAGGGAAATATTGGAAGGTAACATGGTCATGGGTAACACATGTCTGAGATAAATATTGTAACATCGTAAACAAGTTAATAGGAAAGAAGTTGTGGTCAATGTTCATTTGAGAGTCATCTTTAGGTGTGAGGAAAATTAATCGACTAAAAATGTTAGGAGACTGAAACATTTTTGTTTATCGATGCAAACCTTACAACGTAAGAAAAAAGGTTAATATAAAAGAGCTACTCTCACAATTGGAATATATTTTGAAAAAATTTTTTGGCATATATCTATTACATAACCATTTTTACTCCTAATTGAGGTAGATGGCATAAGAATATGCAAAGATAGCAATCTTCTTATGCATTAAAGTTTTGTATTACTTTATCGATGTGAGACAGCACCATAACAGCCCCAGAGGAAAATCTAGCTAAACATTTTTTAATTTGAAAGGTTTTAAACAAACAATGATAAATTAACCATTAATTTGTTTTCATTTTAACGTATCTTCTTTTATATTAGGGTGAAAAATTCAGCTCTATTTTCAAATGACCAATAAAGACATAAATAACTATATTAGAATGACATGGAAAATCATGTGACATGAGGGCTATGAATAAAGTGTATGAATAAAATGTATATTTGCAAGTATAAGTGTTGTTTCAAAATAAAGATGTATTATATATTCACTAATAATTGTTTATAATAAAATTAACCAAAAGTCAGATCATTCTTGCACTTAATCAAATATTTCCTAAAAATAACTTTTACACACACACACACGCACACACACACACGCACACACACACACATACACACACGCACACCTTGATTATGTGTTGAACCTTTCTGGAAGCGTACTCAAGAGCATGTTAATTATGTGGTTCCATACCTCTGGGAGAGAGACTGGGTGTTGAGAAAAACTTTTTTGCCTTTCCCCCATCTTCTGTACTGTTGGGATTATTATTATTATTATTATTTTTTGCCAGGAACATGATTTTATTTTAATAATTTAAAAGCTGGTTAATTAAAAAGGATAGTTGTCATTCAGTGAGCATACCCTGAAATACATACTATAGCCTACAGGCATGCATTGTACATATGCTTTTGCACCATGCTTTCAATTTCATTCTTGAGTTAGAGCCACTTTTTAGCTCAGGGGGATTTTGCATTAATAATGTCATTGCGGGTTCCCAGAGGAACAAAGGTCTTCAAAGGGAAAAGGGCTTTTTGCAACAGCAGGGCTTGTCAATCATGAAAAAGAGCTATATTTATGAACCTTTTCCTGTCATTTGTTGTATGTAAATGACACAACATGCTTTTAAAACTTTTTAAAATGGAAAAATTTTAAAATACACAAAAGTAGAGAGAATGCTATATAATAAAAGTGTAATATGCAAATTGACCCTAACGGTGGAACGACCAGAACCACCGCTTGACCAGTCAACATGAGGCACACTGACCACCTCTTGGTCTCTTTCCTCGGCAGGCAGGCTCCCATTGCCCGATGGCGAATAGGAACCGTGGGTGGGTGGAGGCAGGGGGCGGGGCTGGCTGCTGGCAGCCAAGGAAGATGGCCCTGTTCGCAGGCCAGGCCTAGGGTCTGTACCCGTGCACGGATTTCATGCACCAGGCCTCTAGTAGTATAATAAACCCCCATGTATCTATCAACCAGCTTCAGTAATGATCAATTCATGCCCAACCTTGTTTTGTTTATACTTCCACTTCTCCCCATCCCAACTGAATTATTTTGGAGCAAATCCAAATATCATATTTTTTAATTCATAAATATTTCACTATGTATTTTCATTAGAGCTTAAAAAAAGTAACTATAATATCGCATCTAAAAATCCTTAGAAATTTCTTAATATTATTAAGTACCCAATTATTGTTAAAATTTCCCTGTTTGTATCATAAATGTGGGGTCTTTTTTTTTTTTTTTTACATTTGGCTTGTGTGACTGCCTTTTTACCCTTGCTCTATTTTTTTCTTACCCCTTGTTTGTTGAAGAAACCAGGTAATTTGTACCATAAGAGTTTTCCATAGTCTAAATTTTGTTGATTGCATCCCCTGTTATTGTTTAACATGTTTTCTGTCTCCTGCATTTCTTGTAAATTGGTAGTTAGATCTGGGTGCTTGGTTAGAGCAGTTTTTATTGTTTGGAAAAACAACTCCAAGAGATGCTGAGTACTCCCTACTGCATCACATCAGAAGGCGCATACTGCCTCGTTTCTCTTTTTGTGATGTTAGCGTTGATCGGTAGTTTGGGGGCCATCAGCATAGCATATTGCAGTAGCCTCTTCACTGGTCTCCCCACTTGCCCTTGCTCCCACACTGTAAGGGATATTATCCACGGAGGGACTGAGCGGTGGGGTTGGCTGGGCAATTTTGCTGGGCTCAGCTAGGACTCACTCACTAGTTGTCTAATCTAGGATGGACTTTGGGGGATGGCTCATCTTCTCCGGTGTTTCACCCTATTGCAGACTAGCCCAAGCATGTTCTCAGGGCAATTACAAGGGTCTAAGAGGCTTACATATTTGAAATCATTTGACTAATTAAAAAGATCGTTCTTTCCTAGCAAAGCAAATTCTTCATTAGACTTCCAATTAGTTTTCAGTATGAACATTCAATACAGATACAATATATGATAGAGCTGATGTTTCTGAAGCTCTGGCAATTAATTTTGTCTCTTATGTAATAGGATAAGGTTTATTAATAACATCTTCTAGTTCTTGTACTTAATACAGTTTTATAGACTTTCTGAAGTGATTAAAAGTCTTTATCATTTTGTTCTTGAGCTTGTCAGTTCAATCCACTAGAATTCTTTATTTCCTTTAATTTGTCTCATTGGCTGTTTCACTTCCTGTACAATTCTTCTCTTTCTTTTGACAGCCAAGCAGAATTGCAGACAGTCCTGTTTTAGCGGTGCAACCTATCTGTTCAGTTTATACTTGGGAGATTAGTTAGTGTTTATCAGCTTTTGTGATATTTACCTAACAGACATGACTTTTAGGATATCAAGGTAGGCATTGACAGAGTAGACAGGTAATAAAAATAGAGGAATGGTGTCAGGTCTGAGCCCCTCTGCCAGGGACTAGACCTTCTTAGACTCCAGGTATTTGACAGAGAAGACATGAGAAGTTGTGGATTTATAAGAGGGTCTTTATTGTAGCCCAAGTAGCCATTGCTAACTAGAAGCCTTTAGACCAAACAGTTCTTCAAAGCAAAGTCCCATACAGTATCCATACACTGGCTAGGTAACAATACATCTTTTCTACAAAGTAGCAGTAGCCTCCAATATAGTAGCCACACAGGAGCCATCCTTAGAGCTACAGCCACACGAAGCAGCTGCCTCCAAGCCAAGCTAGCTACCTGCTGGTCAGTAACATACTTGAATACAAACTTACACAAAAGAGGCTTCTTTCCAAATGGTGACCCCACTATTTGGGGTTATAAAAGGGCACTCTTGTGCAGTGTACATACAGTAAGATAGCTGTGTCTTTCCTTTGGCACCTGAGTATAGCAACTTAGTCTTGAACATCCTGATTGGCATTCCCATGCTCAGAGTGGCCTTGAACATCCAGCGCACTCTAGACAGGGCCCCCACAGATGGCAAACTCAGGGGCAGGTAAGTGGGATAGTCACTCTGGAATGATTCCTTTATGAGATGAATATTTTTTCCTCAATATTAGAAGCAGCTCTGCCAAATCATTTCATTTCTTCAATAATTTCCAGCATTTTCGATTTCTTGAAGTATACATACTATACCTACATGTTTTTCCTTGACTTGGCCAAATATGATAGCTTATATTTTATTTATTGTCTCATACCCTTCAAACTATTTAAAAACTGATTTGCTTAATAGTGGGGAAAAAAACTTGTGGCATACTTCAGAGTGCATTTTAACACTTGCTAATCCAAGTGAGTTCAGAGAATGTTAATTGCACACCCTCATGGGGGTCTGACACTGCGGAATATGTTCTGTTCACTTCCTTTTATTTAATCCTCACTGCAGCCTGGTCAGAAAGTATTGCTGTCTCCATAATAAAAGAAGGAGATGAAATAGGAGAGATGCAAACTCTGCTTTAAAAATGTTCCGAAGTCCACATGTTAAGCACGAGGCACAGTAGTGGAGCCCTGGCAAACACTGGCAGCGGATGGGTTAGGCAGCTCCTTTTAAACAAAAGCCGGACTGTGTCCAAGTTGAGAAGCCAGTGGCGCAAACAGGAGCAAGCTCCGCGAGAAGTGCCAGAGGTCTGGAATGAAAGAGCACTGTTCAGCGGAGCCCCGTGGAAGCGCTCACCACCGCGCCTGGCTTCCCCAGCCGTCTCCGCACATTCAGGCAGTAATTGCTATCATGGGGCATCGCCCTCTGGATAATGCTCAGCCAAAATACAATGTGCTCAGAAGTAAAATTAAAATTTAATATCTGTACTTTATAAATATGAGTGTTTCATAAATACCAGGCATTAAAACGATTTAGATTGCACGAAGCAGTCTGGGAACAGGAGCGGTCTTATCAGATGGGTATCGTAAAGCTCACTGACAGCCGAAGCGACGGTGCCAAGAAGGAATTAGGCACAGACCGCTCCGGGAAGCTTTGGGTAATGCCAGCTTGAACTTTCCTTTCTTCCTTTCCCCCCAACAAGGCATATTTGGGGAAATCTATGTATGTATCCTATTGTCTAAAGAACTTCAAAGGATGAAAGTGGACCACTGCAGAAACCTCAGAATATTGTCTTAAGAATACTTCAAATATTTCCAAAACACATCAGTATGAAACATCTGCAATGTAAATTAAATATGCCAATTGGGTTGCCAGCGAAGGCAAAGTTTAATATTCCCACATGTCATTACACAGTATCGATGATATGTTGGCTGAATGGGGTATGCACATTTGTGCAGCACAGTGGTTTTTTTTCCCCCCATTACACAGTATCGATGATATGTTGGCTGAATGACAGTATGCTTTTTTTCCCCAAAAATGTAAATCTAGTCTCTGGAGACATAGCAATAGCAAGACTGAATAAATTGTCTGAAAAGTAAAATTCACATTTCTAAAGCTAATTCCTCTAGTAGATGGTATTTTTTCTTATTGAGGTAGTACCCCCAAATTCTTAATAAGCACAGATAGGGAAGAAATGGTTTTTAATTCTGGTATTGATTACTCCCATTCCAGAGCTTTAAGAGGATGCAATGGAAGCTTCCCGTGCTCATTTACATGGTAAACTCTCTTTTTGACTGTGTTCCAGCTTACCCCATTTTAAAGCTTCATATTTTTAAGACGATTGAATTCTATCTAGGATGTTCAAAACAAAATGAAGCATTTTAATTTTACAGCATCAAAGAAGCCATGCCTCTATTATAAAAGTATTTTAGGGAACTTAGTCACTCATAGCATCCTTGCCCTTGTGGGAGTTGGGAGCAAGGCTAGAATAGTCGAGGCAGCTTCATTCTGGAATCTTTCTCCTACTTTACTCCACTTGGAATTGAGCTTCAGTGGTAATAACCATAAAGAACACTTTTAAGTGTAAAGTTATTTTGGTTAACCTGAAGGACAATTTTTATCCAGTCACTGTCTAGTTCAATTATTCAATAGATTTTGAACTAAAAATATTATTACTGAAAGCAGTAAGGGAAAATTGTCAAGTGTGTATGTCTTTTATATTGGTAATGTAACTGAGGTATCAGCCTCCAAATATTTTGACACTATGCAGAAACCTTCAGGGTAAGGGTCAGCAAGCCGAGTTTCGAGGCTCTACTGCACTGTATCAGTTGCACAACCTTGGAAAAATAATTTTGGCTCTTTGTAACTGTTTGTTCACTTTCAAAATAAGAAAGTTTGGTTGGACTAGTTTTCCCGACCTTCTTCACCTCCAGAGGACCCCATTTCAGCAGCTGTCCAGGGACTCCTCGTTAGGAACCTCCAATTAGCTTATGTAGCTAATTTGAGGACAAGAGCCCAATGCCTGCTAGAGGTTAGGCTGAGATCACAGAATTCCCAGTTTCCTTTCAACTCTAACCGTCCATGGTCCCATGACTTATTTGGTGCCTATGCTTCCATCATCACCAACAACACTGAGCTGTGGGGTGCCTATTATTTTACCATAGTGGGCTCGGCAAGGAATCTTTTTACCAATTTAAAAGATTCCTCTTCGTTCTGGCTGGGAAGGTGGGTTAGACATATAAAACTGAGGAACAGGGTGATGTGTGCTGGGTGGGAACGACAACCTGAGGCCAGAGTGCTTAGGAAGCCCTTCACAGATGGCACCTGAGAAAGGTCAACAAAAGGAAGAGTGTGGACATCGGGGAAGAGGAGTGATAGGTCTTTCCAGGTGTGATGAATGGAGTTGTCAGAAACGTGGGAGAGGAAATATTCAATGCCTGTCGGAGAATAATGAGTGGGTCAGTATATGGCTGAAAAGAATATTATTATTTACTGAGTCTTTAATCCAAAATTGTGTATAGCAGCTTAGCTGTTATTTTAGCAAATGTGGTAGCTATTATTGCTATAGTTAGCCAGCCTGTGGTACACCAGGCTGTCCAACTGTTTACAATTACTTTTATTAACCCTAGGGAAATTATTGATGTGTCTTGAAATCTAACATTGACACAGTGGAACAATGGATAAATATTTATCGAGTCCATATAGTGCGCAAAGTCTTTATGGGGCATGAAGTTGGATTGGAAAGGATTTTGCCCTAAGGGAGCAGACTAGTTGCTGTTTTAAAATGCCCTCAAGGGAAAAAAAACCACAAAATAAAAAGCTAGATTACATAACCTAGCACTTAAAAATAAACCTTCGGTGTGAATCCACGTGCCCTCTCCTTGGGGTACGTGGGTCTCCCGGGGACGCGAGAGAGAGAGAGAGAGAGAGAGAGACTCATTTATTGTTCCACTTATGTATGCATTCAATGTTTGATTCTTGTATGTGCCCTGACCAGGGATCAAACCCACAACCATGGCCTATTGGGACAAGGATCTAACCAACTGAGCTACCCATCCAGGTCACTTCTTACTTATATAAGTGCTAAGTCTATTTCCCTTATTTTTTTTAACTCTGCAAATGTCTACCTGGTGTCCCACAAGCATGCCAAACTTTAAGT
>NW_006288615.1:14328516-14335134 GCF_000327345.1 Myotis davidii | reverse complement strand
GAGGGCTGGGGGCAGAACCAGTGATGGGGGGAAAAGAGGGTCCCCTGCCCAGGCCTGACACCTCTGCCCAGGGTCCCCTGGCCAGGCCTGATCTTGCGATTGGAGGGTGATGGGGGTCAACGCCTGAGGGCTCCCAGTATGTGAGAGGGGGCAGGCTGGGCTGAGGGACACTCCCCCCCCAACACAAAAACACCCAGTGCACGAATTTCGTGCACCGGGCCCCTAGTATAATATAATATAATATAGAATCTGTCCCCAACATACCATCTCTCTCCCAAACAAAATATAACAAAAGCAGAAACCACTTTTATCACAAAAAAACAGCCACCAAAAAAACTCCAAACCAAACAAAACCAAACTTATCCTTTCTCTGGCAATTCCACCTTGGTGAATGACACTACCTCCAATAACTTAGTCACCAGGCCAGAAATGTTGGGCCCAGGGAAAAGATCATGATGAAATGGGGAGGATTGTATACATGAAGGGGTAGATTTGAAGGCCATCATGAGTCCAGGTGATGTATCTGTCTTAGTTGTATTTCAAGAGTACCTGATACCTAGTAATTATCCAATAAATGTTTGTTATATTAAGTAGAAATTTGTCCCAAGAGTGGAAACAATTGCTTTATCAAAAGAAAGGAATAAATTAATACTTATCCTTTTGTTTTTTCTGGATAGCATAAAGTTTGGCCTATAGGTTCTTGAGCTGGTACTATTAGTACTCTGATTCAGTTTCAAGGGCTGAATAGACTTCTGGGACTCTTGCTTCAAAATCTAACCAGCATTTGTAATCTGACTTCTGAAGAAAATTGAATTCAGCGTTTCAAGCAGCCATTTTACAAAGATACGTTTGAAACACAACTTGTTTGTAAATTGGGGATTCTCTGTATTCTATATGATAAATGCTAAGTGAGTATTTCAGATATGGGACACTAGAAGTGTACTAAAGAGGCCCCCCTGGGAGTGGAAGAGGTAGGTGAGGGAACTTTTCAAGGTGGAAGATTTATGCAAAACATTTAAGAATGGGCAGAGTTTGGAAAGGCAGGGTATAGGAAGAAGGGCATTCTAAATGAGAGGAGAATGATGAATAGAAACAAGAATTAACAAACAGTACAGGAATGTAGTGAGTAAATAGAAGTAGCAGGGATATGTAGAGAGCATGTCACTGAATGAGCAGAATTTTAGGAAGATTAATCTTGCGGTTATCTGCGGAATGATGTGGAGTTGAGAAAGACTGGAAATGGGAAGATCAATTAAGAGTCTATTTCCTAAATTCTGGCAAGAGAAGATGGCTTGAACCAGAATGGTAGTGGATATATAAAGACTGGAACAAGGTTATAGGAAATGAATGATATTTTATTATTTCAAAGAGCAGTAAGTACATTCTAGACCATTAACAAACAGTACAGGAATGTAGTGAGTAAATGTCTAAGTTGTGTAGAGAAGTAGCAGGGATATGTAGAGAGTATGTCACTGAATGAGCAGAATTTTAGGAAGATTAATCTTGCGGTTATCTGCGGAATGATGTGGAGTTGAGAAAGACTGGAAATGGGAAGATCAATTAAGAGTCTATTTCCTAAATTCTGGCAAGAGAAGATGGCTTGAACCAGAATGGTAGTGGATATATAAAGACTGGAACAAGGTTATAGGAAATGAATGATATTTTATTATTTCAAAGAGCAGTAAGTACATTCTAGACCTTCTGATTTATAACATAAACTACAATGAGATATTATCTAAAGTAGATCATTGTAAGGTTTTGTACTATTTTTCTTGAGGGTAGTTTTTGTGTATGTAAAAATCCTATTAAATAAAATATAATTATACCGATAGAATTACTGATTGAATTTTTTTGTTACTAAAAAGGCACACTGACACTTCCACTTTTAGAAAAATTGTGGTTTAAATAACTCGGAAAACTCCCTCATTACAAAACACTTGGTAATCAGGTAGAATAAAACGTCCCCATGCACCAGAAGTGAAGAGTGGTTTGAAAAGCAAAACAGTGCTGCGGAAGAGGATGAATCGCTGCCCCCGGAAGGGGTCTTGGTCTTGTTAGCTTAGCGTCTGGGGTTTATTACCCCATGCAAGAACACGAGAGGCGTGGGCCAGGGCCAGGTAGGACCCCTCCATCATGCTGGAACCCCTGAAAGGCTGTGCCGTCAGAGAAAAGCTAGCAAACACCTGCCTACCAGCTCAGGGGGGCAACCGGGATCCTGATGTTCTTCACCTGTGCCCTGGGTGGACCAAAACAGTATCCACTTAGAGTTCTTAACTACGAGCCCTCATATGGATTTGTCATTTGAATTTATACCATCTGTAGGGGTCTAGGAACTCTCCCACACTGATAAATCAACAGTAACAAAAACGTGGTCTACGCTAGGCTGGAGTGCTTGGTCGAAGCAAATGCAAAACCTTTCTGCAGGAATATACACTTAACCTGAGTTGCACATAATTTCCACAGAAAAGCTGCACAGGTTAAAATGAGGAAATATGCAAGGAAATTACCTACAATGAGTGAAGGTCAGAGCTTCAATTAATGGAAGCATTTGTTTAAATATTAACAAGTATCTGATTTATGCAACTGTAGACTTCAAGGAAGAAATTGAGGACATAAGAAAAGGACAAGTTACATCCTTGGCTGGTGTTGCTCAGTGTTTAGAGCGTTGGTCCATGCACCGAAGGGTGACGGGTTTGATTCCCAGTCAAGGGCATGTATCTAGTTGCAGGTTTGATCCCAGGTGTGGGAGGCAACCAATTGATGTGTATCTCTCACGTCAATGTTTCTCTCCCTCCCTCCCTCCCATGCTTTCTAAAGAAGCAATGGAAAAAATATCCTTGGGTAAAGATTAACCAAAAAAATTAATTAACTTAAAAAAAGGGGAATTCTTCAGTTCTGTATTTGACTTTGAGGGCAGAGAAGAGTCTAAGGGAAATTGGTTTGCAGTGTGCTCTAAAATTTCCAAGTGTGTTCCAAGATACCTCTCATCCTGAGAAATCCTTCTGGAAAAAAATGGGTTAAGAAAACTTAAGGTTAATTGGTTAAAAAATTGTAGCAATCTGCATACTATCTCTTTTATGGAAATTCATAATTCGCAGGAACATATTAATAGCTTTGAAAAGTTCTGCAGTAAAGAAACCTATTCAGCTTTGATTAATCTAGTGTTTTCCAAATTATTTGATTGCCATAACACTTTTTGAACAATACATATTATCATCCTGAAGGAACTAGAATGCCAGGGACCAAGCTTTGGAAACACTAGAATTTCCCGTATCTAATGGCATTTGTCAGGCCTCATTGTCTTTGCCACTTCTGCCATAGGGGCCCACTTTATCTCTCAGGATCTTTCTTCTTTCTTGGCCTCGGTGCCTTCCCTTATTTGGAGGTTTCTCCTATCTCCTCTCTGTGTCCCAACCTAACTGGAGTATTCTCCAAGGTTCAGGCCTCAGCTCACAGTTCTTTCTTTCTCTTTCTTTCTTCTTTCTTTCTTTCTTTCTTTCTTTCTCTCTTTCTTTCTTTCTTTCTTTCTTTCTCTCTTTCTTTCTTTCTTTCTTTCTTTCTCTCTTTCTTTCTTTCTTTCTTTCTTTCTCTCTTTCTTTCTTTCTTTCTTTCTTTCTCTCTTTCTTTCTTTCTTTCTTTCTTTCTCTCTTTCTTTCTTTCTTTCTTTCTTCCTTCATTCCTTCCTTCCTTCCTTCCTTCATTCCTTCCTTCCTTCCATTCTTTCTTTCTTTCTTTCTTCCTATAATTCTCTTCTTTTGGGATCACATTCCATCCCCTGGTTTCAATCATCACCCATATGTGGATTTAAAAAAAAAATCAATCCTGCTATCCCTCCTAGCTCTAGGCATCTCAAAATACCTCCAGAGTACTTTCACTTGTATATTCTGCTGCCACCTGAAAATCATGTCTACACGTCTCTTCCTACAACATCCACCCCTTTCTGTGTATATACACCAACAATAACCAGTTAAAGTCCATGAAGTTAGAGGAAACCACATTCTAACAACAATAAAGGTGATTAAATACTCAGGAATAAGCTTAATAAGAAATGTGTAAAACCTAGATGTGAAAAATTCAAAACACTACTGAAAGCCAAAAATGGAGATTTGAACAAATAGAACGACATCCTCTGTTCTTGGATAGGATATGTCAACATTGTAAAGATGTCAGTGCTCCTTAAATGGATTTATAGATTTAATGCTAATCCTGTAAAAATACCAGCAAGGTTTTTTTTTATGGAGCTGTACAAGTTGATATTAAAGTTTATGTAGAAAAGTAAACATGCAAGAATAGCCAGAATAACATTCAAAATTATAAGAAAAGATATCGAAGAAGATAAACTACTTCATGTAAAAAGGAAGGAGAGTTTAAGAAAATAAACATCTGTTCATTTGTGCTTAAGAAATGCAGGAAGGATAAAGCAGAAAGAAGGGGGTTGGTTACCTACCGGGAGTGGATGGGAATGAATAGAAAGGCTGTGTAGTAGGAATTAGGGAGGAGTCACACTTCTCTGTGTATGTCTTTCTACATTGTTTTGACTCTGAGGACCATGATAATGCTTTACGTGCTCCTCATCCCCCAAATGAATAATTAAAATCAGCCAGGACTTGGAAGGAACCTCAAATGAAACATAAAGAGTAATACATGAACCTAAGTATATTAAATGAATAACATAATCACATGAAATGGGGAGGGAAGAAAAGAACTAACCTAACTACTTTGGAAAACAATTTATTGACTATACATTGTAAAGCTAAAGCCAAAAACCCTGCATAGAAATATTGTACTCCATTTAGTAAATTTGTTTCTCATGGGGATACGGGTTTGCAATTTTGTAACTTCTTTATGCATATACTGTGACTGAACAAGTACGAAAATATATTGTGGATAATGAAAGCCAGGTTTCTCACTGTCAGAGAAAGAAGTTACCAGGCTAGAATGAATTCTGTGATGTTGGAAATTATCAATTTATTAACAAATTTACTAAATGGAGTACAATATTTCTATGCAGGGTTTTTGGCTTTAGCTTTACAATGTATAGTCAATAAATTGTTAAAATGGAAATTATCAGTATAAATTGATGGTTTTATATATGTATATGCACATACACATATACATACACACATGTATACACACAAATAGTTGTAGAAATAAATACAGATGTGTGTATGTGTGCAGGTGTTACTATGCACATATATTTCCTACCTTTGTCCACTGGAAGCATCCAGATCTTGTTTTCTAAATACCATGCTTCACCAAAAGAAACCAGGGTTCCTTGGAAAATGGTTGATTCCATGGCTGGAACAGGGAAAATACAAAATGATCCTGGAACATCTTCTAGTGCTAGAAAATAAGGAGGTGCTCAGATAATTATAGGGGCATTTGAAAAGATACAGGAACCAACTTGAAAAATGTACCAGTAGCCAAATCTGGGGACATTTGAGTAATAAAATTAACAATAATAGTTTGGGATTATAACCAATAGAATAAAATTCATACTGATACAAATAAGTAATTGAATAAATAAATAAAAGGGAGAAGGTATAGCTTTTCCTTGCAGTAGGATTCTAACTAATAAATGTAGGAGGAATGATAAAAATAGAAAATCACCATTAGGTAAACACCAAATTAGTAATTGCCACAGGCAAGAGCCATCAATGGATATTAAAATTAGTGGACAAAACTATGATTAGAAAGAAGATTTTGTATAGTGTCAATGTACCTCCCACAATGTACTTATTAATTACAAAAATGCAACGTGGAAGCCTGGACAGGAAAAAGGAAGTGAGTGGGAAAACTGGAGAAATGAGTAGAAGGTCTAGAGATTAGTTAATTGAACCACATCAATGTTAATTTCTTGGTTTCAGTAATTTTATTTTTACATTTATAAACATGCATACATTTTATAAATACAAATGCATTACATTTGCAAATACAATGTTGTATTTACACAAAATACAAATTATATTTTACTATCAGTGATTAGCATTAGATAAAACTGAGTGAAGAGTATATGGGAACTCTACATTTTTGCCACTTTTCTTTAAGTCTAACAATCAACACAAAATTTTAAAACAAATAAAATAGGACAAACCTTCGGCTATTAGGAGTGTATGTTTTAAAACTCAAGAACTTAAATTTTAAAAATACAGGGAAAGTCATGATATTAACTTTAATTTTAAGCCTGTTATAGTGCCTTTTAATCCAACTTCCACTTTCCTTAATATGTTTTCTTGCTACAACATAATCTGGCAGGGCTGGTGAGCTTAAAGTGTTTTATAGTATGCATTCTTTTTCTAAAAGCCTCATGTCTTGCTGTAAACGTATACTTCAACATGAAAATGGGCATTAAAAAAAGGTGAGAGATACACTTTTAGGTCATCATATGAAAAAAATATAAGCAACTTATATGATCTTTAAACTGCTATTAGATAGCCAGGAAATTTTATTATTATTATTTTGAAATTTATTCTCTTAGGTAGCATCTTTGTTCACTCTGTCTTCATCTCATTTTAAGATATTGAGATTCTTGCCCTAGCCAGTGGTCGGCAAACTGCGGCACGCGAGCCACATGTGGCTCTTTGGCCCCTTGAGTGTGGCTCTTCCACAAAATACCAC
>NW_006288615.1:14324670-14328396 GCF_000327345.1 Myotis davidii | reverse complement strand
CCCCCAGTAGGAGGTGTGCAGGAGGCAGCTGATCGAATGTTTCTCTCTCATTGATGTTTCTCTCTATCCCTCTCGCCCGTCTGTAAAAAATCAATAAAATATATTTTTTAAAAAGAGTTATATAGTATCTAGAAAGTAAAAAAAAATAATTCTCATGGACAGAAGCACGCTGCACCTCTGAGAGATCGTGAGATTGTTCATTACCCCTTTTAATGCTAACATATTTGATGACCTGTTGGGTTACTAAAGGTGTACACCAGCCCAAGGAGTTATTTTCTCATACATCTAAATTTAAGAAAGGCATTTGGTATCCTGGCAAAGGCATGTCGCTTACAGTGACGGGTTGTGGTAACTATGGCAACACAGCAACTTGAAACATTTCTTAGGTAAGATTGTCTATGACTTTAAATAGGTTTGGACACTCATAGTCCTTATTACCCTGTGTTGAAATGAGTGTCTGCAACCAGTCTACAAAGTTTGCCAGTTTCTCCTTGTTTAACACATCATTCTGTATTAAGTAGTAGAAGTTGCCCAATGATATGTGTCTTGCCCATCTGTACACAGTCTTAAATAAGGACATACAATCAAATAATAACTTTTGGATATTGTTCTGTCTGCACACTTTCTGTCATTATTACTGTCAGAATGACTCTCCGCTATGGAACATGAAGCTGATTTAAGATAGGTTCTCAGCAGTACAATTAAAAGTTAATGAGACCAATATTATATACGGCCTGGATGTAGTAGACAGGCCAGAGCACTTCTCATAACAGTCACTATTAATTAATTAACTAATTAATTAATTAATTTATTTATAGAAGTAGGGAGGAGGGGCAGAGGGAGAGAAAGTGTCATAAAAATATTACAGTTTAGAATTTATTATATCATGGTTTTATAAATAGTTAATTTTGAAAGAATCTTAGCCCAAATTTTTCCCTTGCAGGCATTTTTAAAAAAAGAAAGCATTTACATTTAAAATATTAACATTTTGTCAGAGAAAAATGAAATGCAGATAAAATGCCTTAGTATATTAATCTTTATAAAGTCTATATTTATCATGATAGCTGTATATTTTCTATTTAATATAGTAATATGAAATCTAGATTACAGACATAAAAATATTCTGATGGTACAGTTTTGCAAGATAAGTGATGTTATTAGGGCAAACAATAAGGCTCTTAGTGTTATGCATTAATATTTCATTTTAAATAATTGTGTGATTATCCTTTTAGAAACATATGGATTCCCTAACACTTTTGTTTTATAACCTCATTCTTAGAAATTCCAGTGGCTTGTTTTCTTGTATTTTCCTTAATTGTGGTGATCTTAAACAGATCTTCAGTTTTAAAGCTGCCAGTTGTCCTAATGCAGATGCATAAATATATTTTCTCCAGTTGGCTGTTTATTACAAAGACAGCTTGTTTGTGGGTACCATCAGGACATCTGCATTTTATTGGATTTAATTTTTAGTAATAAAGACCTCCCACATTACAGATTCTTTCCAGCCTAAATTAGCCTGTGTGGGAAGCAAAGGAACCATCAGTCAGGGAGAAAAAGTGAATCCATATGGCGCTGATGCTTCTGTTTCCCTGGCTACAATGAAGAAAGGTTGAGCAAAGATAGTGCCCCCAGCAGATCCCTGTTTGTTTCTCACAACCTTGCTAGAAGAGAGTTGATGTCAGTCCCAACCCAGCCACTTTCAGCCAATCCAGTTCATTAATGTGCCATGCATCAAGCCATAGATGAGTACTGACATTTCAAGGATGTCTTCTCCTTTGCCTCTCAGCTTGCTCTGTTTCTTTTGCCTGAATGCCCAGTCCCTGGCTCTTGCCCCTCTCTTCCATTTTGGGGCTCACTTCTGCCCCTTGGACAAGGATTTTGTTTTCCCCAGTTCAATTCTAAGTACTCTCTAAGAGCTCTGGCTCAATGCTATGATATAAAAAAATCTAAGAAACCCTGCATGTGTCAAAAAGTAGTCAAAATACTTTATCTTCAGCTTTTTAATGGTAACCAACCAAACCTGGTAATAGAACTTGAATAGCTGATGATCTTCACTTGTACAGGTTGTTATATATAATTACCCACTGTGCAGAGAACAGACAGGAACTGAAAGTTTTCTTTCAATCGACACCCAAATACCTGGAACAGTTCATTTCTCTTGGTCAATACCACCCATAGGATGATGAGGAGGAAACTGGGCATAGCACACTCTTTACTCTCTGTTACCGCCCTCAGCATGAACAAGAAGAGCCTATTTTCTCAGCCTCTTGTCAACTCTGAATCTCAGCCATTGAACAAACTCTGCTTCTTAAAACACTGCTTTTGTTCATGTAAGTTTTGGGGTAAACTTAAATTTAATTCAACCAGTTTTATAGTTGCAGAGGGTCATGCAAATATTGATAAGACATAAAAAATTGTATCTAGTGTAGTGGGTAGAATCCACCCACAACCACAAAATAAAATAAAATAAAAAAGATATGTTCAAGCTAACCCCAGGTACCTATGAATATGGCCTTATTTGGAAACAGAGTCTTTGCATATGAAACTAAGTTAAGATGAGGTCATACTGTATTATGGTGGGCCCTCGTTCAATGACTGGTACCCTTATGGAAAAGGAAATTTGGACACAGACAAATAGGGAAAATAACGTAATGATGGAGACAGAGATTCAAGTGATATACCTAAACCAAGGAAGGCCAACAATTTCTGGCAACCACTAGAAGTTACCAAGAGGCAGGGAAGGCATGAGCCATGAGAAAAAGCATGGCCCTGCGGACATCTTGACTTTGGACTTGTAGCCCCCGGAAGACATGTCTGTTGTTTTAAGCCTCTTAGTTTGTGGCCATCAGTTAGGAAACGAATACACTAGGGAACTGGGCAGAAATACGATCAGTAAACTGTAATAGAGGTTTAGAGTTATGGAGGCGAACAGAAAGGAGACTTAACTTCCTAACTATCCGGTGTCACCGACAGCGATTCTTAGAACACCAGGCTTCCTTTGCAAAACCTTAGGAAGCTACCTGACTTTTTGACTGACTGTGTGATTTACAATCAGCCACTTCGCCTCTGAACCCGTCTCTCACCAGCGCGAGAGGGCTCTGGCCCACAAGATGGTCTCTTAAGTCTGTTCCACTTTTTAATATATAACATATTCTGTTTTTTTTCTTTAATTATGTATGTATAATTTAGGAAGTTATCAAGTTAAGGGGTTAAAAACTCACTTATGGGATTTAGTGTCTTCTCACCCTGCCCTTCTCACCCCCAAAAGCGGAGAAGTGTGTGAAACTAGAGTATTCTTATTCTCATTTGCGGTGTATAGAGCTGAAGGGCAAACAGTCTCTCTCGGCTTAGGCGCTGCTCAAGTCTCCTCTTTGGCAAGCATGTTTGAATAAAGGAATAATTAAACACTAACGTCTGTCCATGGGCTAGTCAACCTAGCAGCAGAGAGGAGAGGAAATTAACATGGATGTGAATCTGGGCCTCAGCAGACTCCCCGAGCAAACGTTTAAACCCTCTAGGCTGGTCTTCTTACCAGGAAAATGGCGCTAACAGTGGCATTTCACTGGGTTGCTGCGAGGATGAAATGAAACAGAACGCTGCATATATTTTAATAAGTGCCCGGTATCTCGAGTGCCCTTGGAAATGTGAGCTGTTCACAAGACTCTCGCTTACAGAAAGGACACGAAAACCTGCCAGGGTCCCCCTGCCCGCGCCCTGGGTTGGAGT
>NW_006288615.1:14322724-14324277 GCF_000327345.1 Myotis davidii | reverse complement strand
GGGGCGTGGCCACCGGGGCCCGGCGTCCCGAGGCTCCGCGGGAGCGGGAGCGGCCTCGGTGGTGAGACCTGAAGAGTAAGGTGATGGCCACTCGGAAGTCGTCCGAGTGACCTTTTGTCATTGAGGGGCCACCGAAGGGTTCGTTTTATCTCCGAGAGACGCAGCAGAGCCACATGCTAGGTCTCTAGGATTCACGGAAGCATCTTTAAATCTACATGTACTTAAAAAATACTTATTAAAATTTTTTAAAAAATCCTCACCCGAGGATATTTTTTTGCTCTGTTTTTAGAGAGAAGGAGGGGAGAGGGGAGAGAGAGAGAGGGAGAGAGAGAGAGAAACATTGATGTGCATCGATCAGGTGCCTCCTGCCCTTGCCCTGACTGCAATCTACGTGCCCTTGACCTGGAATCTACTGGAATCTAACCCTCCTGTGTGTGGCCAGCCACAGAGCAACACCGACTACAGTCAATCCTCATCTGAGGATTTGTTCTCTGTTATTGAATTTGAGAGAGAAAGAGAGAGAAACATGGATGGGTTGCTCCCATATGCATCCCACTGCGGGTGGCACCTGCAGCTGTTTTTGTGTTTGGGGGGACTCCAGCCCACGGAGCCTCCAGGCCAGGGCTCCATGTGCTTTTTAGAAACACCTTTGATTTGTTGGACTGACATCACACCCAGAAATTCTTCAGGGGATGCAATCTGATAGAAATGTAAGGACCAGTTCTTAAAGAAATACACAGAAAAATAAAAGAAATATAAAATGATATTTGTAAGAGCAAAAACCCAGGAATGTCCTAATTATATATCAAATCGTCTGCTCACATAATTACAGAGACTAAAAATGAAGAAGTACACTTGTTGAATATATTGGATTGAGTTATGATTATCTTAAGTAAAAAACAAGTTGTAGAATATATATTGTATCAACCCATTATTGTTAAATAAATGCTGTGTAAACATGTATATGTAAGCAAAAAAAAAATCCACAGAAAAATATTCAACTAATTTTAAGGAGTAATTTCAAGGGTAATCAGGGTAGAGCATTGGTGGAAGGTGGAGGAACTACATTTCTGAATTGTTTAAATTGTCCTAGGGAGAATATTTTACTTTTGTTATTTAAGTGATTCTAATTTTAAAGATTTTACTTTGGCAAGCAGTAAAAAAAAGGGTAGATGAAATAATTTATATGAAACCCTGCGTTTGACTTGAAGTGACATCTAAGTGTGACTCAAATCCAACAACTATTCAGAATCTTCTATTTTTGGCAGTAATATGATTTTGTTGGAAGAGCTCAACCTCAGGAGATTTGAGAGCTATACATACATAGTCCTATTTTAACTTAATAAATCCTTGTGAATCTGTTTTTGTACTCGAGAGCTTTCATTTTTAATGTATTTAACACTTTGCTCATTATTCTTCCTTTCAGTGGCTGTGAGCCACCACAATGTTTGATATTTCTTTTTTTTCCTTTTTTTTTATTGCTTAAAGTATTACAAAGGGTATTACATATGTGTCCATTTTTTCCCCCCGCCCAAGCCAGTCCCCTCGCCTCC
>NW_006288615.1:14317119-14320462 GCF_000327345.1 Myotis davidii | reverse complement strand
CCTGGGATAAATCCTACTTGGTCATGGTGTATGATCTTTCTGATGTACTGCTGGATCGGATTTGCTAAGATTTTGTTGAGGATTTTGGCATCTATGTTCATGAGGGATATTGGCCTGTAATTCTCTTTCATTGTGTTGTCTTTACCTGGTTTTGGTATTAGGGTGATGCTGGCTTCATAGAATGAGCTTGGAAGTGTTCCTTCCTCTTGAATTTTTTGTAGTAGTCTGAGGAGGATAGGTTTTAGTTCTTCCTTGAATGTTTGGTAAAACTCCCCTGTGAAGCCGTCTGGTCCTGGGCTTTTGTTTGCTGGAAGCTTTTTGATGACTGCTTCAATTTCTTCCATAGTTATTGGCCTGTTTGATGTTTCTTTTGGAAACATTTAAAGACCTCTTGCCTGTAAGGCTGTCTGTGATATCTGGGGAGCCTTATTCACAAGGACATCTTTTTGGAAGCCTTCTCTGAACCCCCCAGGTTAAGTGAACCACTTTTGTCTCCACTACCAGTGTGTCCCCCACTCAGTTCTCTCAGTCCTTACTCCTGTAACTCTGGCTTATTCTCTCCATCTCCACTGCTCTTCTTGCTTGGATTACTGTTGTAGTCTCTGAATTGGTTTCCCCGCTTCCAGTCTAGTCTCCTTCCAATACAGTCTCCACACTGCAAGCCTCAGTGGGGTTTTGTTTGTGTTGTTTTATTTTTATGTTGCTAAAATGCAAATGTGATCCTCTTGTTTTAATACCTTCATTCGTTACCCATTGTCAGTAGGTGGAGGGAGCATGTCAGACTCTCCATAAGTTAGTCCAAGCCTGTCTAGCCTCCTCTCTTGTCACTCCTTTCCTGAACATTCTCCTTTCTAAACTTTGTCCGCCTTTGGCACCTGTTGCCCTCTGCCTGAAATGTCCGCTTTGCTTGGATAACTCCTCTTTGTCTTTTAAGGCTTTTGGCACATTTTAACCTGTAAGTCTACCTGACATTTCCCCCTCTCAAATGAGAAAGGTTTATTTCTTTTCTGAAAAATTATGATACATGGCCATTGTAGAAAATGAAAACAACTTCCTCCCCCAAATAAATATAAAAAGAATGAAGTAAGGATCACCTAAAATCGTAACACCCAGATTAAGACTTTAAAACCCCATCCTCATCATTAAACTTTGGTAAGCAAAGCTATTTCTATCTCTTTCCCTAATATTGAAAAATGACATAAAGGTATAATATGCATACTTCTTTGTAATCTGTTTTGTCATCTGTCATGTCTATGAATGGAGTTATACATCATCATTTAAAAGTGGTCATATAGTATTTCATTGTAATAAAAATCGTAATTTAGTTAACTAGTCTTATTCTGATGGGTATGTAGGGTGTGTGAAGTTCAGCAGAGAAGTAGAGCAGTAGGAGCTCTATATCTCTATCTTTATCTCTGGGTCTCTGCACACACACGCGCGCGCGCGCGCGGGCGCGCACACACACACACAATTGGCTTATGCTGTTGTGTGGGCTGACCAACCAAGCACTAAAGTCCACAAGGCAGACAGACAGGAGTGGGAGATCCAGGAGGGAGAGAGCACATGTAGCAGGTGCGGCTTGCAGTGTCTGATCTCTGGGAGGACTTAGAGCCTCTGTTAAAGGGTTTCCAACTGGTTAATAGGTCCACCCAGGATAATCTCCCTTTTTATTAAAGTCAGCTAATCGAGGGACTTTAGTTATATCAGCAAAATCCCTTCACAGCAGTGAGTTTGAATAACCAGGAGGTGTTTTACATGCTATAGGATGACTCTGTTTTCCTAAAGTCTGTGAGAGAAGATTCCTTGTAGCTCACCCTAATCAGAAATATAGTAGAAAGGGAATTCTGGCAAATATTAGTTTGGTCTAGCCAAGTTGATGCATCCTAAAACCATCACAGGTATATGTGATTTTTCTCTGTATAAATAGTGTTTGCATAGGTATGTTTGTATCTAATGAGTAGTTTCTTTGGATAAATTTCTTAAAATGGAAAAGGAATTTGAATTGTTCTTTTAATTCAGTAACATGGAAAGGAATGGTAAAGCATGAATTTTGAACTAGTAGTTTGGGTCGTTGGATTTTTATGTGGTAGATTTAGAAATTTAGAAGAAAGATAAAAACAGTCCTGGATATTGAATGGATTTCAAACCTTTTATAACAGCCTGTGTATTTAAAATTTTGACTTGCATTTTTTTTTTCTTTTAATGACAAGGTATTCCAGTACATTACTTGAGTTTCTGTTTTTGTTTTTTAGAAATTTTTCACTGTCAGTTGAGTATGAATATATCCAAGGGGAGGATTAAACAGCCCTATGTGAGTGGTGTGACCACATTTGGAGCAGTCACTATTGCCAAAAGGATGGTGTGCTATGATGGACAGGCCTGACTGACTTGCACATTCCTGTGCCAGGGTGGCTCCTGACTTTAGGGCTCCACAGTGCCACCAGGTACATAGAAAAGGAGAGAGAGGTGATAAGCACAAGCAGGAGACATCTATGTAGTGTTGATAACTTCCTTCATCTTGCTTTTGCACTGTCTGAATTTTGGAGTAAGAATCAGATCTGGGTTCTTATTTAACTACTTACTAAATGTGTGACCTTGGGCAAATTCTTGGCTTTTTAAGCCTTAAATTTCTTATTTGTAAAATAGCGAATATAAATTATATGTTATTTTAAAATGATGAGAAGAGATATAAAATGCTTAGTGTTGTGTCTGGCATATTGTAAGCACTCAATAATTGTTCATTAATAGTCTTTTTAGCTGTTTACTTATCAGTTTTTCTCTTCTACTGGGTTTTGCCTTTAACTTCCTATGTGAAGATATGTTTGGTCAAGATTTTAAAAGTTATTTATAAATAGAATACAAAATTTATTTCAATAATATAAAACATCTACAGTTATTACAATTATTAAAGTTACTCCTATAACAAATGATTCTAAGATACTTGTTTCAAGATTATACATTTGATAAACTCCAACCATATCCTCCTATCTAATAATAGGCAAACATGGTAATTAACTGTAACTTCACTACCCTTCCCATTGGCTAATCAGGGTGATATGCAAATTAACTGCCAACCAAGATGGCGGCCGGCAGCCAGGCAGCTGAAGTGAACAGGAGGCTTGCTTGCTCCAGTGATGGAGGAAGCCAACGTTCCCCGCCTGCCGCTGCCGGCTCTGAGCTCTGGATGCAACAGTGTTGCAATTATAGAAGCTAAACAAACTCCAGATACCTGCTTTCAGCCAGCTGCAGCCTTGGAGCTGGGAGCTACAACAAAGTTTCAATTACAGAAGGTAAATAAATCCCAGAATAAAAAGAAAAAAAGGAGAGGTTGGGAACTTCAGCA
>NW_006288615.1:14311465-14316518 GCF_000327345.1 Myotis davidii | reverse complement strand
GACACACACTGACCACCAGGGGGCAGATGCTCAATGCAGGAGCTGCCCCCTGGTGGTCAGTGTGCTCCCCCAGGGGGAACTCTGCTCAGCCACAAGCTGGGCTGATGGCTGCGAGTGTGGTGGCTTTGCCTGCCTCCTCTGCAGCACTAAGGATGTCTGACTGCCAGCTTAGGCCTGATTCCCCAGGGAGCAGGCCTAAGCCAGCAGGTGGACATTCCCTGAGGGGTCCTGGACTGCGACAGGGCACAGGCTGGGCTAAGGGACCCCCTCCTCCAAGTGCACAAATTTTTGTGCACTGGACCTCTAGTTTATCTGTAATAATAAAAGCATAATATGCTAATTAGACCGGATGAAGCCAGGACTGCGAGGGAAGCCTGTGTCATGGGTGCCAGAGGGAAGCCAGTGCCGGCAGCCAGGGGAAGGAAGGCCTACTCTTGCACAGATTTTGTGCATCGGGCCTCTAGTCTTTACTATAAAATAGAATTTTTGGTATAGGTCATAGATATACATATATCCTGAGTCTTTTTCAGTACAGGCAGATTTATTAGTGCCCAAAAGTTTTAGCTTTGAAAACTTAGCTGATAATTATCTGATCACTATATGAAAAGTAAGCGTCCCTTTTTGAGCCACTGTGCTAGATGACTGATATACATAATTGCTAATGTTAGTAATTTGATCCCGTTAGATAGGTGTTGTTATTTTATAGATGAAGAAATTGAAGTTCCCTTAGGTAAGGAAGCAACAAGGTTAGGAACAGGCCATTGAAGGAAGACAGAAGAAGTGAGTTCTAAGTTCATCTCTGCCTCTTTAATGATCTTGGGCAGACCTTTCTTTACTACAGTTTCCTTATTTTAAAAGGGGGATAATGTATTTTATAATATATATTAAACACCTAGTATATGGTGGTACATGATGAATGTTCAATACAAGGTAGCTTCTGTGATTACTTTTATTACCTAAGAGCCTTTGAGGATGTTATCCCGTAACCATTTTAGACAGCAGAAAATGTCCAAAGTGCCTTTATTTTTATTAACTCATATACCATCTTTTCTGAATGATCTTATTACTTCCCAATGTCTTGCTATATTTTAAGCATATTGGTTAATTTTGTCATACTGTAATTATTCATCTTTTGAAATCACGACAATATCTGTCTGTTCTTTATTTAGAAGCTCAAAACTATATAAAGAATGAGAAAAGAAGACTTGGAATATTTCATTTATCTCGTTGTGGGCATGTGGGTACTTAATTATTTAAATACATTAATAACTTCATTTTAGCAGTAGGTTAGTTTATGGTATGATCTGGGAAAGTAGTTTTACAGGTTCCATGGAATCCATATGTAAAAATATTGAAAGTAAGTATAATGAAAGCAGGCATGTTAAAAATTTTTTGTTTTTATATCAGTAATAAAGTGCTTCTATTTCATCCCATTTCCACATGAGTACTGGGAAATCTGGACTTGAAAAGCATTCAGAAGGGTTGTAGAGGTGCAAAGAAATGGAAAACATACCTTAAAAGTCCTTTATAAAATAGAAGTGATGCTATTGTTCAGAAGGTTTATTGAAAATGAAGAAAATGATAATCAAGGCTTTTAAATATGCATGTCCAAATATCTGAGGCTGATAACTGCAACAGATAATTGAAAAAAACCCACAAAACAACCCCAAACACAATGCCTTTAATTCGTTTGTTCTTGAAAATAAAGATATTTTGTTAGTTATAACCAGTATTTGGAGGATCCTCCAGTATGGAGGAAGGCACTGAGGAATTATTGAGAAGTTATTGAACTGGCTGTTACATTTCAGAGAATCTTTGATTCATGTTAGCTATATGAATAGTCTCGTGTTATAGTGTTAGCACTTTGGCACATGTGAAGTAGATACAGAAGGGGCAGATGGAGAAGCAAAACCAAGACAAAAATTGGTTATACTTCAGATTAGAGGCTTAGAGGCAAAGTACAATTTTTTGACGGTAGTGTGGCTATTTTAGTTTATCATACTTGTATTCATGAATAGGTTGGAAGCCAAATTCTTAGAGGAAGTGTTCTGTTGCCTTTTGGAAAACTTGGATGTGTTAAGATCACTTGAAAGGCTTCTTTTGATCTTGAAATAGTCTGTAGTTAAACATAATGCGAGTTTTAATTTTCTTGTGTGCTTTATTAACATTTTATACTCTGAAATTAAATGACTTTTTGTTTTTAACTTAAAGGTTTTGGTGATGGGTGCCCCATAAAATTAGTCACTCTTATTTCTATGAAGACATTTGAGTTATTGTTAGGTCAAGCCTTCCATATTTGAGTGAAAATTGAAAGAAAACATTATCAAACTTCTTAACATTTTTCAAACATTTTAAAAATTTCTTGATAAGCAGTTATCAGATGGACTGAAATACCAAATGGAGGATGAGGTATTAATTTCAGGCTTCTCATTTTTTCAGAAATGTTACAATATTCAGCAAATCCATCTACAGACATTTGTGTAGAAGTATTTGCCTTGCCAGTAAGAGAAATGCATGTTTTAATTTTTTATTGCTTTGTAAATGATCCTCTATTCTTGAACACTTTTATTATTTTTGTACTCTCTATAAATGAATCATGGTTTTGGACTTTTCTACATCAGTAATAAAAATTAAATTTGATTGGTTAGTAATAAAGAAGGTTCATTTCATAAAAACAATCATTTGCCCATGACAATTCCCATTAACTGTAACTTGTGTTAGCAAAATAGAAACCATAAAAAGCATTTCATTGTGCTTATACACTTAGCTATGTTTTTGTGCTGATTATATATTTTTATCTCTAAGAATTCTTATGTCATAGAAGCTTCTTTATGACTTAACCTGCCTTTGGATGAAAAAAAAAAAAGACTTTTGTATATAGTTGTATATATCAGTGAATACAGCATCCTTAGATATTTTTCCCTTCAGGTCATATTTCATTACTTGGTCAAACTAGAGCACTAACTGGAACTTCATACAAAAAAATTATCATTTGTTAGCCATGAAGAGGCCATCATTACGCCAGCATTTATTTCTGTAAGATAATATTGACAGATGGTACGTTAGTGGTCTGGCCTTTTATCCACCCCCTTTTCTTTTGATTAATCTTTATGTTGTAGGAAAATATTTTGGCATCATGAATTATAAGCAATGTTCCTAATTTTCTTATATATTAAAAGATACATCATGAGAAATAATATAAAAATAAAAGTTACTATATTTTTTTCATTAGACATTGGCATTGTTATTTTTACTATTCATCAAGTTAGCATTCTGGTTAGGTTAGTGGATGAGAACTAGTTATTTAAAGTTATCTGCATGGTAATTGATATTTGTTCTTTAGTTGAGATTGTGAATTGTTCTTGATGTAGTTTTTCCTAAAACAGACTTCTCCTTATTGCTGTATACTTGTACCAATTTTCTTGTGTATAACATTTGGTGGTGGTTTGGCGAAGAAAATAATTTTAATATTAATATTAAAATAAATATTTAGAAAGGGAGATATATTTTAGAAATCATGGAATGTAGTTTATAGACAAGTATAAAATATATTTATTATTTACTATTTTATATTATATTTGTTTCATAGGTAAATGACTTTACTAATATTTTATAAAATGATTAGGGTAAGATTTGAGTTTAGCTAGTATAATTAAGTCATTTTTCTCTTGGGTTCTCTTTTTTTCTAATTTCCTGCATAATGTAGCAACTGCCATCAGACCAGAGTTTATGATTGTGGTAAGCCATTGTGGCCACTGGATTCCAAATTCTGGGGACTAGGAGCCAAGGAGTTGTTATGTGGTAAGGAAGTTGGAGAGGGAAATTTTAGAAAGGTAGTTTCAAAGTAATGGGTTAATAAAATGGAACTGATTGGTAGATGGATGGAAATGTCAGAATCGGTGCCTGAAGCAGCATAGTGGAGTTTATGAAAGTAACATGGTCAGGAATCAGTTTGATAACTGATTTAGATGAACAGAGGGAATTCTGAAGCTTCATATGAATAAGCGTTTAATTTTGTCTTTCATGCTAAATCTGTGACTAATAGTAATTATTAAAATATTAGAGGCCCAGTGTGCAAAATCACGTGAGACCCAGACCTGCTGTGCCAGCAGACCCCAGACCCACCCTGCACGAGCCACAGGTCCCGCCTCCACCACGCCAGCCCCGCCTCGCCCCGCGAGCCATGAGTCCCGACCCGCGAGAGGTGCTCCATGCACCTCCTGGTGACCAGATGTGGTCGTGATGCCATAATGGTGTCATGACCACAGGCCTTTTATGATGTAGATAACTCTTCAGTTTTTGTTGTAGTGTATAAACCAGACCACAAATTATGGCTACTATACATCTGTTTTATTACCTTCATGGATCCTGTGTGCCAGTAATTCAGATAGGCCACAGGAGGGATGGCTTGTGTCTACCTCACAATGTCTGAATTCTCAGCTGGAAAGAACCAAAGGCAGAGATGATCCAACATTTGTGGCGGGGAGGAGGACCAGGCCTGCAGGGAAGGGAAATTGGGGGCAATCAGGCTGGCAGGGGAGCAGTTAGGCGTCAATCAGGCTGGCAGGGGAGCGGTTACGGGGTGATCAGGCTGGTAGGCAATCAGAAGTGGTTAGGGGCAATCAGGCAGCCAGGCAGGCGAGCAGTTGGGAGCCAGCAGTCCTGGATTGTGAGAGGGATGTCCGATGTCCGACATCCCCCGAGGGGTCCCAGATTGGAGAGGGTGCAGGCTGGGCTGAGGGACAACCCCCACCCCCCAGTGCATGAATTTTGTGCACCGGGCCTCTAGTTTTATATAAATGGAATCATACAATGTATTTTCTTTAGTGTCTGGCTTTTTTCACTGGGCACAATGCTTTTGAAGCTCATCCCTGTTGTAGCATCTACACTAATAAAAGAGAAACATGGTAATTGGCGTATGACCGCTACCCTTTTCATTGGCTAATCAGCGAGATAATGCAAATAACTGTCAGCAAGGATGGCAACCAGCAGCCAGGCAGCTTGAAACTAACATGAGGCTTGCTTGCCTCAGTGACGAAGGAAACCGTTCCCT
>NW_006288615.1:14307508-14310761 GCF_000327345.1 Myotis davidii | reverse complement strand
CAGGTCATTATCTCCCGAGGGGTCCCAGACTGCGAGAGGGCACAGGCTGGGCTGAGGGACCCCCTTCCCCCCCGAGTGCACAAATTTTTGTGCACCGGGCCTCTAGTATATTAATACTTGGTTCCATTTTCTTGCCAAATAGTATTGTATGAATATACCACCTTTGGTTTATCCATTCACCAATTGATGGTCATTTGTTTCTAGTTTTTGACTATTGTGAATAATGCTGTTGTGCTCATTCACGTACAGGTCTTTGTGTGGATATATGTTTTTTTCATTTCTCCTGAGTGAATACCTAGGAGTAGAATTGCTGGGTCATATGGTAATTTTGTATTTAACATTTTGAGAAATTACCAACCTTTTTATATTTCCATCAATAATGTATGAGAGTTCCAGATTTTCCACATTCTATAAATATTTGTTATTTTGTCTGTCTTATTGATAATAGCCATTCAAGTGGTTATGAAATGGTATGTTGTGATTTTGATTTGTATTTCCCTAATGACTAATGATCCTGAATATCTTTTCATATGCTTGTTGGCTATTATCTGCTTAAATGTCTATTTAGATCCTATGCCCATAAAATTTTGGGGGGTTATTTGCCTTTTTTATTATCCTATATAATAAAGAGGTAATATGCAAATTAACCATCACTCCAACACACAAGATGGCCGCCCCCATGTGGACACAAGATGGCCAGCAGGGAGGGAAGTTGTGGGCAATCAGGCCAGCAGGGGAGGGCAAGTTAGGGGTGACCAGGCCGGCAGGGGAGGGCAGTTAGGGGCAAACAGGCCGGCAGGGGAGCAGTTAGGCATCGATCAGACTGGCAGGGGGTGATCAGGCTGGCAGGCAGAAGTGGTTAGGGGCAGTCAGGCAGGCCAGTGAACGGTTGGGAGCCAGCAGTCCTGGATTGTGAGAGGGATGTCCGACTGCTGGTTTAGGCCCAATCCCAGTGGGCCAGTCGGACATCCCTCGAGGGGTCCCAGATTGGAGAGGATGCAGGCTGGGCTGAGGGACACCCTCCCCCCCTCCCCCCGCACGAATTTCATGTACCAGGCCTCTAGTTGAGTTATTAAAGTTCTTTGTATATTCTGGATATAAGCTTTATAAGTCTTAGAAAATTTTAACTGCTGTCACCATCATCATCATCATCAACATCATCATCTGCCTAGGTAGAAGTCTGGGTAGTGTTTGACGAGAAGAAGATAGATTCTCATTATTCTCTTGTTTCATTTGGGCTCTAACGTTGGGTTGTGGGGAAGAAATTCTGCCCTCTACTAGTTTTCCTGAATTTTCAATCTGTTTTGCTTTCTATTTTCTGCTTCATGAATGGCAGGATATTAGAATCCATTTGCCTTAATTCTATATTAATAATATAGAATTAATTCTTTATTATTCATTAATGTGTCCTCACTTTGGATCATTTTAATTTTTTGTTTATCACTTGTTACAAATGAATGGGTGGTTGAGGATATTGATGAGGGATTTATGGGATAAGTTGTATTTGCCATTGGCTTCAGGGCCCTTATTTCAATCTAACGTAGTCTGTAATCATTGTATCTGCACTTGTTTCCAATATATTCTTTAAGTAACTGCTATGATCTAAATTTTTGTGTTTCTCCCAAATTTATGTATGAAATCTTTTTCCCCAAGGTAATGGTATTAGAAGGTGGGGCCATTGGGAGTTTACTAGGTCATGAAGACAGAGTCCTGATGATTGGGATTAGTGCCCTTATAAAAGAGGCCCCAGAGAGCTCCCTTTCCCTGCTGCCATGTGAGAACATAGCTAGAAGTCAGTAGTGAATGACCTAGAAGAGGACCTTCACCAGAACTTGACCATGCTGTTCTTGGACTTCCAGCCTCCAGAACTGTGAGAGATATATTTCTTTGGTTTATAAGCAGCACAAATGGACTAAGACAGTAGACTTACAGCTAATGATACAAAATGCTACCTGCCAGTTTTTTTAGGTTTATGGAAATGACATCTTACACTGCACTTCTCCATTTTTTTTCACATGAGCCACTTTCTGACGTAAACATTGCTCTCTGGCTATTGAGGTGATGGGAGATGGGTTTTAAACTTTTTTTCTGGGAAGAGTCACTTCCTCCTAACATAACGTGTGTAATATCATTAAACATCCCCTATGAAACAGTAGCTCAGGGCCTCCCTATTTAATCATTTCATTATCAGTGATATCTGAGATATAGTGTTATCTTTGAATTGTACTATAGTTTGCATTGTTTTTGAATTTAATACGTAGCTCTTAAAAATCTAGTTTTAATAAAGTTACATGTTATCATATTTTAAGTCTAAACATTTTAAAAATCTACTTTAAATAAGGCCTTCATTTCATAACTGTTTAAAACTTGTTAGGTTTTGAAATTAATGTCTGTTGGTATCACTGAGATCATCAGAATAGTATTTATGTCAAATTAGTAAATTTATTTTCTTCTTTTCTCTTTGTGTGTTGCCGTAACTTGTCCATGTTTAAGAGCTGTCAAATGCTCTTTGAGCATTATGTTATATTCGTAGTATTTGTATTTACACCTTTGGCAGAAAGCCATTCAAATTTGGAGGTAGGCTATACATGTTTCTTACTCCTTTTGTATAGCACTGTCTACATTGTCTTTGGAAGCTGAAGAGATGACATCTATGAGCTTTTGGGATCCAGTTGCCTAAGGATAAACTGTAGTTTACTTCATTAGTGCACAAATGATAGGTTTGTGTAGAGTTATTATAACATTAATCAATTTGATGGATTAGAAATATGACAGCACTGAAGCAGCATGTAATATTAGTGCTTATTATTCTACAAATTATGTCTTTACCTACATTCATATGCCAGAGGAGTCATGTTGTACATTAAGAATGCAGAATTTAAAAACCAACAACAA
This sequence comes from Myotis davidii, assembly GCF_000327345.1. Classification (NCBI taxonomy): domain Eukaryota; kingdom Metazoa; phylum Chordata; class Mammalia; order Chiroptera; family Vespertilionidae; genus Myotis; species Myotis davidii. Next base: position 14,307,866 of record NW_006288615.1, on the reverse strand, counting down.
TATAGGGCACTGCTTTTCATGGCCTTTCTCTTGTCCTCTTAGGTTAGATCATCAAGAGATTGACTTGGGAATTAGATTTGTTTATTAGGTCATAGCACTTTCATACTGATATACCCTGAATTGAATGGAATAGAAAGATCATCTACTACCACAATGACTTGTCACCCAACCTGATACTTGAAAGAATACCTCAGGTAAAAGGTAGAGTCTTTAAGTGATCTAGGGATAGATATATATACATACATACATACATATGTATGTATGTATGTATGTATGTATGTATGTATATATATCCCTAAAATTTATTGGCCAGTAGTCATTTCTCTAAAAATTATAATGTCATTTGTGGATTATAGAG
>NW_006288615.1:14298490-14307234 GCF_000327345.1 Myotis davidii | reverse complement strand
CGGGGGTGCAGGAAGAGATAAAAAAAAAAAGTACTTGTATCCATGGATATAAGCTTAATCAATGGACACAGACAGTAGGGGTATGAGGACATGTGCTGGGGGGTTGGGGTGGTTGGGGAGAGATCAATGTGGAAAAAAGGAGACATATGTAATACTATTTGTAATACCTTAACTAATAAAGAATTAAAATAAATAAATAAAAAAATTATAATGGATTAGTAGTGAAGAATATTGATTTTTTTGGGTTCTATTGTATTGGTTGATAAAACTTAAAAATAGTAGGTACCTTAAAGATAATTAAAAGAGAAGCATATATATATTTTGGGGGGCTGTGGGTGTTTCTTTACAATGTGTGCATTTTTAACACTAATTTATTTATGCATTATTAAGTTTATCTTATGACTTTCAAAAATCCAAGTATATAGATCCCCTCTCTCTCTTGTTTTTTAAACTTTGTTCTCCAATATAAATACTCTTAGGCATAGAGAAAGTTTCTTTGAAAAATTTAAAAATACTCATTTGGATTAAAAAACCCCTCTCTATTCCATTGAAGATTGAAATCATAAGAGGCATCTCCTTTGCTCCTGGTAAAAGAGATACTAAATGTAATCATTTTGCTTGGGCAAAATTGGAAAATAAGTAAAGGACTAGGTGGATAAAAGACTTTTAATAATGTTAATTGGAGAGAAACCTTGTTATGTAGTCACTAAGAGTACCTTAAATTGTTGCTTTGGTATGAAAATGATATAGTCGTTTCTTATTGAGAAACAATAAATTTCTGAAAGGTGGGTAGTTTTACTTTGGAACTCTTGTATAAAAGATATCAGCTTTAAATGATGCTTAGATTAAAACATTTAAATCTTGCTTAATTTGAATTTTATATTTTGGAATGCATTATTATAAATGCCATATTCAGTTTGGAGCAATTGAGAATCCAAGGCTTTAATAAATAATCTCAGGACCATAGGAATTTTTCACATTCTAGGAACTTACTGTCTTGAAAGGGAGATAAGATATTGACACAATAAAAGAATAGAGTAGAAAGTAATATATGCTCTAAGACAAGTACAAACTGCTATGGACAGTGTAGATAAAAGAGAAATTAGGTTTGATAAGTTAACAAAAGCCTTCTTGATGGAGGTAGCATTTTAACTTGGTCTTGAGAAAGGTATAGGATTTAAGTTTGTGCTGCTGAAGGAGCATTCTGGACAGAAGGGAATAATTTGAGCAAAGTCACGAATGTGAGAAACTATGAAATGTATGGGGAAATTTGAAGTGCTCTCACACTTGCCCCCAAAAAGGGTTCTGTTGTTAGGTAGATAAGGTAGGCAGATATCCCTTCTTCTTCCCATTAATTTGTGTGTGTTCTTTCTAAGCTTTTTCTATGGTCAGTAAAGGATTTTACTAAAATAGAGGAGGATACTTCTTTGTTCAAGGGTACATGAATGGCTGGGTTCTCTCCTAAAATTTCTAAAAGGTAGTTATTTAACTAGATCAGTGTTATCCTTGAAAGTACAGGACTAAACTATTGGAACTTGGATTTCAATTTTTAAAAACTCTACTTTCATTTTTAGTGTATGTTTTATAATGGATGTGATTTATTAGCTCAGGAATACCAACCATATGATTTCTAAATCTATTTGGGCCTGCATGCGCATATATTTTATTGATGGGGACATGAGATTTAAAGCTGGTGATCCCTGAGTTGGTTTTAGAATGTGGAAAGGGGATTAGTGAGATTACTTATCAATGGTTGAGGGCCTTATATTAGTTTTAGGAGGGTTATAACAGTAATATCTCATGAAAACTACATATTTGATATAAAATACATAAACAGATTTCCAATGTTAAGGGTCATTGCATAGGTAAATTTATAGAATTAAATTCTGCCAACTATTTCAGGCAGGTGTTAAATATTTTTACAGTTGTGTTATTGGTTGTGGTATTAAAGTTTCTGGGTAAAGTTTCCTTTTTTAGGGCATGTTGTGTAGTTTCCTAATCTCTGCTGCATTCTTAGCCTAAATGGTAACAGATTGATAATAATAATGATAGTGAATAGAAAACATTCATTCAGCCAAAATCTACTGATTGCCTATAAGGTGCTAGGGTTCTAGGGATGAAGTGGTAACAAAAACTGGAAATGGGGACTTATGGTGTTTTTATGTTCTTGGGAGAGATAAACAATCAAATAATACTGACTTCTATGTCAAAATGTTGACTGTGTTAACTGGTACAATGGAGTGTGCATGCTCTTCAAGCTTGCAGAGTGTTTGAACTATTCAGGGAGGTCAAAGAAGGCTTTAGGCCCAGTGCAAAATGAAAACGAGAGGCCCCTTGTTCAAAAGTATTCCAGGATTGAGATAGCACAACATTAAACCAAGGGTGGAGCCTCTCTAAGTGTAGGCCTGTGCATCTGCTCAGGTTGCATGTCCATGAAATTGGCCCAACCCCAGGAAGTGATGTTTGAGTAGAGATGTGAGGACACAGAAGGATGGGAAGATTGCTCCAGGGCAGAGGAGACAGACAGCCCAAATGAATCTCTAGGGCAGGAAGGAATGGTGCTCACTCAGGAACAGGATGAAGGCCAGTGTGGCTGGAGTACAGAGTGGGTGGAGTGGAGTTATGCTGAGGCCAGAGAGTAGAGAGAATTATGTGTAAGGCCAAACTGACAATTCTGATGTTTATTTCAAGAGCCACACAAACTATTGATGTATGTTAAGCATAAAGTTTACTTTTTGTCTAATAATACCAATAACTTGCACCTTGATAGCATTTGACAGCATTCTCTCTCAATCCCCATTTCCTACTAGCCTTCTATTCAGAAACTTTTAGCTACGTCTTTTATATTTATTCTAAGTTTGGCCCTTCTCTAAGGCAGGTTTAAAAAGACATTTCATATCAGTGTATACTTTTGCTGGTAGAAATTGAAAATATGATGGATGAATTTTGAAATTTTATTCACTCTTGAATTAGACAACACTGGTGGTTTCCAGAGGGAAGGGGGTAGGGGACAGTAAAGGGTAAAGGGGGCAAATATATGGTGACAGAAGATGATTTGGATTTGGGTGGTGGGCACATAATGGTGGGCAGATAATATTAACCAATGTCACTCCAATAAATTTAATAAAAATAAAATAAAATAAAAAGACTTAGTCTGTGGTCTAAAACATTTTAGGTTGACTGAAGTAAAACTTGTAGGAGATGAAAATGTTTTATTATTGTTTTAAAAATTTTTCTTTTCAAATACTACAGATTTTTAATCATCATCATAATTTTAAGTTCATAATCTCTCTGTTACGTAGGGTCAGAAACTAGGGGTGGGTATTGACTTGCCTCACCTTGGGAAGAGGCGTGGGGAAGAAGTTGTATTTTTGGACTTTGTCTTTCACATAATAGGCAGTCTCAATAAAAAGGCTTTAATTAATATTACCCAAACCAAGAAATAGGCTTTGTACTTTGCTATGTGTGGGTGATAATGTTTACGATTCATGGACTTATAAAGGCAGTTGTAGAGCTCATTTTCTAGATAAAAATCTGCATGGTTGATTTGTAGATCTACACAGCTTAGGATTTTCACTTTGGACACTATCGCATAACAAGCTAGTCCTTTCTTGTGCCATGTCATGCTTAAAATGTAATTATTTGAGCTGCTTTAGGTAGGCGACGCATTTAAATCGGTGATATTTGTATACTCTCAACTACTCATGGGTGAGATAGGTAGCTAATCATTCTCTGCCTCATCTAGCATTTCTTGCCACCTGGTCTATGGATGCACTGGAATTCCAGGCTGTTAAAATAACATGATTAAATAGGTTTCTGTCAGCCGTCTTGCCTTCTCTTTTTAAATGGTAGGTTCTAGCTGAGAAGATAGTATCAGACGTTTTGGCCATTACTTTCCAAGAATTTCTTTTCAGTAATAATTTCTGATTTGGAACATAGTTTGCATCCTGGATCAAGAAAAGCATAGCACTTTCACCCCCATTTTCAGCTTTTGGTTCTTAATAGCAGAGCTTTTAGTATTTGTAGGCAACTTCTTTGTTCTTATTTGCAGTTAGGCAGTATGTTGGAAGATTTCTTTTACTTTCACATATGTCTGTTGTAGTATATCTGAAGAATCTATGGGGGTGATGATAAATTAACTCAACATAAATTACTGTTTATATGAGAACTTGATACTGCAGAGTAGTGAAATAGTTTCTGATTTATCAGAGAACACTTAAATTATTTTCAGCATGTATTTAATGCTAAGGGAATGCTATTCCATTGTTTTTAAAAATTTAAATCTATGTCACATGTGTGTATAAAACAGCTAACCAACAGTTAATATGTAATTAGAACATCCATTGCTTTAACATAGTTGATAATATTAAGTTCAGTACCAAGGACATTTTTTCCACTGATTTTTTTAGAGAGAGTGGGAGGGAGGGTGGGAAGAGAGAGAGAGAGAGAGAGAGAGAGAGAGAGAGAGGCATTGATGTGAGAGTCATACCATTTGGTTGCCTCCCACATGCTCCTTGACCTGGCCAGGGATTGAACCTGCAACCCAGGTATGTGCCCGTGACTGGGAATCTAACCTAGGACTTTTCCATGTGCAGGTTGATGCTCTAACCATTTAGCAATACCAGCCAGGGCAGTTCAGATAAAATTTTGATTAGCCAAAATATTTAGGGAATAGAGTAGTAGGTTTAACCAAAATATCCCTTTTCTTTTTTTCAACACACAATTAATGAACACCAACTATACGCACAACATGATACAGAAGATATACCATATATAACACATCTATATCCTCAAGGAACTTAGTTTCAAGATCTTTGAAATTTTTGTAAATTTTATTCCTATGCTTTATTGCTTTAATAATATTAATATAGTACATACAATTGAATCTTTGATGATGTAGGGTCTTATAATGAATGAACCTCATTGTATTGTTTCTCATATAGATGTAAACAGTGTAGGTGTGCTGACCATACAATTTATCCTAAAAGGTTATTTTTGAGTAATTTGCTGATGTCAGCTTGTTTTTGTTTCCCTGACTTTTTATAAAACTGTATTACACAGGTTAATTGGGTTTCTTACTGCAATTTTACTTTGTTAAAAAGTTTACAATAACATAATAAATATTTAGTTTCACTGCCTTTTTGGTATGTGTGTTGAAACTCAGTAGCCTTTATGTGTATGTATAATGTGGTGGATAATAGCATATAAAACTATGTATGTTCATTATTTGCTTGGCGATTTCATGGTATTAACCTTAAGTATGAGCTTAATTTTGTGTAGCCCAAACTAAACCAAAGCAAAGCTAGCATTTATAATTTATAATACTACTATTACGTTTTCCTTTTTATTCTAAAGTGTAAATAAAAGCGAGTTAAGGAGTCACCTTATCCCTGGGACTGTTTTAGTGCATCTTAAATGATCATTCATAAGAAAAAAAATACTTCACATACATACATTTCTTTAAAAAAGTCAGCTGGAGTTATATATTAAATGATAACTTATTGTTATATCACAGAAACTGTATTATAAACAGAATAAGAAAATACTAATTATTATCAAATTTCATGTACTTAATTTACTTTTTTCCTGAGAGCAAATGTAGTTACTATGCCAGAATTGGTGATTCTGATGTTTTATGGCTTTTACAAAGGACAATTCAACAAATCATATCCTATATATTCTATAAGTGGAAATGTTGCTTCTTAAGTGCAATTGATTAGATAGAATGTAAATCTAGTGCTTTTTCCAAGCACTGATAAGTTACTAATATTTTTGTAGCTAACTAGTCTTCTGTAGATGAATGGTTAAGAGTCAAGGTCAAACCTGACTTTAGGCCTAAAATTAACTTTATCAGCTTTGACACGGTAGGTACTTACTGCTTCGTCATGCTACTCTCCTTCGATTTTGTGGGGTGGTGGTGGTGGGGTCAAGGCAATGAAATGTTCTAGAATACAGCAGGATTCCACTATATGTTTAAGTACTACCAGCTTATAAAGCAACATGCACAGCATCATACAGATATATTTGATTCTTTCATGCATTGTTGTCTGTTTGAAAATTTACTTTGTTAAATGTTTACAGTGAAATATAAATATTGTTTCACTATTTTTATAGCGAATCAGAATTCAGTATCTTTATATATATGAGTAACATTTTGGATATGTCTGTGTTTGAAGGAGGCTAAAGGAATAGTAGCATATAGGCTAAGTTTGTTTTTTCAATTCTTACTTTCGATTGGGCAAGATATCTTCCACTTCCTCCCCATAACAAACAAACAAACAAAAAACAAATGACCACCAAACAATAAACCAAACATGCATTTAAAACATTATCTAACCTACTTACACAGGTTACCATAGAATCTAAGGTAGTGTGAGTAGTTGCCACAGTTAAGGTAACTTGGCAATTGACTTTAAATGCTCTAGACCAGTGGTTCTCAACTTTCCTAATGCCGCGACCCTTTAATACAGTTCCTCATGTTGTGGTGACCCCCAACCAAAAAATTATTTTCGTTGCTACTTCATAACTGTAATTTTGCTACTGTAAACAATATGTAATTATATAAGTGTTTTCCGATGGTCTTAGGCGACCCCTGTGAAAGGGTCATTCGATCCCCAACGGGGTCGCGACCCACAGGTTGAGAACCGCTGCTCTAGGCGAATGCATGTGCTTATTTAACTTGGTGGGTTATTCATATGTTTTTGCCCTATGTGCCTAATTACCACTGCCTTGTTTCCACAGCTGTAGAACCTTGGCCTGAAAATGCTACATTATATCAGCAACTGAAAGGTAGGAACTTGCTCACAATTAAAAATGGCCTTGCATCAAAATATATCTATTAAAAAAATTCCTTCAATAATATAATTTACTGCAAGGAGAACATAAAACATAAAAAGGGCTTCCCTTGTATAATTTGTCTAAGAGATTTTGCCTAAACTTGTATCTGCCAGTGTAAACCAACTATTCATGGCCTATAAGGTCCTTAGTTTATTATTGACTCATTATATTGGCTGCTGTAGGCAGTGTAAAATGATGTGGTTGCAGGAGCAGTTGGCAGATTTACTGCACCAATAGCTGACACAGCAGATTTTTGAAGTCCTGTGGTAAAGTGGGCTTGCAGTAAAAAGGAACTGTTAAAATGTATAGGCCAGGATGTTCAGGCTCCCTTTAGCAGCTCTTCATATATCATCAGATCACATTATGGACCCCATTTGGGGCTCAGCAGCCTGCTACAGTTGTCAGAAGACTGCAAAGTAATGAAGACTAATAGGCAGCAGCCCTAGTCTTCTAAGCATGGAATTTTTATTGCAGTGAACTTGTCATCTTTCTTTTGTGTGACAGACCTAAACACACTGTGCAATATTAACTGCAAGCTGGTTTTATATGATTTCAAATAGTTTTAACTAGAGAGGTTTGAGTAGATACAAATAGTACTTAATTTTAAAATATACTTAATTTTAATGAAAAGAAGAGGAATATCTTGAAAACTTGAAAAATGAATTTGTTTTTAAGTGAGCGATTTTAATTATATATTGCTGATAAAAATGTGATAATTAATCAGTTTTAGAGGAAATAGTCTTGTTTTATAATTGTTTACATACAATGATAATATAATCAAAATTATAATTAAATAGCATTGATCTAGAACTTAATACTTATGTTACTAGAAGGCTATATCTTTTTAAAAATAAGAATAATTTTTAAAAATAAAAATATATCTGACTTGGTTAGCAATCACTTTTGACTCAAACATTTTATTGTATTTCCACAGGGGAGCAAATTTTGCTTTCTGACAATGCCGCTTCCCTTGCTGTGCAGGTAAATATATAAATAATGTAACATTTTTTCATTTTGAGTTGGAAATCCCCCCCCTCCCCCAGATAATTTGATGCGGTCTGTTTAGAATTTTCGTGTGATTTACAATGATCAATATAATCTCTTCTGTGAAGGTTAAGTTTATTACATAATATTATTCAGTTAATTGTCAGTATATAAAATAAGCATAAAATTTTCATTATTTGTTCTTTTTATAAAAAATTACTTTTGCAAAAGTACTACTTTTGGCTAGAGATGATGGTGTTGATTTTTTGGGGTGATATGTTCATTTACAGACACAGGATTACTTCCTAACTTATTTGTGAAGATTTATTCACCACATATTTTAAAGCATTATTTTCTCATTATACTCATTCTAACATTAATTCATTTGATAATCTTGAAGCAGACATATTCTTCTCTAGTAATTTTTTATATACTTATTGATTACATTCGTGTTTATCCCCAAACAACTTATTGAATGCAATAGCTCTTTACGTTGAATACCACAGTTGTATAATCCAAAAAAGATTAGTGGTTCTATAAATTTTAAATTGTACTATAGGAAGAATGGGATTCTTGGGGATTATTTGCTTTAACAAAAGAAAGAAATGTTCATGTGGTTATAGAATTATAATTATTCAAACGTTTTACATACTTAGCTGCTGTTTATTCAGTTAGTTTACATAATTTGAATTACAAAGAGAATTTTTTTTTGGTCCAGCATCGAAAAGATAACTTAAAAGAGAAATGTAAGACATGTGATATTTATTGGAGATGAGACTGTAAGCATCTTGAGGACAGAAAGGAAGAAAAGGAACTGTGAACTTCTGCTGTGTTCTAGGCATGATGTTAGGCACTTGGTTATCTCATTATATTTTTGTATTCACTTGGTATCCTCTGGGCTTAATAACTATGTCTAATGCATA
>NW_006288615.1:14293500-14298416 GCF_000327345.1 Myotis davidii | reverse complement strand
AAGGAGAGATGAAAAGGAATCTATTGAATAATAACTTATTTGTATAAGTCTGAGTATCTTTAAGTTTCTTTCTTTTTGAAGATTTGTATCTTTTTAGAAAATAAATTATGTTTATTTTATTTATTTACCTTTATCTTTAGGCACTAGCATTATAACTAGTGCATATTCTTATGTTAACTTTTGAGAAGCAGAAATTTTAGTTGGTTATAGGCAATAAATATGGATTTTATACTGCTATTTAACTTTTTAAAAATTATTTATTTATTTATTTTTGTAAGGGAAATAGAATTTAAGTTTAGCTTTTAAATACTAATAACATGGTGTCTAGAATATATAGGGTGTCCCAAAATTCACGCAAGATTTGAATTTTGCGTGAGCATTAACAACAACAACAGAAAAGCCTAATTTTACTTGGTTTATTGAATCAGATTCTAATATCTGTTGCCCTTTGATTTCAATCCCTTCAATTTGATAAGCATTACCAAGTGCCAATTATGGCTCAGGAGCAGGGACAATGAAGACCATTGAAGACCATGGCTTTGCGTATGTGCCAGCAAAGCCGTGGCGGCCATTTACCCGATGTGCTATTCCATACATAACCCTATACTGTATACTTTATGAATCAATAAAAAATTTACAATTTTTAATTATAAACCTGTGTTTTCTATCAAAATTACTTCTTGAGTGAATTTTGGGACACCCTATAGAATGCACTCAGTAAATATTTGTTGGATGAAGGGTTTGTACGTGTGGTAAAAGCAATTTTGCCTAATAATAGCACCAATAAATGATTTGCTTTGTATAAACTAGTATTGTCAATCTTTTTTTTAAAATATATTTTATTGATTTTTTACAGAGAGGAAGGGAGAGAGATAGAGAGTTAGAAACATCGATGAGAGAGAAACATCGATCAGCTGCCTCCTGCACATCTCCTACTGGGAATGTGCCCGCAACCAAGGTACATGTCCTTGACCAGAATCGAACCTGGGACCCCCCAGTCCGCAGGCCGACGCTCTATCCACTGAGCCAAACCAGTTTCGGCAGTATTGTCAATCTTTATAGCCTAATAGCCTTGAAAAGATGGCTCAGGGAACAGTGAATATTTTAGTCACTGTTATTATTAAGAAGCACTAATTCTTAACGCTTTTTTAATTGCCATTTTTGGGATAACTCTTTCAGGATCTGATGAAACACATCCCAGTGCATGCACACAATTAAAAACCTACCCAGAGTATTCTGCATATGGTTTTAGGAAGTTTAATGATCTCTCTGCTGAAGCTGTCTGGGAATCCCCAAGGAAGAGTAGTTTAGGAAGTACTGAAGTAATTTTCACCAAGGAAAGTATTTTGGGTAGGAATACACCAATGGTTCTTAACTAAGGGAGATTTCAACCCCACAGAGGACACTTGACCATGTTTGGACATGATTAGTTGTCTCAGCTGTTGTGGGAGAGTGCTATTGTCATCTATTGGGTAGATGCCAGGGATGCTCTTAAACATCTTACAATACATAGGATAGTCTCTCCATAATAAAGGATTATCTAGCCCCAAATATCAGTAGTGTCAATGCTGAGAAACCCTGGGATAGATGGTTTAACTAGTTTTCATAGCAAACTAAAATATTGGTATATTAGCGATAAAAAAATGAATGTCTTAAATAATCTGTGGGAGGGAAAAACAAAATCTTAGTGTGTACTTTATTTAGCAACTCTATTTTTATGGTTCCTGCTAATTTGCTTTCTCACCATGGCTTCTCAAATCATAGTTGCAATAAAAAATAAAACCAGAAAAAAAGGAACCTTTCAAAATGCAGAATTTTGCTTAACCATTTTCAATTGTTTTGTTATACTACATATGTCACTTAGATGATAAATTAACCAGCATATATTAAAAATTCTTGGTTTTCTTTAATATTCTTTGGCTTGACAGCTGATAGTAAGCCATGACTATAAATGTGACTTTTCCAGATATCTGATGTAAACTTTATGGAGTAATTTTCATCTATATAGTGGACCAGCATCCGTTTAGAAGAATCAGTTAAATGTATGAAATTGATCAAAACAATGTGACAGGTATCCATAAACTGGATATTTACTAGAAGATACCAGATATCATACATCAGATATTTTAATAGTCTGCTAGTTAAGCCATCAAGAAATTTAAATTTTGCTTACCACATAGAGTTGGCATTTATTATACCCCTGAAACTAAGTGGTTCGATCATTTTTGATTAAAGGACCTTTATGAGTTCAGTTTAAAAGAAAATAAAGTTTTTTCTCATGGCTGTTATTTCCTCTTAGATTTGTTTTTCTTTTCTCATCCACAAAGTATTGGTATTACCTCAAGTGTTTGCCTGGTCATAAAATAATCTCATGTGTTGAATGTAGTTAAGTATTAGTGTAGTGTGTGTTCCTCTGTTTTTCATGATATATACATATGCACATACATACATATAGGTATATATACATCTATATGACATACTACACACACATACACACACACAGTGAGAGAGAAACTTTCCATTTTATAATACTTCCACTTTGAAGGAGTTAAGCTTGTATTGATTGGTAAAAGAACTTCGATAATAATTTTCTGTGGCTACTCATATTCCTAAACCTAAACCTACTATTTAATAGATTTCTGTATATATAAAAGTCTAAGCAACCGAATGACCGAACGACTGGTCACTATGATGCACACTGATCACGCTCAGTGCAGGGGGCAGACGCTAAACGCAGAGCTGCCCGCTGGTGGTCAGTGTGCTCCCACAGCGGGAGTGCCTTTCAGATGACCAACCCATCTAGCAGCCCCACCCCTCAGTAGTCCTGCAGGTCTAGTCTCCAGAGAACGCGCTAGGCACTGACGGACCGTAGCCACCTACACAATCCCGACAGCGCCACCGGCCTCCTGGAAGTCAGCCTCGGGCACTGCGGCCACTTCCCCTCCCTAGATAATTTGCAAGGAAGAAACAATATAAAAGCGGCCACCAGGTGGCTCCTGACAACTGGCGCGAATGTGAGTGGGCCGGATCTCGGGATCTCGGGCCAGCAACAGCGTCCCACTGCCCGCCCAGAGGGCTGATCATGTCTCGGCCCCCTCTACCTCCCTCGGGACAGGCGTCAGATTCAGGGCTCATGGCTGGCGAGCGCCAGTACCGCGGTGCGAGCCTCTCCCGATCAGGACTGACTCGGTGGAGCCCACGGCACGTGCAGTGGGGCCGGGATCGGGGGGAGCAACAGGCAGGGTTGGACTGCTGGTTTTGGCCCAGTCCCCACAGGCCACTCTGAGGGACCCCACCCATGCACGAATTCGTGCACTGGGCCGCTAGTGTAATATAATAGTGTGGGCCACATATGTATAAAATTTTTCAGTAGCCCCATTAAAAGAGTAAAAAGAAACAAATGAAATTAATTTTAATAATTTATTTTATTTTATGAGGGTTTCCAGATATTATCATTTTATCATGTAATCAGTACAAACTTTATTAATGGTATGTTTTACATTTATATTAAATTCAGGCTCTGGTGTGTTTTTTATATTTAACATCACATTGCAATTTGTGCTACTCACATTTCAGGTGCTCAGTAGCTACATGTAGTTGGTGACTCTTGTATTGACTACACACGCCTAGAAATACAGTATGAACAAACACATATGAACTTTACTTACAAGTTTTCTGCAAAGAGAAATACTTTATTTGAGTTTCTTCAAATGCTGGTGTGTTTTTGTTTTTGTTTTGTAGCAGATTCCACAAATGAAATGGACAGTTGGTCTCTGTTCCAAATACAATATATCTTAAACAGTATTCTTTGTTTCAAGTTTCCTCATCTGTAAGATATGATAGATGATGGAGATATAGAATCTATTCTCTTGGGAGTCGTGAATGTGTTAATATACATAAAGCACTTAGAAAAAGTATCTGGTATATTGTAAATATGCACTACTACCGATCCTTGAGAGAAGTACATGTAATCAGTGTCAGCAGGAGGAATGGAAGATTGCAGGAAGATTTGGTTTTTTTAACTGAAGTGTTAAAAAAAATGTTAGGACATGTTGAATTTGTGTGAGCATTAATAATTTTTGTAATCATGCTTTTATTCCATACCCCAAAATGTTAATATTGAATGCTTTAAATCAAACACAATCCTATATAATACAAGCCTAATATGCTAAGTGTCCAGTTATCTGGTCATCCATTCAACCAATCAAAGCGTAATATGCTAATGATATGCTAAGGCTGCTCAACTACTTGCTATGGCATGCACTGACCACCAGGGGGCAATCAACTGGTCGACCAGGCACTGTGTCATGCACTGACCACCAAAGGGCAGACACTCTGACCGGTAGGTTAGCTTGCTGCTGGGGTCTGGCTGATAGGGACTGAGCCAGACAGGCTGGACACGCCCTGGAGCCCTCCCGTGATTCCTCCCTGGTTGGCCACCCTCCCACATCCCTCCCTGGCCTCGATCACGCACTGGTGGGGTCACTCGGCCTGGCCTGTGCCCTCTTGCAATCCGGGACCCCTTGGGGGATGTCAGAGAGCTGGTTTCAGCCCAGTCCCGCAGGCCAGGTCGAGGGACCCCACTGGTGCATGAAGTCATGCATCAGGCCTCTAGTCCTATATAATAAAACCCTAATATGCAAATCAACTGAATGGGGGAATGACTGGTCGCTATGATGTGCACTGACCACGAGGGGACTGGTGCTTAATGCAGGAGCTGCCTTCAGGTGGTCAGTGTGCTCCCACAGTGGGAACACCCCTCAGCCAGAAGCTGGGCTCATGGCTGGCGGGGTGGCAGGAACCTCTCCTGCCTCTGAGACAGCGCTAAGGAGCAGCGAGCCCGGCTTCTGGTTGGTGAGCACAGTGGTGGTGGCAGGAGCCTTCCCACCTCCGTGGCAGCACTAAGGACTGCAAGA
>NW_006288615.1:14292354-14293181 GCF_000327345.1 Myotis davidii | reverse complement strand
CACTCACTGGTGATTTCACTCGCTGCCTCCTTGCTCCCCGCGAGAAAGAGGAAGGAAAATGGACAAACGTGAAAGAGCCCCACGGGCGGCAACTGTGAACCAAGTGCAGGCACATGTGTGCGTGTGTGGCATTTGTCAACAACGTAAGAAATCCTCCAACTTGTGAAGAATTTCTGTGAGTGCCTTTGAGCTAAACTGTCCAGAAATGTCGCTCGTACGCCGGGAAGCACAATCTCAACAGTGGGAGATGATGTTCCAAAGAATGGCAATGTTGTCCCCCATATTTTATACACTCCAATCCAAAGAGTAGACTGTACGTGGGTTACATGAAATCCACTGGTGACATTTTAGGAAGGCGGGAGAAAGCAGAGCGCCCCCCCCCCCCCCACACACACACACACACACACACACACACACACCCTGCACGAATTTCGTGCACCAGGCCTCTAGTATTTAATAGTACTGAATAAGATTTCTTTTAAAATTGAATGCTTTTATTGTAAAGGACACTCTACTAAGAGCTTTTATGTAAAGTATCTCATTCAGTCCTAAACACAACACTGCTCATTTTAAAGATGTAGAAACTGAAGCTTAGAAAAACTCTACTCAAGGTCATAGATCCCAGAAACTGTGTAGGTAAACATACAACAGTATCGGTTGAGTGCTTATTACTGTTCTGAGTACTTAATTCTTATTAACTCATTTAATTCTTATAACAACTACTAGAGGCCCGGTGCACAAAAATTTGTGCACTCGGGGGGAAGGGGGGGTCCCCTCAGCCTGGCCTGTGCCCTCTCACAGTCTGGGATCTCTCGGGAGATAACGCC
>NW_006288615.1:14279363-14290979 GCF_000327345.1 Myotis davidii | reverse complement strand
AAATTCATATCTGCTGCATATCAGTTCAGTCCAGTGATACAGATCTTTAAATTTTCATCCAAAACTAGAGGCCCAGTGCACGAATCTGTGCACTGGTGGTGTCCCTCCACCTGGCCTGCGTCCTTTCTCAATCCAGGACCCCTCGGGGATGTCAGACTGCTGGTTTCGGCCCAATCCCTGCAGGCCAGGCCAAGGGACTCCACGGTGCATGAATATGTGCACCGGGCTTGTAGTATGCATATAAGATCTTTGGTTAACCTCTTCCCGTGCTTTCCCCTCCCATTCCTTCTGAGATTTATCAATCTGTTCCATGTTTCCATGCCTGTGCGTTGAGCGTCTGTCCCCTGATGGTCAGTGCGTGTCATAGTGACCAGTCGAACGGTCAAACAGTCACTTTGGTGTGTGTGTGTGTGTGTGTGTATAGACTTGAGGCCTGGTGCACGTAATTCATGTACGGGTAAGGTCCCTAGGCCTAGCTGGTGATCAGGGCCAATCAGTGCCTTCTGGCTGCTGGCTGGGGCCTCCCTTTGCTGGCTGCTTGCTGGGGCCTTCCTTTGTTCCACGCCACCCCCTGGTGGTCAGCGCACATTATAGCGAGCGATTGAATTCCTGGTCGAACTCCCGAGGGGACAATTTGCATATTTGGCGTGTGTGTGTGTGTGTGTGTGTGTGTGTGTGTGTGTATGCATTTAATTCAAAAACTATTTCTGACATTTCCTAGCCAATTATGTCTTATTTTTATAGATTACATTAAGTTGTGACAGAAAGAGATGTCTTAGTTTTTGGATCTTTGAAATGTGATAAAAGCAGCCTTACCTATATTATGAGTTATTGTGAAGTTCAAGTTTGGTAATAAATGGGAAAAAAGTAAAAGCAATAGAAACATGATGTTAAATGCTGAATTAGTGCCTATTTTGGCTTCAAAGATTTATATACATATTTTTAATGTCTTTATATGAAAAAATGTTACTTTCTAGTCAGTTTTAGAGAAGATAATTTAAAAAGAAACCTGCTTGCCCTAGCCGATTTGGCTCAGTGAATAGAGCGTCAGCCTGCGGACTGAAGGGTCCCAGGTTCGATTCCCATCAGGGGCACATGCCCTGGTTGTGGGCTCGATTCCCAGTGTGGGGCCTGCAGAAGGCAGCTGATCAATGATTCTCTCTCATCATTGTTGTTTCTATCTCTTTCTCCCTCTTCCTTCCTCTATGAAATCAATAAAAAATATATAAAAATAAGTAAATAAAAAGAAACCTGTTTTTGGTGTGTAGTTAAATAGTAATATCCTAATGTAGTGATTAGGGAAGAACAGAGCGAGGAATATTCTCTCTCCTTTGGGACTGCATGTGTGTTGTTGCATTGTGATTATGAAAATGCTGTATAGCAGATGGCCACAATGGACAGCTTACTTGCGGAATTTTGAAGGAAATAATTTTGAATTTTCAGTTTAGTTGGATACATTGTTTGAAACAAGTTGTTTATGGTTGCATGCAATTTTTGTCTTACTAGTAGTTTAATTTAAATCTGATGTAAATACATGTAGGATGATATCAGTGGATATATTTTAATAGAGAATTAATATTTTATGGAAAACATTTAAAAATTGATATCTTAAAATTTCATAAAGTGAAAATTTTATTTTACTTTTTAATTTATTTTGTAGAGAAACAGAGAAACATCGATTTGTTGTTCCACTTACTTAGGCATTACTTGTATGTGCCCTGACCAGAGATCAGACCCTCAACCTTGGTGTATCAGATGACGCTCTAACCAACTGGGCTACCCACTCAGTGCTAAATTTTAGTTTTTTAACATTTGCTCACCCCTCCCACTTTGCTCATCTTCTGCAAAATGAGGCTTCTGTATTTACTTTAAGGATTAGGGGAAGGAAAGAAAACTAAGGGGTAGAGAGAATTTGGTAAACATTTGTTATATCAGGGGACTTGTAAAATCCTTTTCAGTATTCTAAAATGAGCAAAATGGAGGCTGCAGGTGTTTCCTTGATATCACTGAGTTGAAATGTTTTAGATTGAATATTTTATACTCATCACCTTTTCTATACCAAAAAAAGCATTTTTGTGATTATGCTTATAATCTGGAATAATCTATCTATATATAAATAAAAAGAGGTAATATGCAAATTAGGCCAGGACGCCCTAACAGTCACGACCGGCTCAGGAGAAGCGGCTGGGGGCGGGCCCAGAGACACAACACACAGGGTGGCCCGCCCCCAGCCCTAGTGGTCCATGCCCTAATGGTCCATGGCGTGGCCGCTGGGGCCCTGGAGCAGACACACACACACACACACACACACACACACACACACGGAGAGGGGGACGGGGGCGCTGGCACGGGCTGGGAGCAAAGACACACACACAGAGGGGCCGGCCCAGAGTGGAGACACATACAGGGTGCCTGCCAGCCGCAAAAAGAGGTAATATGCAAATTAGGCCAGGACGCCCTAACAGTCACGACCGGCTCAGGAGAAGCGGCTGGGGGCGGGCCCAGAGACACAACACACAGGGTGGCCCGCCCCCAGCCCTAGTGGTCCATGCCCTAATGGTCCATGGCGTGGCCGCTGGGGCCCTGGAGCAGACACACACACACACACACACACACACACACACACACGGAGAGGGGGACGGGGGCGCTGGCACGGGCTGGGAGCAAAGACACACACACAGAGGGGCCGGCCCAGAGTGGAGACACATACAGGGTGCCTGCCAGCCGCAGCGTGCCAGCAGTCCTGCCTCTGTGTGTGAGCTGCAGAGGAAGCACCTTTTCTTACTGCTCATTGGCTAAGCTCCCTGTATGCCGCTCACAGTGTTCTTGGTAACTTGGGTAATAAGAATCCAAGAAGGTGATCTAGGGTTTTTCCACCTCACTCCTGGAGGAAAAAAGGAGGTTTGCTGCTGGAGGGGCTGAGAAATGTCATATCCTGCCCTAGCCAGTTTGGCTCAGTGGATAGAGCCTTGGCCTGCAGCCTGCAGGGTCCAGATTCGATTCTGATCAAGGGCATGTACCTAGGTTGCAGGCTCCTCCCTGGCCAGGGTCCAGGTCAGGGCTCATGTAGGAGGCAACCAATTAAAGTGTGCCTCTCACATTGATGTTTCTCTCTGTCTTTCCGTCTCTCTTCCATGCTCTCTAAAAATCAATGGAAAAATATCCTCAGGTGAGGATAAAAAAATGTCATATTCTATGAAAGAGGCATCTTGAAAATGCCTAAAGATAGTTGTTATTTTGGTGAAGGGACTGGAGTTCGTGTTGATGAAAACACCTTGGCGGCTACCGCGGCTGTGGCGACCGGTAGTGGCAGCAGCAGTGGGGTGATGGGGGCGGCACCTTCCCCTGATCAGCCCAGTTGCCTCCCGCAAAGGGAGGCCAGACTGCGGCTTAGGCCAGCTCCCCATGGGGGTGTGGGGTGAGCAAATGTGAGAGGCTCCCCATGGGGAGCGGGCCTAAGCTGTCAGTGGGACATCCCCTGAGGGCTCCTGGATTGTGAGAGGGGGCAGGCTAGGCTGAGGGACCCCCCTCCCTCCAGTGCACGAATTTCGTGCACTGGGCCACTAGTTTAAATATATAAAACTTAAGTTACAAACAGAATTTTCATTATTAATATTAATCCATTAGCACATAAATGGTATTGTTATATAAAATATTTAAATTAATCTTACCAGATTTGTGAAAATGAAGAATATTCAAAATAGAATTAGGTGGCTATTAGAGTTGTTATTTTTAATAATTAGTGAAATAATGTAAAATGATTATATAGGGTAATGGATTACTAATATAGCTACTTAACTTTGCAAAAAAAATCGTACTCCTGTAATTCTGAGAGATTACAAGTAAGAACATCAATTGTATACTTTTTTGTTTAAAAAGTAAATAGCAACCAGAATTTCAAAATTTGTTGCTGTTAACCGAGCAATAAAGACAGCAGTAAGACGAGAAAAATGACAGTCAATTTTTTAAACAGAAAAAGGCTAGAATTCTTCATTATTAGATATACAGTATCAACATAATCGATCTAGCAGCATTGTATTTGAGCTGAAAATACACTTAAATTTGAGGCCATACACTACTCGTCTGAGTGAAACATCTTTCATATAGTTCTAAGATGAAATTACCCTTGAATGAATAGCATCTTCATTTATCTTCAAACCTCTTCTGTGCTTTTAGTGAATCTACTCTTTCAACATTCTACAACAAGAATTACATTATACCATTATACCAAAGTACTTCTGCAGTGTGAAATAGATTGGTTTGGAAAATGAACCTGGCTTTGCTATAAATTACATTCCCAGGTACAAAGGAGTTTGTTATTTTGTTTAAAATAGTAACAAATATAATTAAGGTCTTAATTTATGTTAAACTACAAATATGGCTGTTACTTTAACTGGATTAGGTACTTAATCTGTCATTTCAAGAATGATACCTAACACTTTTCATTTGTAACCTTAGATATATTATTTCAATTACCAGATCTGCAGCTGTTTGATATAAAAATGAATTATTTTGTAGATAGATTTGTTCATGGTTTTTAATTTTAAAACATGCCTCTTCAGTAAAGTGAAAAATAATTCTTCAGTTGTCATCATAGTTTTCCTTTTATCCTAGTAAAACAAGATATGAATTAAAATTCAGAACCATTTTCATTTTGGGTCCTGAAAATGGCATTGCACACTTCAAAATAGTCCTTGGTGAATCTTTATATAAAATATTTCAAATTTAATTATGAAATAAATAAAAGCTTTGTCCTAAAGAAGAAAACCTGAGGTCTGCTGTCAGGATAGATTTACCTGGTTGTACTGAAAATGGATTGATTGTCCAGTACCTAGAATTTGGATAACTTTATTAATGTGATGCACATACTTTTAAGAAGCTATGTTTATAATTCCTTAAATTCCACAAAATTAATTAGTATAAAGCATCCAATCTTTAAAAAACTTATTAAATATAATTCTTTAAACTTTTGAATTATTTTTATATCTTTACTAGAGGCCCGATGCACAAATTTCATGCATGGGTAGGGTCCCTAGGCCTGGCTGGCAATCAGGGCCGATTTGTGGGGCCCCCGCTGGCACCCGCCTTGGCCGGTCTGGGGCCTGTGGGCTGGGGGCAGCTCCTGCATTGAGCGTCTGCCCCATGGTGGTCAGTGCGCGTCATAGTGACTGGTCATTCCACCGGTTGTTCTGCTGCTCAGTCAATTTGCACATTAGGCTTTTATTACACAGGATTGGGAAGCAATGTTGAATTTTTTTTTGTGCAATTAAAGAATATTGTTATGTATTTTATTTGTAAGACTAATGCTCATTTCATTTTTGGAATAAAGGAGAGGAAAGAAGATGGTTGTTACTGCTCATTGGTAAATGATTCAATATTGAGTTAACATTATTTTATTAAAATGAAAGGAATACATTTTATTCTTGCCATTTACAATTTAGCTTATCCTAAGAATTTTAATTTTTTTGTTTTTATTATTTTTCTCAGTTGGGAATATTTATTTTATCTGTAAATAACAAAACTTTAAAACATTCATTTATAGGACCTCAGGGGGAAAAAAGTAGTTTCTTTTCTTTACTCCCAAATTATTCATTGAGTGCCAGCCATGCAACTGGTATTGCATTAGGTTCTTGGGTTACAAGAATTACTCTTTTTCTTCCTTTGCCTATTTTATATCTCTTTGCTTAATTTCGACCCTACAACTTACTTTTATTTATTCTAACAGGGAAAGCTTGTATCTTTTCCTATTCTGGTTATTGTTTTTGTTGCTTTTATTCTGAACTTGATTTTTTTTCTACAGCTGTCAGATGTTGATGTATCTAAAATTGACTCAAATATTCCAGGAATAGTTTTTAGGTGAAAGTGGTATTATGGGAGGTCCTCTGATGTGCTCTCAATAGCATTTTATGTTTTTGGCAACAAATTTGCTCTATTTAAAGCTTATTTATGCTTATTGAATTGTGATTTCTGATTACTTCTGCACAGCTTTTTTTTAAAGTTGAATTCCTATTACTGTTTCCTAAAACACTATCTGTTTATTGATATTTGTAATATTATTGACTTTTAAAAATTCTCTGAATTTAACAGGAGTTACATCTAGTTTTTTATATGCATGTAAACAATAGAAATTTATTTCTCATAGTTCTGGAGGCTAGAAGTTCAAGACAGGGTTGCAGCATTGGTGAGGGAGGGCCCTCTTCTGGGTTGCAGACTTTTTATTTTTAAATTTTTATTTTTGAGAGTATTATAGATGCTCCCCCCCATTCCTCCCACATCTAATTTTTAAAAACAGTGAGCTTTGTTGTATATTATTAGTTATCTATGAAGTTATGTTTGCATTTATTATTATGAATATAAATATCTTACTCATTAAGCAAATATTTATTGAGAACTGTAGTATGCCAAGGATAATGTACTGGATAAGATAGACATGGTCATTGTGTACTAATGGAGCGTGTATTCTGGAGGTAGAGGCCTTTTATCAGTTTCGTCAGTGTGTATTACTTAGAAAAATTATTTGTAAAGTAAAAGTTTATGTCAATACCTTTATTCATTTGTTTTTGCCTTGTTAGAAAGATTTTATATTATATGAGATACATATTAAAAACAGACATACTTGCTCTTTACATTATTCTTTAAAAAATATTTTGTGTTGTGTTGACTTATTTATCCTTTAAATATCTATTTAGAGATTTTTAGCTTAGTGTACAATTTTGCTATTTTGATTTTAAGTAGTATTTTACACACAGTACCTCAATTACTCTGCTTAATATATTGTTTTCATTTTAGAAATCAGAATGCTTATGAGATAAAGGAACTTTCTCAAGCTAAAGCAGTCAGTCACTAAGACTCCACTGAGAGATGTCTCACTGGGAGGCTCTGCTCTATTAACTCCTTTTTGTTCTATACTGACTCTTAAAACTGATGCAGAGACTTTTCATTTTTCAAAAGATACTGTAGTCTTCCATTTAAACAACTTGCTTTTTAAATCTATCTTCTGTTAGGATCCATTAAGTTCTGCTAGGGCACTTACCCAGTGACAATTAAGGAGTGGGGATGTGCTAATGGTTCACCCAGTCGTAATAGTGGTATGGCTTATGAGTCAGCAACAGAAAGTCAATTGCTCTAAATGATGGTAAGGATAGCATTGTAATGAGGCAACATCTTCCCTGTGTAAATGTAGCCACCAGGGCAGGCCTGTTGTTGGCTGACTGTGTTTCCATTCAACTGGGGTTGAGCCCTTTTCACCATTTTCTGAACTGTTTTTAGTTATCTTTTCGAAAAGCCATAATGCAATTAAATCAAGAATATTTGATATTTTAAGGTTTTTAATATTGTGGATTCTATTTCCTTGTTTCTGTCAGGAACTATCATATTGTTTTTTGTAAAAGAACTGAATGACTTGGCTTTGAATTTAATTTCACTGATTTCCTCCCTACATTTCTTTCTGGAATATTATTAGTATATTTCTCCATGAATAAAGACTTGAAGAAACTAGATATGCGTAATACTTGAGATGTATTGTTTTGTTTGATTTTCTCACTAATGTTATTCTACTTTCCTACTTGTATTAATTATAAGAGACCTGCATACTTATTTTTAATCTCCTGAAGGTTGAGCCATAGTTGCTGAGATTTTAAAGGACTCCTGCTGGCAGTGGCTTTTTTTATGTCACTCATGTCTCAGCAAAATTTCAGAAAGATAATACTGCTCTGATTGGATGGCTTTCTTAGCTTCTTAAAGCTGCTTATTTTAACCAGGCAGTTAAATTGGCTTTTCACTTGGTGTGGGCTGTAGATGCAGGGGATAGAAATCACCAAAGATAAAACTATCCTTGATTGTATTTTTATTCTGTATAATATTAGTTTCTTAACACCTTGATTACAGACCTCCAGGAAAGTGTTGACAAAGATGATATTGATCTGTACATACTTCTGTCACCTGTGTCCGTAAAAGAGATGGGATGGCCTTCAAGATTGGGCTTCTCAGTGTTTCAATAGAATATGCTTGTCTGGTTTCAAAGAATGTAATTGGATCTTAGCATCTCCAGGTCTTTGAAAAGAGAGTGGAGTTATTTGCTATTCATGTCCTTTCTTGCTAAGATGTCTTTAATGCACTGATTACCATTGTTACAGACCCACTGGGTGCAATAGAACTTTCTGCAATGATGTAAATGTTCTGGTGGGGTGTGTGTGTGTGTGTGTGTGTGTGTGTGTGTGTGTGTGTGTGTTTTGTGTGCTGTTCCATAAATATAATATCCAGTAGCCACATGTGACTTTTGAACACTTGAAATGTGGCTAATATATCTGGGGAACTGAATTTAAAATTTTATTCAACTTTAATTCATTTAAATTTAAGTTAAATAGCCACAGATGACTAGTGGCTACCATATTGGACAGCACAGTTTATACATCATTATTCTGATAGAATGTAGTAAGTTTTTGACTCAAAAACTTTATATTGTCAATCACTTGAATTAGTTTGGAATAAAATATCCAACTGAGGAATAGGACTTAGGTGAGTTATTCTAAGTTTTCTTACTATAATTAGAACTACATTTTCCTTTGGATTTAGCTAAGAATAAAAACATGCAGATTTCGATTTCAGATTGAAAGTAAAATGTGTTTTAGGTTGTTGTTTCATGCCTGTTTTATTTGGAGTAAATGGAGTGCCGATAGGGGATTGAAAATGAAAATGAAAGATGAAAATACTATTTTGGAATGTTTTCGGGATTTTCTTCCATCCTACAAGAGAAAGGGTAATACTGTTTGAATCAAAGCCTGATTTGGTTTTAGAATTTTTATATTCTTGAACACAATCATAGTATTGTTTTGTTTTGTATTTTGAAAGTTTGGATGAAAATACTGTGTTTGTGACATCAGACTTATTTGTGAAATACAGATTAATTCAGAAAGCGTATTTTGAATCAGGGATGAAGAGTAATTATAGTAAATATTGTAAAACTAATCATTGGCTAAGCAGAGTTATTCCATCAGTTGGACAAAATTGATGTTAAATTGGACAAAATTAAGTTTGTATTTATAGTAAAGGGGCAAAAAATTAACAGGACTAGAAGTATGGCTTTGATTACAGAACATTACAATTTTGCTTAATCACTTTTGTGAAATACAGCTTTTGGAACATTGATTAGTACAGTTGCCACTATGCATGTAGTATAGCAAAATGCAGTATACCATATTTACTATTTTTTTATATATATTATGACTGTTAACTAACAACTGAATATTATTTAGACCTTTGAGAAGATATAAGCAGTTTTTTCAGATTCCTTTCTTCTTTTGAGGGCCTCAATCCTCTCTTAGTTCCTCATTCTTAGCACATGATTTCTCCTGTTAATCACGGAATGTGAGCACGCTCTAATTTTCTTATACTGCAGTCTTCATCACTGTTTCCGACCACCTCTTATATTACAGTGGAAAAAGTGTCCTGTTTTTTGACAAAAGTTCTCTCCACCTGTGCTTTTATTCCATTTCTTTTTACGTTCGCATGGATTTTGCATGTCAGTTTTTCTACTGTTTCTTGTCATTTCAGCCTATTTTCACTTTTTTTTTCTATTTGTTTTAATGAGCTCAGCCTTTCTCCGTCATCAGTGCAGTTGCATATATAATGGAAGGGAGTTGACCTTTTTAATCTCTCCTTCCTTCTTCTCACTAGTCTTCTTGAAAGAGCTGTTTAAATTTATCCTCTCTAATTCTCTTCCTAGCAAACTGTGTTTTAATAATCTTTCCACATGAGTTACACCCTGTTACAAGAGAGCCTGGGAAATAAAGTTCTTATTTCAGGCAGTCACGTGTGAAGATATAACTCATGGGTTCTACCACTGTAGAGAAAGTGGGGGAACATATATAGGGAGATAATTGCATCTCTGCCACAATAAACTCTGAGAGCTTTGGTTGGCTCAGTCACTAAGCATTGAATGCTTAGTATAAGTAGTGCACTATCTTACGGTAGCTGTAGGAAAATGAGGGAGGTTGGAGGGGTGACAGAATTACAAAAATTCAAATCTATTCTTTGCTTCTCTAAGATATTACATTTACTTGACATCAGACATGTAGACATAAATTTTAGAGCATGAAGGAATCTAAGGATATAAGTAGAGAGGGATCAGAGTCATGTGTGGTTTATTTTTAGAGAGGAGCATTTCTAGAAGACTGGAGTTTTGTGAAGACAGACTTAAAGAACAGAATTGACATATTTTTAGGTAAATAGAGTTCTTCATATAAGATAATAATCACTGTTGAACACTCTTACTACTTTGAAAGAATCTTAAGACTGATTTCCAACATCAAACTGAGGAAGGAATTGCAATAGGCAGCCCTATGAGAAATCTTTATTGGCTAGGATAGGCTGGTCTATTAATAGCCTTAATATATGATAAGTATTAGCCTTGTTATTTATTAATTTCTCTCAACTGACATCTGTTATTTATAGCAGTTTCCTCAGTTTTGAAATAGATAAAAACTTTGTTTTCTAATTTGTATGTGGTCATTAAAACCATTGTGATCTACTAGAGGCCTGGTGCAATTTGTGCACAGTGGGGTCTGGCTGCCCTGCCCGATCAGGGGCGGGGGTTGGGGAATAGAGGGTGGGGGCCGAGGGGATATGGGAGGCTGGCTGGCTTGCCCCGCTGCTAATCGGGGGGGGGGGCGGGGGAGGCAGTTGGCGGGCCGGCTCCACCCCCTGGTCGAACTCCTGGTAGAGGGGACAATTTGCATATTAGCCTTTTATTATATAGGATGACTACCCCAATTGAACAATTTTATAGAAAGAAGTTAGGTAAATATAGTGAGTGGAGAAAAAGAAACCAAATGTCATAGAAGAGAGAACAAGGGGCGTAACCTTTGAGTGTTACAAAAAAACAGTAGAGAGAATCTGTCGGAAGGCATATAGGTTGGCAGAGAGTTTACTGATGTCTTAAAAACACTTAAAAATGAATTAGTATATATTGTCAATACAATTTTATATTTTTTCACTTAGTATTATAATATAGATATTTTTCCTGTCATAAAATATTCTTTATTTAAAAGTGTGATTTTTAACATTGTATAATATTTCCTGGTTTGGATTTATCATAAATGATTTACCCATTTCCTATTGTTAAATATTTAAAATTTTTGTTACTTTAAACAAAGTAAAAATAAACTATATATTTAGTAAGTGATTAGTGAGCATAAAAACTACATGTTAGAATATTTAGTATTATTGGAGAGAACTTTAAAATAGCAGAAATAACATTTTGAGAGCTTTTTCCTAAGACAAGAAAGAATAGTGGAATTAAGTAATAATACCTTATAAAAATTGGACTTTTGCCATCTATTAAAGAAAATTAAAACAGTGTACAGTACTGTTGACTTATGTAAATGAATACAGTAAAATAAATGTGATAATTTACATTTCCAGTCTTAAATGTATAAATGCTTTAAACTTCATACACTCACTGGTGTTTACATCATACTGGGTTTTCAGTAGGGAAATATTTTATTTTTGTTTGGAATACAAATCTTTCACTTTCAATAGATATATTCTTTTCCATTAAAGTGTTACTAAGTGATTACTTAAGTTTAGAAAAGAAGTTTTTAAAAAGTTGTGTTCAAA
>NW_006288615.1:14275086-14279299 GCF_000327345.1 Myotis davidii | reverse complement strand
TAGGCTTACTGTATTTCTCTTGATTTACAGGCGTTTTTGCAAATGTGTAATCTGCCTATCAAAGTAGTTTGTAGGGCAAATGCAGAATATATGTCTCCATCTGGTAAGTGTCTTCTTCTCTACTGTTATTATACATTGACAAACTTGGTGCTAGTCCAATTTGTACCTAGATTTTTTTTTTTTTTAATAGAGTGGAAGGGAGAGAGATAGAGAGTTAGAAACATTGATGAGAGAGAAACATCCATCAGCTGCCTTCTGCACACGCCCTACTGGGATGTGCCCACAACCAAGGTACATGCCCTTGACCAGAATTGAACCTGGGACCCTTCAGTCTGCAGGCCGACGCTCTATCCACTGAGCCAAACCAGTTAGGGCTGTACCTAGATTTTTAAAATGCCTATATTTTTTGTTTACTTTTTGAAGAATTTCCCTATGGTTTTATAAAGTAAAATTGCAAACTTGACAGTACTGTGGTGGGCCTCTCTATGCATTTCAGCTCTGTGGTCAGAAATATTTACTGGAAAGTTAAGGAATTGTTTTAAATAGTAGATTTTAAGAAAATAGAAAATCTTAGATTTTGCCAGTCTTTTTTACACAGGACTGTTTTCCTCTTCACAAAACAAATTTTAATATTGATGGATCCATTTATTATTAAACAGACTTCTCTAAATTATATTGTCCCATTATAAATATGGAAGAAGAGAAATTGTGAAATAATTAAATTAACTTGTCACAAGTCTTAATGTCATTTCTGAATGTTTTTGGTTTTTAGTTCTTTTTGTTTTAACAAGTTTTAAGATACTTTCTATTAAGATTTTAGCCTTTCTGCTATTTTTCATAATCAGTATTGCTTTTTTATGTGTCATGTGTTAGTACAGTTTTAAATAAGGACGCTTCATGCCCTGGCTGGCTTGGCTCAGTGGATAGAGCGTCGGCCTGCAGATTGAAGGGTCCCAGGTTCGATTCCGGCCAAGGGCACATGCCCGGGTTGCGGGATCCCTAGTAGGGGGCGTGCAGGAGGCAGCCGATGAATGATTCTCTCTCATCATTGATGTTTCTCTCTCCTCCCTCTCCCTTCCTCTCTGAAATCAATAAAGAAATATATTTATAAAAAAATAAGGATGATTCAGATATTTTTAATATAAAATATAATGCTGATAAATGTTAAGTAAAATTGATATGGATTATTATAACTGCTTTTTCTGGAGCATAATAACATAGAGTCATTCTTTTATGAATAAATCTTGTTGAATATAACTGATGGGCATAAGTGTGTTACATTTTTTTTTTTTTTTTAGGGAAACATTTACCTGTCTCTTCATTGTAATGATAACTTGTGTTAAACATTTTTTTCCATCTTATGTTCTTAAGGGTAGTAATAATTGTCAAAAGCTGTGAAGATGTTCTCTCCATACACATTGAAAATTCTAAAATTCTATATGAATACTCTATAGAGGGTGGGGCAAAAGTAGCTTTATAGATATTCATGTGGAAAATAATATAATAATAATAATACAAGAATAATTACAGCTTTTATGAGTGATTAAATTTTAATATATTTCAAAACATATATGATATAAACTGTGTTTTGCATATTCACAACTCTAAACCTACTTTTGCCCCACCTTGTGTTTATACGTTTATGAATATATATTTTAAAACATTTCCATAAAATAATTTCCAGACTTGTAAACACAGACATATTTTATATTCTTGAAGGCCATTAGCTGACTCATTTTTTTGTTGTTAATTTTACACATAGGTTTTATAAACTTTACTGAATTCTGGAGAAATGAATTATATTGGGTTCTATCTATCCTTTTCCTTTAGGTAGCCATATAAAGAATGTAAGTACACATACTATATAATAAAGAGCTAATATGCAAATGGTCGTCACACTCTCACTCCATCATGCCCTAACGGCTCAGACTCTCAACACTGGAGAGAGAGGAATGGGGACCAGCCAGGCTGTGGCCTGGCCTGGGAGAGGGACAAGCCGCCCACCCCGTCGTTCTGGGTGCCAGCGGCTGCGCCTGTGGCCCAGGAGAGGGAAGAGCCACTGCCCCTCGATCCCAGACACCAGTGCCTGCGGCTGCAGCATGGGAGAGGGACAAGCTGCCCGCCCCGTGGTCTGGGGCACCTGCAGTTGTGGCCTGGGCGAGGCTGCCTGTCCACGGTCCCCTACGGCTGCGGCTGGCCTGGGCGAAGCCGGCACAAGTCCTGGGTGCCTGCAGCCGGCTGGAGGAGGGAATCCTGGGTCCTGGGTGCAGGGTGAGGCAGAGGTGGTTAGGGGTAATCAGGCCAGCAGGGGGGCAGCTAGGGGAGGTCAGGCCAGTAAGGGAGCAGTTAGGGGCAATCAGGCAGGCAGGCAGACGAATGGTTAGGAGCCAGCGGTCCCGGATTGTGAGAGACAGTTGGACATCCCCCGAGGGGTCCTGGATTGGAGAGGGTGCAGGCTGGGCTGACGGACCGTCCCCCGCCCTGTGCACGAATTTTGTGCACCGGGCCTCTAGTACAAAATGGTTAGTAATCTAATACTGAAGTTGATATCTTTGGCAAATAAGGAGAAGCCATACCTACTTGCTTCCTAAAATGACTGTATTATATACTTAAGAATCACCCAGATAGATATCTACCTTATTTTTATAGACTATGAAAGACAAACAGATAAATATTGTAGAGACTACAATAATACATACGTACAGATATACATTCATTCATAGGAGGGGGCTTCTATAGGTAGATGAAATGGCACTTTCTGTTAAGATACTTACATTTTATCATATCGCTAGTATTAGTCTTTTCATCATGGGGTGATCAGGGGAATGTATTTCATCTTATTTACTTATTTGACCTTGTGGAATTTTTTTTTTATTTCTTTCTTGGTTAAGGTATTACAAATGTGTCCTCATCCCCCCATTTACCCCCAACCTCCCCCAACTCCCCCACTCATACTCTCATCCCCCTGTTGTCCGTGTCCATTGGTTTGGCTTATATGCATGCATACAAGTCCTTTGGTTGGTTTCCTGGAAAATTTATTTTAATCCTCAGTCAAGGGTATGTTTTTCTTGATTTTAGAGAGAGGGTAAGGGAAAAAGAGAGAGAGAGAAACATCAATTGGTTGCCTCCTCACTAGGGTTTGAACATGCAACCTAGATATGTGCCCTGACCAGGAATGGAATCTACAATCTTTTGGTGTACAAAACTGTGCTCCAACCAACTGAGCCCCCTGGCCAGGGTTATTGTGGAAGATTTTTTAAAATTGTTTTATTGCTTAAAGTATTACAAAGAGTATTATATATGTCCCCTTGACCTTCCCCGGCCTCCCATACCCCCCAGTCTCTTGTGTTCATTGGTTATGCTTATATGCATGCATACAAGTCCTTTGGTTGATCTCTTCCCCCCCCCCCCAACCCTCCCCGGCCTTCCCGCTGTAGTTTGACAGTCTGTTCGATGTTGCTCTGCCTCTGTATCTATTTTTGCTCATCAGTTTATAATGGTATTAATTATCCATAAATGAGTGAGATCATGTCGTATTTTTCTTTCATTGACTGGCTTATTTCACTAAGCATAATGCTCTCCAGTTCCATCCATGCTGTTGCAAATGGTAAGAATTCCTTCTTTTTTACAGCAGCATAGTATTCCATCGTGTAGATGTACCTCAGTTTTCTAATTTGTGGAAGATTTTTAAAGCAGAAAGGATCATGGAATAGTCAGAAGAGCACTTGGCTAAGTATTAGGAAATTTAGTCTAATTCTTCTGTGAGTTTGTCACATATTAACAGTTTCTTTGGGAAATTTGACATCTCTTTTTTGAGCTCTGGTGACCACATCTGTAATATGAGATGGCTGGATATGATGACATCCAAGGTTTTTTATTTTTCTAAATAGAGGCCTGGTGCACAAAAATTTGTGCACTGGCGGGCGGGGGGGTGTCCCTCAGCCCAGCTTGCCCCCTATCACATACTGGGAGCCCTAGGGGATGTCCTACTACCTGCTCCCTGCTCCCCTTGGGGAGTGGGCCTAAGCCACAGTCTGGCCTCCCTTTGTGGGAGTCAACCAGGCTGAGCAGGGGAAGGCCGCAGCCCCATCACCGCACTGTTGCAGCCACTGCCAGTCATGGCAGCCACCAAGGTGTTTTCATCAACAACGACTCCAGTCCCTTTACCATGAAAAAATCCATCCATCCATCCTTCCATCCTTCTTCTTTCCTT
>NW_006288615.1:14272212-14273245 GCF_000327345.1 Myotis davidii | reverse complement strand
ACGATCTCTGGCTGGCTCTTCCCTGACCCAGGCCTAACGCCTCAGGCTGAGGGTTTAGGCCTGGGCTGGGGCCCCCCCAGCTCCCTGCAGCCGCCGCCATCAACAATCGCTGGCTGGCTCCTCCCTGGCCCAAGCCTAAAGCCTCTGGCCAAGGCTTTAGGCCTGGACTGGGGAACCCCCAGGTCCCCGCCACCAATAGCTGGCTGGCTCCACACCGGTTCCCCTCTGCAGCTGCCATCAAGGATCACTGGCTGGCTGCCCTCTCCCAGTCTGGGACCCCTCGGGAGATAACGACCTGCTAGCTTAGGCCTGCTCTGCCAGAGGCTTTAGGCTTGGGCCGGAGCACCCCCAGCTTCTTGCCGCTGCCGCCATCAAGCATAGCTGGCTGGCTCCGCCTGGTTCCCCGCTGCTGCCGCCATCAATGATTGCTGGATGGCTCCTCCCAGGCCCCAGACTAAAGCCTTAATCTGAGGCTGGGGACTGACATATGCAAATTAGCCGCCATCTTGGCTGTTGACTAATTTGCATATCTCACTGATTAGCCAATGAAAAGGGTAGCGGTCATATGCCAATTACCATGTTTCTCTTTTATTAGTGTAGATATTCTCTAAATCTTCATACTTGCTTGGCAACATCTCGTTGCTTTCTTTAGAAATAAAAGTTGTAAAAATGATTATTCTGCCTAAAGTGAGTAAAAGTGCCTTTAGTTTTCTTTTATAACCTTTGATTGGTGCCAGACAGTAACTGTCTCACTGTGCTTTTTGCCTTATAATAAGGATACAATAAAGATATAACATTGGCTTCACTTTAAATCAAGCAAGTAACAAAAAACATTCACTGCCTTTTATATATATACTAGAGGCCCGGTGCACAAAAATTTATGCACGCAGGGTGGAGGGGGGCGTCCCTCAGCCCGTCCTGTGCCCTCTCCCAGTCTGGGACCCCTTGGGAGATGACGACCTGCTAGCTTAGGCCTGCTCCCGGGTGGCAGAGGGCAGGCCCAATCCCTAGGTGCAGCCCCTGGTCAGGCTCA
>NW_006288615.1:14253268-14271270 GCF_000327345.1 Myotis davidii | reverse complement strand
GGCTGGCAGTTAATTTGCATATCGCCCTGATTAGCCAATGGGAAGGGTAGCGGATGTACGGCTAATTACCATGTTTCTCTTTTATTAGATAGGACTAGAGGTCCAGTGCACGAATTCGTGCACGGGTGGGGTCCCTAGGCCTGGCTGGTGATCCAGGTTGGGGCCAATCGGGGCCACGGGAGGTTGGCCAGCTGCCCGATCAAGGCCAATTGGGGCTGGCTGGCCTGGGGGAGGTTTGGCCCGACAGGGTGAGGGAGTGCAGGAGGTTGGCTGTGGGAGCGCACTGACCACCAGGGCGTAGCTCCTGAGTTGAGCGTCTGCCTCCTGGTGGTCAGTGCATGTCATAGTGACCAATCAACCAGTCGTTTGGTCACTTAGGCTTTTATATATATAGACTAGAGGCCCGGTGCATGAAATTCGTGCACCTAGGTAAGGTCCCTAGGCCTGGCTGGTGATCAGTGCCGATCAGGGCCTTCCACTGCCAGCTGGGGCCTTCCTTCCCCGGCTGCCGCCCACCGGCTGGGGCCTTCCTTCATTCCGCGCTGCCCCCTGGTCGTCAGCGCACATCATAGTGAGCGATCGAACTCCCAGTCGAGCTCCCAAGGGGATACTTTGCATATTAACCTTTTATATATACCTTTATATTTAGTGATATATAAGTATTTAATTGATTACCCACACTGCTTCCCTTTTCAGAAACTGTAGTGCTCAAAATATTTTTAAGAAAAGAAATAAAATGAAATCTCTTTCTTTCAAGAACTCCAAACTGGTTATTGAAAAAGAGAAATACACTTTGCTCTCAAAATGTCACACTCCAGAAATACCCTTTTGTCTAGGCCAGGGGTTCTCAACCTGTGGGTCGCGACCCCTTTGGGGGTTGAACGACCCTTTCACAGGGGTCGCTTAAGACCATCAGAAAACACATATATACTTACATATTGTTTACAGTAGCAAAATTACAGTTATGAAGTAGCAATGAAAATAATTTTACGGTTGGGGGTCACCACAACATGAGGAACTGTATTAAAGGGTCGCGGCATTAGGAAGGTTGAGAACCACTGGTCTAGGCATTCATTAATAAATAGTTTTTATTCTAAGGTTATTTTATCTCAGAGGATCTGCACTAAAAAACAATACGCCCTAATGCTTAACCAGATAATAAACTTTTTTTTTTGCAAGGTTTATAAAACAGTAGAAGAAAAGAATGCGGAATTCAGTGTTTCTATGTTGGCAACATGGATATGTCTTCTAAATACATCTATTGAGTTGTGTTCCAAGAGGCCTGACTTTCCTTTGTAATGTGTTATCTTATGGATGCAGATGAAGCTTTTGTTGGTGCTTTGCACCTCATCCATTACCCTCAGGCTAACTGAGCCAGAGAGCAGTGAATCTATTGAAAAGGACCATGAAGAAACCTGCTGTTAATGTGAACTCTATTTGAACTAGGCTTGACAGCAAGGTTTATTCTCTAGTGTTTGGGGTAAACTTTATTGCTACTTGGAGATTATTTTGTTCTCATCATCTCTGATAATTTCATCAACTATTAGTGCTTATAGGAATGAAATAATTTTTTAACATGACATTTATTTAGAAAAGCTAGTTTTTATAAGTATCCTACTTGTTCTTTTTTCCAATATATGTTGGAAACATACTTTATATTATAATTCATAAACTAACATACTTTCAAGGATTGTTAATACTCTTAATTCCTGATATTTCTGATTCAAAGACATTTATTAATACACCATTATGTACTTAAAATATCGACCTTAATGAATACCTGAGACTTGCAAGTAGAAGACACAAAAAGAAGTCTTCTTAAGTGTAGTTTAAAATATGGATTGAAGAGAAGGCCCAGTTGAATTGCTTTGAAATCTATCAGTGGTCATGAACCAGTATCTGGGCTTGGTTCATGTAATTTGAATAATTAATATTTACGACTATAGAGTGATTTGTTAGTGTTAGCTCTGAAAAGGGACTATTGTGATCTGTTGTTATATATAAGTGAGAATTCTGTAAATGAATAATTCAAATAGTTCTTTTATCTTTTGTTTTAAAATTAGTAAGTAATCAGTATTTAAAAATGTATAGAATTTAACATACACATTCAACTGTAATTTTCAAAAGTTATAGTTTTCTGGTATTCTGTATTAATAAAACATGTCTAAGTTTCCTATGTGTATTAGCACAAACTTTAATATGCTGAAAGTGTTTTCACACTTTTTTTTTCTTCAACAGGTAAAGTACCTTTTATTCATGTAGGAAATCAAGTAGTATCAGAACTTGGTCCAATAGTCCAATTCGTTAAAGCCAAGGTAATAAAAAAGATACTAAGTGCATTTGATTACAGCCACTCAAATAAGTCATTCATCATTTCTTAGCATATCTTAACATTTACATTGATTTTAACCTGGTTTTAGAAAATGCCAGTATAAACTATTGGAGAAATATTTCTAAAGTGCAAGTTTTTTAAATAATGAAAATCATTGGCAAAAGAGGTAATTTGATTTTTACAAAATGGTAGATAATTTTGTAATATGCTTATGAGAATTTTGGCCATGAATGAAAACTGTTAAGTTTTTAAAAAATGTCAAGTTAACCTTTAAGAAGGGAGATACAGGTTCTGTTTAGAAGTTGAATGTATTTATTCATTTGAATTATTCAGTTTAGATTTTAATAGTTATTAAAGGACAGCCTCCATTAACATTTTGGGGAAACCCTTCCTGACTTTTTTTTTGTATATATAGAAAAATATAGATCATACTATTATTAGTTATTTTGCAACCTGTTTTAATGACTATATATATAAATTACATATGTGTATATCTATCTATCTATCTATAAATTACCCTTTTAAATTGTCTAGTGTTTTATTATATGGATATATAATAATTTATTGTCTTTACTGATGGACAGTTACGTTGCAAGTTGCCAATTCTTCGCTGTTATTGAGTGCTACGAGAAATATTCTTGTACATACACATTTGTGCACTTGTCAGATTATTTCCTTAGGATAAATTCCTAAGAGTGATATTGTGATATTAGGGTATGCAATTTAAAATCTTAAAACAGATTGCCAGATTGAACTAAAGGTTATATCATTTTATGCATTCACTCATTACTATAGTGTAGATTTTAAAAATTAGTATCTATTTCTCTATACCTTTATTTATCTTGGACCATTTTATAAGTAACACTTGTCAATCTTTTGGCATTTATTTTATTATTAATAAGATTAGTCTCTTAAAGTAACAAGGTTTATAGACCATTGTTGTTTTCTTCTTTTGTGAAATAGTTGATAACGTAATTTTATCCATTGAAAGAATCATTTTATAATGACAAATACGACTTATTAATATGTTGTAGCAAGAGTATAAAATAATTTTTTGATATTAATTTTCTTTTCGGAAACATTTTGGAAATTAATCCATTGGGCATTTGCAGTAAAAGGATTGATGTTATATTACTTGATAGTAACATAACTGAAAGTTTTTGTATATTTAATATGATGCTCTTAAATTTTTTTAAATTCCCTTTAGGGCCATTCTCTTAGTGATGGGTTGGATGAAGTCCAAAAAGCAGAAATGAAAGCCTACATGGAATTAGTCAACAATATGCTGTTGACTGCAGAGGTATAATAGAAAATAATAGGCCTTAAAAATAAGCTATTTCTTTCATAAAAGATAATCTTCTCTTATGGGTTATTTAAAGTTATTGAGAAATAGGAAAATAGTCAAGCAATTCAAGGGCTAGGATTCTTACCCAAATTATTTGATCATTATCTTTGAACAAATTGCCTGACATTTTCACTTCTAATTTTCTGTTTATAAAAAGCAATGATTCTTGCTCACTTATCATTTTATTTGGCCTTGTTAAGTGTACTTAAATAATATCTGTAAAATACTTTAATGGTATTTGGAGATGTTACTATATGAATAAGAAATCTTTTTATTAAGTACCACCATTAAATTTAATACTTATATATAGCAACATTAGTGAAGATAAAAGCCCCTCACATATGTGACTTTTATAAAGTTGGCTTATAAAAAATTATCATGGCAAGAAATAACTTGCTTTTTAACCATTTTCTCTTTGGTATTCTAAAGTTTTTGTGACTGTTTCTTTTTTTCCTAGTTGTATCTCCAGTGGTGTGATGAAGCTACAGTAGGGGAGGTGAGTGGTTCTGCAGCATTTATCGTAATTAAAATTTAATGAGAAAATACTTTTGTTCAGAATTGTAAGTCCCTGCTCATAAATGAAACATTGTGGTTTATACCATTAGTGCTTTAGTTTTTCACTTACTTTAATTTTGCTTGCACATACATTTTAGGGAAGCTATGTGTCATTGTTTGATATAACTGGTTGCGAAGTACATAAAAGTTTATATATTTTTAAAAGGAATGTTTTAAAATTTTAATTTTTTAGATTGCAAGCTCTGTATTTTTCTTCAGGTTACTCTATTTGTGTTCTCTGACAGTCTGTTTCCCTTAGAATTCTATTTGTGAAAAAGAGGCTTTGTTTTTAGGAAGAATCATGTTTTTAACAAAATCTTCTTGCTTTAGATCACACATGCTAGATATGGATCTCCTTACCCTTGGCCTCTGAATCGTATTTTGGCCTATCAGAAACAGTGGGAAATCAAACGTAAGATGAAAGCTATTGGATGGGGTAAGAAGACTCTGGACCAGGTCAGTTCAGATTGAAGTTCACAAACCCTTAATGCATTTAAGATAAACCTTTAAAGTATTAAATTCATTTTTTTGTATTGATAGTTCTTAAAAAATCCCAACATAATACAAAACTAACAAAACATTTGCTCTTATTTTCTTTGACATGAAGTAATTTTATAAAAATCACATGCTGATTGTAAAACAAATTATATAATACAGAAAAGCTAAAAAAGGAAATAAAAATGGCCTGAAATACTACCACTTAGAAATAGCCACTGTTAACTCTTTGGAGAACATTATTCTAGATGTTTCTTAATAATATTTTCCTTAAGTGGGATCATATTATACCTGCCCACTCTATGTTTTTCCCATTTAACAACATATTGTAGGCATCTTTTATGCCAATAAATGTTGATCTACAATATCAGGGCTTAAAAAACACCGTGTTAAAATACAGTGCTTAATATATATTTCTAAAGATTTTGGTCTTAAATGTACTGAAGTAGCAAGATTAAAAAATACAAATCTTATCAAGATCATGAGTTTAAATATCATTAGACTAATTAATGTTTCTTATAAGGCTATCCCTAGTCTTAGCCAGACAACTCACTTATGTGTGTGTGCTATTGGCCGTAAGGGATCTTGAGTAAGTGAATAGGGATTGATAAGTAAAATCCATCTCTACTAGTGGAAAAACAATTGAAATGCTTTGGCTCATGGTAGGTCAGCAGTGTCATTTTAATGAAGGAGGTTTTTTAATATTTGTAAAATCATTGGATTCAGCAAAAACAGTTTTGTATGGAATAAAGTTTTAAGGTAAAAACTTACTTGATAGTAATCCTTATAAGTAACTTAATTGTACTTGCATTTAAAGGAAATTAGCTCTCAAATTTTCTTTGTATGTCTTCTATAGGAAATATTATTTATATTTTATATGTGACCTATTGGCAGATTTAAATATATTATAAAAGATTACCTAAATTTATATTTTTGTTAAAAACTGTATTATAAATAGTTTTAGACACATTTTATTGTTTTGCTAATTTAAATATTTTTCTTTGGGGCCTGTTGCCTATATTAGGTCTTGGAAGATGTTGACCAGTGCTGTCAAGCTCTTTCTCAAAGACTGGGAACACAACCATATTTCTTCAATAAGCAGTAAGAAATTGTATTTTTTTAAAGTTAGTTTCTTTTCTATATTGTTAGATTACAAACTTATTTAATCATAGAGGAATTGTTTTATCAAGAAATATTTGTGAAAAAATTTAGTTGTATTTAAGTTTATTTTTGCTTTTATTAAACATTCACTTAGCACCTCATAGGTGTCAGGCAAAGTGTTAGGCTCTGGGAGACTGAGAATTTCTCTAAAGGGCAAATATGTAAACCAGTCATTAGTGTATGATATAATAGAGGTTCTACTAGAGGTAGTTCAAGGTGCTGTGTATGGAAATAATGACTTTTTTTTTTAAATCCTCACCCAAGGTTATATTTTTACTGATTTTAGAGAAAGGAAGGGGGAGAAAAAGAGAGAGAAACATCAGTGTGAGAGAGAAACATCCATTAGTTGTCTCCCATACCCGCCCAAAACCTAGGTATGTATCCTGACTGGGAATCGAACCAGCAACCGTTTTGGTGTATGGGACAATGCTTCAACCAATTGAACCACCTGGCCAAGGCGAAATACGACATCTTAATTAACAGAATTCCAAGCTTGCAAAGTACTATTAACATATGAAGTGTAACCTCAGTTGTCTATGTAGGGTGATGCCCTAAGACTAGAAAAGTGAATAAAAGCTAAGCAATAAAAAATATTGTTGGGTAGACAAGCACGATTATGAACTTATCTTTTAAAGTAGTGAAAATATTTGTAAAGCGTAGAGAGAATGTGAAGGATATAGATTAAATATTTATGTATATAGTTTAATTCATGTTTCATTAAGACAGATTTTTTTTTTGTAATTTGGAGAAAAATATCTAATGTAGGCAAAAAATGAATTTTTTTTTAAGTTATACTTTTAGTGTACCAGGATCGGCTATCCTGTGATCCAGTTTAAGATGGAATTAAATTAGCAGTTTAATCTCAATGGTTTGCTTAGAAATTTTAACCTTTTCTTGGCTTTTTAATAAAATTTTCTTGCTTTTTAGATTGATAATTTTTTTTAATCCTCACTTGAGGATATTTTTTCATTGATTTTTAGAAAGAATGGAAGGAGATTGGGGAAGAGAAGAGAAACATTGATGCAAGAAGGACACATTGATTGGTTGCCTCCTTCACATTCCCCAATGGGCCATGGATCAAAGCTAGCGCTCTAACCACTGAGAACACCACCCAGGGCTAGATTGATAATTTTTTATAAACCTTTATTTGCTATTATTTATTATGTCTTATAGGCACTCATTTTCTATAGCCTTATCAAACATCTTTTGGTTAGAGATATTAATATTTGTAGCAAAAATGACTATTGATAGGTTGGAAATATTTAAGTTATATTAATGTGTACTATATGTAACTGATATTAAAAATAAATTGGAGCCTGTTATCTCTGAAGGAAGGTCATAAGAGTTCAAAAGCTCTAGGAGTTGAGAAACTCAGAGGGGTGCATTTTACTGTTTGAAGTGCATCTTGTGTGTTAGGAGTTAGTTTTGTTATACATGCTGTCTTCTTGGGAGGATAGATCGAACTTATTTTTCTTTTCATTTAAACTCATTGTCAAAGATTTAGTAACCAGGTAACATTTGGCATGTGACTTAGTGAAAATATTAAAACTTCCTTTTCTGCCCTGGCCAGTGTGGGATTCGGTCCCGGGTCATGGTGTGTACGGGAGGCAACCAATCGATGTTTCTCTCACACATTGATGTTTCTCTTTTTCACTCTCCCTCTCCCTTCCTCACTCTCTAAAATCAATAAAACATATTTAAAAATTTTTTTTATAAGGGTACAATTATATTTAAACTTGTAATGAAAAATAAAAATCTAGAACAGTTGCAAAACCAAAGAGGTTTCCTATCAAGGAACAGTTTAATTGATATTAAGTATAGGTATTTGAAATAATTTTACCTTATATGAGACCTAGATAAACATTTTTCCTTAACAGTTATGATTAAAGAATAGGTTTGGTTTTTAATTTTAATTTCACCCAACTGTTTATTTAATATTAACATGAAAGAAAATTACATTTAGGAAAAGGTAACTTGTATTTGCACTTTGTTGTGCCAAAACTTTTCTCATTCCTTTATCTATTGCAGGCATATTTACTTTGTAAGAGTAGTGAAAAGAGCACTGGCTTAAGTCAAGATATATAATACTGGATTCCAAGTTAGAGGCCCTGAATTCTATTCTTGACTCTCCTATGTGTCCTCTCCTTAACCTCTTAAATTAGAATAAAATTTTCTCCTTGCTTTCCTTCTTTCATGAGAGAGCTCATGAAAGAAGCCCAATAGCTTTACTTAATGAGAGAAAGGGAAAAAGGGTAGTTGAGGGAGATTTGCAGCAAGAATAGTAATTGGGAAAAGAAGACAAGGAAGCTTAAATGGTGGAAAGGCAGAAGAAAATGAATGATACTAAAATATGTGGCTTTTATTCCTTCAAATATATAGTGTTGGTAGCTTTTAAATATCTTAAGTCATATTTCTGAAATGCAACAAAACCAAAATTGATACTATGCTATCTTGCTGATGTGTGATCTGTTAAGACACCTAAGCAAAGACTACATGGTCATTAGTTCCCTTCAAGTGTAGACTTGGAATGAAAAATGAAAACTTAAAGTGATATTTATATGTGACCTTTTTAATAAAGGAGAAGAAATAGTAGAAAAAAATATTTTAAATCAAGAAATATTTTAATCAAGAAAGAATTATAGTATTCCAAAGTATTTATGATTTCCTTGCAGATCTGTGTTTTCTGAACAAAGCCTGTTAGCTAGAAGTAGCTCAGTAAATGTTGGTTAAACTAGGTTAAGGTGAATGAGGAATTGGAAAAGGAGTTAGATTTTAAGAAGAAAAAATATTGCTAGTAACCATTAAGTAAATGGTAAAATTTGAAAATATACTTTCATATACTGATGGGAAAGTATATGGGAGAAATGGTGCAAGAATTATACTTGGGAATCTTAAGATGAAAAGTTTCAGGAAGAAATAAGATTTTATTGAGGTTTGTTCAATTAAGAAATCACCAGTTAAGAAAATGAAGGGAAAATAGCTCAAAAATATTCACATGCAAAATATAGAAAAGGTTGATGGCAAGGGGCTTGATTTACAAACTTGAATGACTCTCCTAAAGATTAGTGGCCAGTATTTAAAGAAAGGATATGTAGATTATTTCTAGTGGTCTGAAGACATGACAAGTTAGTAGTGTAATTGGAAAGAAAGATTAAGGAACACTCAGACAAAATTCATCCTTTTGAAACCAGACTGACTGTGACAGAAAAGTATGGAATCACTAAAGGCCCAGTGCATGAAATTTGTGCGGGGTGGGGGGAGGGTCCCTCAGCCTGGCCTGCACCCTCTCCAGTCCGGGACCCCTCGGGGATGTCCGACTGCCGGTTTAGGCCCGATCACTGCAGGATCAGGCCTAAACCGGCAGTCAGACATCCATCTCGCAATCTGGGACCGCTGGCTCCTAACCACTTGCCTGCCTGCCTGCTTGATTGCCCCTAACCCCTCTGCCTGCCTGCCTGATCGCCCCTAAGTGCTCCCTTGCCAGCCTGATTGCCCCTAACTGCGTCTGCCTTGGCCCCCGCACCCGGACCCAGGCCTCCCTTCTCCGGGTGGCCACAGGTACCCAGGACCTGGGCTTCCCTCCCTCTGGCCAGCTGCAGACATCCGGGACCGCGGGTGGCTTCTTCCAGGCCAGCTGCAGCCGCAGGCATCCAAGACTGTGGACAGCTTCACCTGGGCTGGCCGCAGGCGCCCGGGACCACAGGTGGCTTCTCCCAGGCCAGCCGCAGCCACAGGCATCCAAGACTGTGGGCGGCTTCGCCTGGGCTGGCCGCAGGTTCCCGGGACCCCGGGCAGCTTCACCTGGGCCCAGTTTTAGAAGAAAGGTCATCTGGAAGACATCAGTCTAATTAGCATATTACCCTTTTATTAGTATAGATAATAAGTAAAGCAAAAAAGATTAGTGCAAACAATTTAAATGGGGAAGGTTAGGAAAATAGTCACATTTACAGTGCTGTTTTTATTTTAATACATGAAAGAATAGTAGCTAACCAACAGAAATGCGGAAAGAATAATAAGAAGGCAACAAATTGCTTAGGACTTTAAAAATATATTTGTCACCCTGGAATATTTTTTTAATAAAAAGTGTATACAAATAAATGCAATAATATATACGAAAGATGTTAAAAGTCATAGTAGGAGAATTGTTATCTATATCCAAATTACAATCCACCAACTACTTAGTAAACAGAAGGGTGCAAATGTTATGTTTCTTGTCCATATGATATAAGAAAGGTAAATAAAATGGGAAGTACTTAAGGATTTTGGCTTGATTAAATAATTCAGTAGAAATATTGGGTAAAGTGTATTTTTTGTGCTTGTCTTGCATATGAGTTGCAAACATTTTTCTGAGTTTGTTGCTTTTTTAAAGTTAAGTTTATTATATAATTCACATATAGTGAAATTGACACTTTTATGTGCATAGTTCTATGAATTTTAGTAATAGTGTACAGTTATGTTAATCACTACTATAAGCATACTTTTTAAGAAGAAAGAATTGAGGGAATTGGTAATTTATATCAGTCAATAAATATAAGTAATTGTTGAAATTTGTAAGGATGGCAACAAATACGCATTAAAGTTTGTGTGTATGTGTGTTTTGTTTGACTCGGTGTATTTATTCTCCTTCCCTAGATGCTCTAGAGCAGTGGTTCTCAACCTTCCGGCCCTTTAAATACAGTTTCTCATGTTGTGACCCAACCACAAAATTATTTTCGTTGCTACTTCATACTGTAATGTTGCTACTGTTATGAATCGTAATGTAAATATCTGATATGCAGGATGGTCTTAGGCGACCCCTGTGAAATGGTTGGTTGACCGCCAAAAGGGGTTGTGACCCACAGGTTGCAAACCGCTGTTCTAGAGCTAGCATGTCAAACTTGTGGTCCGTGGGCTGCATGCAACCCACAATGAATATTTTTGTGGCCCAGCCAATATAACGATGTGAGCAGTTATTTACAATTATGAAAGGAAAGAAATCTCCTGTCAGATCCAGAATTACTGACATTCACCTTGGTTCAGTTTTAAAAGTAATCACTGAACAAGATTTCCCCTGAAGTAAGAAAGATAGTAGCAGAGAAGACATGCCAAGTGTCAGAAAGAAAACATTAATTTTATCATTGCTCTTGTTCTTTTTTTTTGTACTGTACTTTTTGAAATAAACCTATGTTTCTATGAAAATTGAAGCTTTTGTTTTTTTGCAGCCCATATAAACTTAAACCTTGTTTATTTGGCCCATGTTAGCTTTTGAGTTTGACATGCTTGTTCTAGAGTGACTGGCCACAAAACTGCTATTTTTATGTAACTTCAGATCAGTTTTTGTGTGCTTGTTATCCATATGTAATTCAGCACCTTTTGAGTTATGTGGATGTATATTTGCAGCTAAGAACATTTTGTACAATTCAGAGGCATTTCTAGACCACAGTAGGTTAAACATACATGTATACTTCCAACTCATTCAGAGCATTTAGTGGATGCTATCTACACTACTGGAAGTTTCATCAGGGAATGTATTCAACTTTTTAAGGCTCAAGTATAAGAAGGATTAGAAAAGATAAATTTTGCATTGGTAAGATAAGATAAATCTTTTAAGAAATATGTTTAGAGATATGGAAGTGTTGATAATTATTTTACTTCTCACAAAGTGCCAAGGCTCTACATTTATCCACCTTCTACAATTTATTTAAACGAGGCTTGCAAGTTTGACATGCTTGTTCTACATCCTAGGTTCTTTCCAGGGATCTATTTTTTATTTGTTCTTTTTTTGGGGTATATATTTTTAAAATTTATCTTTTTTGTTGAAAGTATTACAGATATCCCCTTTATTCCACTCATTGACCCCCCCACCCCAAGGCCTTCTGTACTATTGTCTGTGTCCATGGGTTATCTATCTACACTAATGAAAGAGAAAGATGCAAATTAACCGTCACTCCACTACACCCACAAGCCATGCCCACTAGCCAATCAGGAGTGAGTATGCAAATTAACCCAACTAAGATGGCGGCGGCCACGGAGCTGGAGCGAGCAGGAGGCTTGGATTGCCCCCGGTGATGGAGGAAGCCAAGCTTCCTGCTTGCTCTGGCCTGCCCTGGGCTCCGCTCAAGGCTACAAAGTTTCAATTATAGAAGATAAATCCCAGATACCTGCTTCCAGCCCGCCAAAAAAAAAAAAAAAAAAAGGAGAGGGTGGGAACTTGAGTCGCCAGGGGGCGTGGACAGTCTGAAAACGGTCATTAGCCCCTCACCCAGGTTGGCCAGGCACCCCAGCGGGACCCCCACCCTGATCCAGGACACCCTTCAGGGCAAACCAGCTGGCCCCCACCCATGCACCAGGCCTCTATCCTATATAATAAAAGGATAATATGCAAATTGACCCTAACAGAACGACTGGGAATGACTGGTCACTATGACACACACTGACCACCGGGGGGCAGACGCTCAATGCAGGAGATGCCCCCTGGTGGTCAGTGTGCTCCCACAGTGGGAGCTCTGCTCAGCCACAAGCCAGGCTGATGGCTGCCAGCACAGCGGTGGTGGCGGGAGCCTCTCACACCTCCTCAGCAGCTAAGAATGTCCGACTGCAGCTTAGGCCTGCTCCCTGCTGGCAAATGGACATTCCCCAAGGACTCCCGGGCTGCCAGAGGGATGTTTGACTGCCAGTGTAGGCCCAATCCC
This sequence comes from Myotis davidii, assembly GCF_000327345.1. Classification (NCBI taxonomy): domain Eukaryota; kingdom Metazoa; phylum Chordata; class Mammalia; order Chiroptera; family Vespertilionidae; genus Myotis; species Myotis davidii. Next base: position 14,258,711 of record NW_006288615.1, on the reverse strand, counting down.
CCAGGGAGCGGGCCTAAGCCAGCAGGTGGACATCCCCTGAGGGGTCCCAGGCTGCAAGAGGGCACAGGCTGGGCTGAGGGGACCCCCCCCCCCAAGTGCACAAATTTTTGTGCACCGGGCCTCTAGTATATATATAAAAGCCTAAGCGACCAGCCGACCAGCCGGTAGCTATGACGTGCACTGATCACCAGGGGGCAGACGCTCAACACAGGAGCAGAAAATACAGGCATGGAAACATGGATCAGGCTGATGAATCTCAGAGGGAAGGGAGGGGGCGGGAAGAGACTAACCAAAGATCTTATATGCATACTAGAGGCCTGGTGCATGGATTCCTGCACCTGTGGGGTCCCTCAGCCTGGCCTGCGGGGATCAGGCCAAAACCAATTCTCTGGCATTCCCCAAGGGGTCCCAGATTGCGAGAGGGCGCAGGCCAGGCCAAGGTACCCCACCGGTACATGAATCCGTGCACCGGGCCTCTAGTGCTTATATAAGCTCTTTGGTTAATCTCTTCCTGCCCTCCCCACTTGATAGTCCATTTATAGTGATAGAATTATATTTCTTTTAAGTCCAAGGACACTTGTGATTTTTTGAAACCATCCTATTGTCTTCCGGCTTAAACATGGCCATCAACTATGTATCTGATTTTGATGAAAACTTCATGAATGTGTCAAAAGAGAGAAAGAGACTTTGAAAAATTAAGTATTTTACACAACTTAGGCAAGATGCTTTTTTTTTATTTCATTCTTTCACCAAATACAGATTCAGTTCCTCAGATATTTTACTAAGAACTGGGGATATCAAGATATGTGCAGTGTTACCTTTAAATAGCTTGAAGTATAATTGAGGGGAGGGTGTTAGTTATAGTTTTAGTGTGGTATCACCTTTTTATTGATCATTGAATATATGATTCTGGAATTTAGGGGAAAGACTAGGACTGGAGATAAATATCTGGGAATTAGTAGCATAAAGAGGCATTTAAAGCCATGGAACTGCATGAACTCACTCATCAATAGTGATTAAGGCCACATAGCTAGTAAGTAAGTGGCAGCTTTAGGATTCAAACTTAAATTTGATAGATCCCCCTCCCCCAATCTATTCTGCCAAACAAGATTACTGTAACATTTTTTCACATTTAGGTGGACTAACACATGTTTTCTCAAAAACTTGTATCACTGTAGGACTAATCGCAGTAATTACCAGTAGTTCATAATTATCATGGTTATCTTAATGTAACATAGATTGGTGATGCCCCACTTATAGGCCATTAGTTGTGAGGTAAATTTCATTTTCTTATAGAGAAACCCCCCTGTAAAAATTTTTGTTGAAGCCAACTTCATTTTTACAGTTAAGTCACTTTAAAAATGGTCAAATTAAAATGATATATTGTTAGTATATGATTGGGTAATCAGGTACCATTTTGTTGTCCCGGCACCACAGTAAAATTCTCTGTGCTTTGCCAACATTTTGTCTATGCATCTATTAACACATTTACTAAATTCTGTTGTGGTAATTTGTGTCTATGTTTTAGAATATCTTTCTTGTTTTTATCTCTAGCATCTGGCACAGTTCTGGCACATTGGCAACATGCTGTATTTATCTAGTGAACAAACTAATAAATAAAATGAATATGATCAAACATACCAATATAATTTTAACACATTTAAATAATACTACTAATTCAAAAAGCAATCCACATACTAGCAAATCATAGTTTAAAATTATTTTTGCATATCTTATAACAAACTCTAAGTTAAAACAATAAATTCTATCAAGTTGGGTAGAATTTCTTTCTATGATTTTTTCTTTTAAATAGATGAATAAAATGTTTTTAAAAATAGTATATACCCTACCATACAAGTTAAACACTATGTTACTCTCATTTCTACTTTTGTTTTAGGCCTACTGAACTAGATGCACTGGTATTTGGCCATCTGTACACCATTCTTACCACACAATTGACCAATGATGAACTTTCTGAGAAGGTGAAAAACTATAGCAACCTTCTTGCTTTTTGTAGAAGAATTGAACAGCACTATTTTGAAGATCGTGCTAAAGGCAGCTCATCTATTAGATTGTCTTAGAGTTATGTGTTAATTTAGTTGTTACTAAAAATTTAACTTTTGAAATCTGTTACTTGAATGATATGTGAATGGTATCAAAATTTTAAAACCAAAACACTGCTTTTGAAACCTCAAAACAAATTATATAATGTATCTTGTACATGTACTTTATACTGTTGTTTATGTACAAATTGAAATAATTCTGAATGACTCCATTTGATATGTTATACTCTGTATCTTGGAAGTTTTGTTTTCTTGAAACTTGTATGCACATAAAAATAAACTTTGAACAACGATATGGCTGCTATATTTGCTTGATCTTTCTGAGACTCATTTTCTGAGCTTCATACATGAAGTAAACAGTGTCTTTTCTCAGGCAAGTAGTTTGTGTTTCTACGCCCAAGATTATTTTGCTAGCTACATGGTAAACCTGGTCATAGGAAAAATGTTCCTAATGAGTATACTCTTGGAAAATGTGAATGATTACAAGGTGATGAAAGCCTTGAGCAGATGACCATTTAAGAACATTCTTCCTGTCTAAGCTTAATTGACTTGGGGTGGTGAACACACAACACAGTGTACAGATGATGTGTTGTAGAATTGTGCACCTGAAACCTGTATAATTTTGTTACCCAGTGTCACCCCAATAAACTCAAAAAGGAATAAAAATAAACTTAAATTTAAAAAAATTAATCAGAGCAGCTATAATTTATATTGATAAATTTAAAACTTTTTTTGAAACTTTGAGATAATATTTTAATAATGCTTTTTTATTCCTTTTGTGGGGAAGGGAGGATAGTGTTCACACAAGTTATCAATAAGAGTTTATATATAAGCAATAAGGATTATATGTGTCCTTTTCAATTTTTCTAATATTTTACATAAAGCCAGGGATGCTATAAAGAGTCAGATGTAAAAATAATTTCTATAATAATATTACTTTTGTATTTTTAGGTACCAGGCATTTTTAACTCATTTAATCCGTACAAAAACACTGCAAAGGTTGTTATCCCCAAATCAAAAAAGAGGAAATGGAGAGAGAAAGGGTAATACCTTGCACACGGCCGTAGAGTTATAAGTGGTAGAGTTGAAATTCAAACGCAGGCAGTGTGGCATCTGTTTGGCCTTTAACCCCTTCCCCAATAATTTTTTTGTTAAAAACGTTTCTTTTTCAGACTAATTTTTTTATTTTGGTTCTATATAGTATTTTTGATGCTGGTTATGAAAACAGTTTGTAATTATTTTTTCTTCCCATTTTTGTGGTTAAGAATAGTATTTCCTCAGAAAGTTTCTAGATGAAATTATTTAGAATGGTACGTATGTAGCTGGTTTTTGAAGGTAAAGTTTTTAGACGAGTATACTCGTCGACGACTGAAAAAAGAACATTTTGTGAAAACGTGTATACACGTTTCTGCCGGGGAAGGGGTTAAGGAACACTATACTTACTTTTTTTGAAGATTATAAATTTATACCATATAAGGTGTACATTATAGTCTCCTTAGTCTAAATCCCCCATAAACTTTGGGCTCTCTCTTTGGACTACAGTGCTATTTATTATAGCTTCCATGAACTAATTTTTGTAATGTGTGTTGTTTTTAAAATAAAAAAATCCCACGTTACCTGCTTTTGCACAATTTTTATGACAGGCTTATGTATATATTCTTAATCTTTGCACAACTTTTATTTATAACAGGTTTATATATATATGTATGTTTAATCCTCACTTTTTACTGATTTTTAGAGAAAGAGGAAGGGAGAGACAGAAACATCCATTGGTTTCCTTCCATATGCACCCCGACCTGGATTGAACTGGCAACGTAGGTATGTGCCCTGATTGGGAATCAGACCTGCAACCTGCAATCCATACATTAAAATTAATTCAATATGGACTATACACTTAAATGATGTAAGAGCTAAAACAATAACACTTCTAAAAAAAAAATAGAAGAAAATCTTTAGAACTTTGGATTAGGCAAAAAGGTTTTTTAGTCATCAAGTAAATGTAATTAAACCACATGAGGTAAAATATGTTTTAACTGAAGAAATTGATGCTTAGATAATTTGTGATTCTTGAAAAATCTCTGGATGTACAGGGTGGGGCAAAAGGAGGTTTATAACATCAACAACTGTAAACCTATTTTTGACCCACCTTGTATTTAGCCACGTATCTCAATCCATGCTAATTTTTCATCTCCCCGGGCCCCCCACCTTGGTTGTCATTATTTACATCTCCCCATTTAGTCAGGGATCGCAAACTTACTTGAGAAGCCAGGCATATGGTGATGAGAGTGAGACAGACTGGATATTAAGACAATAGGAATGGGGGGGGGGGGCTGTGCCAAACTGGAGAATGCATATCTCCACCTAAACCATTAAAATAACCTAAAAAATTAAAACAACTTGTCTGCCAAACAAATACGCCTGCAAGCCATATTCAACTGGTTGACCACCATTCATTGACTTAAAATATATTGTACCATTTAAAGAAGTTTCTCAGGAGGCAAGGAGTATCCAGAGAAGCTCTTCAAACAATACATATTCCCTTTACCAGCTGCCTAATTGATTACTCATATACTACCTTGATATCTATTGCTAAGCGATAATAATTACGATGATGGCCTTAGTTACTGGCCATTACTAACAGTTTTCTTTTTGCCAGAAGAGAATGTTAATACTGCTATGGGCTTTAGCAAAACTACATTTGTGCACAATTGTGTTATTAGAGAAATAACCATATGTACCTCTCAAATGACCCATATTAACAATGACAAATACTTCGGCAAGAATTCTATTTTCTCATTTATTAGTCATTCATCCATTCATTTATCCATTCAATAAATACTTAAATGTATGCAAAAATGAGTTAGTGGTTTCTTTTCTCAGAAGATACTTAAAATTTAGTATTGGGAGGGAGAAAACTCTAACACTGGTATTCGCATGGCGAACGTGGCTGAGATGGGCTTAATGAAGCCTCCCTGGATCAGCTGGGCTGCTAGCAAACGCTCCATTTCCTGGGGATTTCTTCCTCACAAGCTGAGCGGAGCTTCAGCAGTTCTCACAACAATGATCACCCACTTGTTCTGTAGGTCTCAAGTTTTTTTTGCATTAGTCAGGTTGAAGGATTCATGGTATTAATCACGACTGAAGTTGTTATTTATCACCTGCTGGGTGAGAAATAATAATTTTGGCACTAGTGGGGCAGCAGGCCAGAGGTACCAAATTAAGTAAAACATCTAAACACTAGCAAGGATCATTTCTCTGATTAATGAATTGTTACAAAGAAAAAGTGCTACTCATTATCTGGTCTTACCAATACAAAGTGGAGCATGTAGGCAAAAAAAGTACTAGCTTGCTCAGACCAGTTTTTCTGTTTATTCTCTCTC
>NW_006288615.1:14230225-14253255 GCF_000327345.1 Myotis davidii | reverse complement strand
CTGTGTATTGTCTCTCTCTCCCTCTCCCTCTCTCCCTCTCTCCCTCTCTCCCTCTCCCTTTCTCCCTTTCTCCCTTTCTCCCTCTCTCCCTCTCTCCCTCTCTCCCTTTCTGCCTCTCTCCCTCTCTGCCTCTCTCCCTTTCTCCCTCTCTCCCTCTCTCCCTCTCTGACTACAAACATATTTGTGTTGCCAATCCCACTTTTTTTTTTTGAGACTAAACAACACAAATGGAGAAATGCCTTATATTTTAATAGTACATCAGAAAATATTTCTGCCTACTGAAATAATGTTTTTTTGTGACCTTTAAAAAATTAAAATGAGTTTGAAAGAGGTTAGGTAGGTAAATTACCTCCAAAATATTGAATTACCTCCTTATATGTGTATAAGTTAAAGATTTCACTCTAAAGAGTTGATACATTTTGCTTTTTCTACTTTGAACTAAATACCATTGCTGAAGGGCTTATTTTCGGAAAGGGTAAATTTTTATTTTTGTTGTTTTTTTGTTTATTTTTATTTTTGCAATTCCAAATAAGAAAGGTTTATTTTTACTCTGACTTCTAGAGCAATCTTTACATTTCAGGATGCTATCTAAGAATGTCCACCTCCTGTCATGATGAGAGTAACAGGGACTGGATTTATTCTTCTGCTTTAAATAACTAAAGCAACCAGACAAAATTTAGGAAACAATGGTTCAGACTGAAACAGTAGTTCAGAATAGTGATCCTTGCATGAAGAGAAACAAGGTGAGTCCTTCATTATTCCAGCGTCTGCTTAGAGAGCATGTCCAGGCTGTAGCACAGGACGGGAACCAAGCAGCCCAGGAGGCTCCCTGAGTTGAGACAACAAGGGTTCAGAGTTCGAGAAGACTAAGGCGGCTAGAATTCACAAAGCAGAACACTGGAGATGAGATAACTGCATAGAGAGAGAACTCGAGAGAGCTGTAGAGGGTTCTGCTACGAGACTTCAACTGAGTGTTGATCATCACATGGATATGAAGACACTACCAAGACTCAGGGAAGAACTAGTGGTGTAGTTGTTCCCATTCCAGAAGAGAATAAATAATGACTTTTAAATACGAAAAGAACTATTGGAAAAGAACAAGCAAAACGATCTTTAGAGCTCACAAAGGACTGGAAGTCATTTTGTGTTCCCGCCAGTGAGTGGAAAGATCACCTGATACGCATGGTCATCAAATGGAATCCCCAGAGGGCATTGCCTCAAAAGGGGATGAGGACCAAATTAGTATTAAAAAAAATTATTCCGAGTTTAAACATGTGAAAAAATTATTGACATTTAATGGAATGGTTTTAGAAAGTTTCATGGAGAAGGTAAAAATTGCATTTTAAAAGGTAGGTAGGTAGACTTTGAATAGGGGATGACTTTTATTAGAAGCTCACAGTAGGAGCAAAGAGTGCCTTGCACATTTTTGAACAGTAGGTACATCAATGCAGTTGGATCAGAAGATTTCTGTAGGGTAGCCATGAAACATAAACTTATAGGTGTAAATTTGGACTTGATTGCAATAGGCCTTGAGTGTACTTAAGCAATTTCTACATTTAGGCAACATGCAGTTACTCTAGACAGAATAGTGTAATGGAAATTGCTCTAGGACTGGACTTCTGCTCCAATTGGTAGCTATGTACAGCTGCAGGCAAGTGCCTCTCCAAGTTTTAGCTTCCTCATCTACAAAACAGAAATGTCCATACCTGTTCAGCCTACCTCACAGGCTTGGTGTGAAGATCAAACACATTTATGAATGTGAAAGTGCTTTGTGGATTTTTAAGTATTCCACAATCCCAAATATTATTCTTATTGGAGAGAAGAATAAGAATTAGATTGGCCACTGAGAAGGATTGATCACTGAGAAATGATGTGGCATCTGCCTCCTGGAGGTAGGAAACAAGCATGAAAGGCCTTTTCATTCATTTGAGTTGAGGTCATGAGTACTTGGGTCAGGAACATTGCCAAGGAAGAGGAAATAAAGGGGCAGATCTGATAACTGGAAAGGGAAAGTTTACAGGGTTGATAGCTAATCAGATGTGGTGAAGGAGAAAGTAGCATTAAAGACTTTGAACCTCAATGGAAGAAAAGCAATTCATGAGACATTAACAATTTGGAGGCCAGTTTCAGATATGCTGTGTTGGACATCCAAATGGAAAGGTCCAATAGGCAATTTTATTTTTTTTCTGTATATGACATCTCTCTTTTTTAAAAATTCTTTATTGTTGAAAGTATTACATGTATCTCCTTTCCCCCCCATTGACAGTTTTAAAAGACATTAGCCCTGCAGTGGTTGAGCATCAACCTATGAATCAGGCAGTCACAGGTTCGATTCTCCATCAGGGTACATGCTTGGGTTGCGGGCTCCATCCCCAGTAGGAAGCGTGTAGGAGGCAGCCAATCAATGATTCTCTCTCATCATTGATGTTTCTATCTCTCCCTCTCCCTTCCTCTCTGAAATAAATAAAAATATACTAAAAAAATAAAAGACTAAATTTTCATAATTCTAATTTAATGAATCTCTCAAAAATCTGTGCATAAAAGAGACCTTTAATAACCATATCATTGATATTTTTAAGGTGTAGGAGAACAAAAAGCCTGGAGGAGGGGTAAACTGTTGTTTAGCTCTGCCAACCTTGACAATGCTCATTTAAAAACATGTAAATTAAACTTGCCAAGATAAGTTCCTAAGGGGCTGCTGGCCACATTTTACAAACTCCCCAAATGTCAGTTCACAAAATCCATCATGCTTGTTTTTCTATAATTTTATTATTAACATATGTATGTTCCATTTTCATCCCTCTTGTCATTAATTGAAAGAACTGCAGGTAATCAGAAGTGGCAAATATTGATGGAAATAATGTTAACTGCTTGTTATTTTCAATCGAGAGAATTCAATTTCTGGAAATCATATCACATTGAGTCACTATTAAGATGGTCTTGATGGCTTATATTTCACTCACTCCCATAAGCATAACTGCTCCTAGGTGGGATATGTTTTCAATTTGGCAAGTACAGAGACTTTTTTCTTAATAAATTAATTTTGAGCAATTATTTCTTTTCTTTTTTTAAATATATTTTATTGATTTTTTACAGAGAGGAAGGGAGAGAGATAGAGAGTTAGAAACATCGATGAGAGAGAAACATCGATCAGCTGCCTCCTGCACATCTCCTACTGGGGATATGCCTGCAACCCAGGTACATGCCCTTGACCGCAATCGAACCTGGGACCTTTCAGTCCGCAGGCCGACGCTCTATCCACTGAGCCAAACCGGTTTTGGCGCAATTATTTCTTTTAATTAAAATTATGTATTTTGGCCCTGACTGGTGTTGTTCAGTGGTTAGAGAGTCAGCCCACAAACCAAAGGGTTTCAGGTTCGATTCCTGGTCAAGGGTCAAGGATGCGTAGCTGGGTTGCAGGTTCAATCCAGGCCGGTCAGGCTCATGCAGGAGGCAACCAATCAATGTCTCTCTCTCATCTCCCTTCCTCCCTCCCTCTCCCTCTCTCTCCTTCCCACTCTCTCTAAAAATCAGTGGGGAGGAAATAAAATTAGGTATTTGGTTGAATTTTCAAAGTCCATGTTTGAAAAGTGTTTTATTTATGACAGAAGATGAGAACTAAGTATCATATGTCTTCTTTTAGTCCCTCGACCACCCGTCACTGAATAAAGGAGCTCGGGGAGATATTTTATGTCCATGTGAATTTTATAGGAAACTAAGTCCATATGTTTCTAATGAATTTACACGTAACTCATCAAAATGTGTGGTTTTGTAAAAGCTATTTGATGTCTAAACAGATCCCTTTGGGACAATTTTAAACTCAGTTCTCCTCTATTACTTCTTCTCCCTCCCCAATAAAAACAGGCTCACAGGAAGAGAAAAAATAATGCATTCTGCCTTGGATCACATGCCTGGATTCTGGAGAGCTCTTAAAAAGAAAAGAGCTTCATAGTTTTGAAATTATATTTTAGGGTCGCACATCCTCTGTGTACACACACACACACACACACACACACACACACACAAATACATAAAAGAAAATCCTACTTAAGTGTCCCTCTAAACCTTGCTACAGGTCTGCAGGAGAGCTGCTTTGTCATGTCATTTTGCAGGGGTGACAATTCCCTCTACTCTCGTCGAGAGTACTGGCAAATCCCCCAAACTAATGGCACCTTCTAGATGCAGGTGTAACCTTTCCTGTTTACCACCGGAGCTAACCAGTGCGCCTTCCTCGGCATCCTCTTCCAGAGGAACAATGCTCGGGCCATTTCCAAGGCATCTGGCACAGCAGTGAAGCGGGGGATAGCGAACGCCCTTTGCTTTCCCCTTTATCAAAATATATTCATTCCAGTTTTCAAATGGCCGTTTTTCAGTCCTAAATCTCTACCCACACCAATTTCGGCGGGTCAGACCTTGACCCTGATTGGAACAAAATCTGGAGTCGGGTATTCACACCAGGCCGCCCGCACCGCGGCGTGTCAGAAGCCATCTCGCTGCAAATGCCTCACGCACCTCGCAGCGCAGCTTGTGGAACTGATGAGGTGAGAGCGCGGCGCGGCGCGCGGGGCTGGTAATCACGGGACTGAGGAAACACATACATCATCTGCCACCCAGGTTGGCATTTCAAGTAAAAAACCTTCACACTGTGTAAGGTGTTGGACAAATGATGGCCATATGCATGTTTGTCTGGGTGCAGATGGCTCTGCTTTGTCAGAGAGGAGAGAGCTGAGCTCGGCTCTTTTTGCAGACAGTTTAATATTGGTGACACAGTTTATGTCCTCTGCAAAAACAATAATGGAGGGGAAGGTGACATAAATTATTTGCAAATCGTTTGACATATGCAGGGCATTGTCCTTGCAATAATCACCGTCAGTCTGTCAGTTTAAGATATGAACCGTGCCACTGCCGTTTTCTATCACTGTGTTAAGCTTTCACACATTGTCATTTTACAGATTTGTTCTTCGGAGAATCACCGCGGCACAAATCAAGTCGGATTATGTTTAGTCATGTACTGTATCATGCACGTTGCGTAGATAAAAACAAAACGTGCATTGCAAGGGGTGGGGGTCTCCAGGCAGCCTTCCATGCCATATCTGGGTGAGGTGGTAGTTACTAGTAAATAAACCTTTCCCTCTGTACCATTACTCACCTGTAGTTCATTGTTCAAGTTGGCGAGCTTACTTTGGAGAATATCGCCTTTCATTTCTCACGATGACGATCTGCAGACAGGTATAAGATGAAAATGGCTCATCCTAAGAATTTTGCTTACGTTTTCTAATAAATTAAAGAAGTTCATATGCAAATGTTCAATGATATCTCATAGCCTGCTTAAATTTTATATATTGTATATTGGTAATATGGGATTTCTTTCTCCACCTAAGAAAATAAGTGTGGTGATTAAATAGTAGACGGCCACTTCTTAACATAACAATTTGTAATAGTTTTTATAGAAAGATAATTCATTCTTTTCTCTAGCTGTGGTTGATAAGTTATTTTTCATTGATCTTTTGGTACTGTTTCTTTCAAATTTATAATTCATGAACAGTAAGTTTTTATGATCGTCAAATTAAAAAAAAATTCCTATCAAATTTCTTTTATAAATATAAGTTAAAATCTAGAAGATTTCCCTGCAGACTAGCTTATGGCACCATACATTTCAAAAATTGCTTCTCCAGTATGACTCACATAGTTCAAGTGTAATAAATAAATCACACTCATAAAAAAACTAGTAGATGGTGTAGTCCCTTGTCTCTGTAAGTATGAACTTTATGCCATATGGCACTTTTTGCTTTTTGAGTTCTTGATGACGTCAACTGATGTTGAAAATTGTGTGTTACAGCTTACCCATATATAGCAAATGTAGACACTTCAGAGTCATTGCTCTATGCATATATTTGGACCAATTGATAAATGAACTTTAGAGACAGTTTCACAATTTCCTACTTTGCAAGAAAACAATAAATTCTAAGATAGGGCATTCAGAAATTGAGTGCAAACATTTCTAAAGAGAAATATGATTTGTTTTCATTTGGAAAATTACTGCCATTCAGAGCTGCATTTGTCTTCTGCTACATAGCCCTTAAAACAAAGATTTATTGCATTTCCATTTTTGAAGTAACATTTTTTTCATTGAAGGTAGCCATTATCACGCTGCTGTTTTATATCTGTACTGATAAGTGCAGTGAGGCAAGCATTTACAAAAAAGTTGTTTTAATTTATCTTAAATGATGCACTTAAATGGTGCATCAGGGAACTTGACATTAGGTTCAGATGATTTAGGCAAATCTTTATAGTAGCATTAAATTGGAAGTTTGTTTACTTAGCATTCAGGCAAGATTTAAATAAAATTTTTTTAACTTGATGAAGATGTTGATAAAATCAAATTATATCTATAGGCCCAAAGTATAAAGATGGCATTTTAAAAATTGTCTTCCAACACACTTAGCTAATCCATTTATTTTAGAAGTCATTGGCGATATGCTGATATATGAACTCTATGTCTAACCTCCTATTGAACCTATTCAACTGGATGTCCCATAAGCATCTTAAATTCTCCAGTCCTTTCTAAACTGCGGTCCCTCCAGTGTTTCCCCATCTCAAGTTAATATCACCATCTGTATAGTTGCTCCTTCATCTGTGATCTCCTACAACTTTCATGCTAATGTCTGTTATAAAACACTTGCATATAGTCAATTGTTTTAATTATTTAGCTTTTCAATTAGACTGCAGGTCTTTGAGACCATGTAAATGTTTACTGAGACAAGCTCAGTAAATATTTGTTGTAAGTGAATTGAATCATCTTTGGCTCCTCTTTCTTTCTCATCCCAACATCAAGCACTGCCAACTGTTGTTATGAATTATCTCTATAACGTATCCCATCATCTTCACGTCACTGTCTGTTTCCTGGTTTCAGATCCTCATTGTTCTTCTGTTACTCTTTGCTAACTATTTTCTCCAGACTGAGGCCTCCAGTTCCTGCCTCTGCTCTAGTTGGGTACATGTTTCCTTGTGGTCCGTGTATTGCTTTCCTCTTCCAGCTCCAGGAACTTCATGGCCTTATTGTCTGATTGGTTATTTATGTCTTAGCAAACATGTCTTATCAAACATTATTTTCTTATTAACTTCTTGCTTAGAGTTTTAGAATGTTGTTCTTTAAGCTGAGTTGCGGCTTTTACCGACTCTGCTCGCTCTTTACATGACATCTATTTTTAGCTCACATGTCCAGATCTTGATTTCTCTTTCACTTTAGACTATTTACATATAGTACTTAAAAAACTTTTTATTATGCCAAATTTTAAACATATAAAAATTCAAAGAGAATATATAGTGCTCATTGCCGAGCTTCAACAATAATGAACTCACAGACAATCTTGTCTATACATGCATTCCCATTGTCTCTGTGCGCCATTGAGTAGAATTAGATTCTAGATGACTTGTATCAGCTTTAAATACGTGCACTTCTATGTTCATTGCAGATTATTTAAAACAGCTAGGATTTAGAAGCAGTCCAAGTGCCCACCAGTGGATGAGTGGATACAAAGCAGTGGTACAGTTACACTATGGAATACTACTCAGCCGTAGAAAAGAAGGGACTCTTACCCTTTGTGACAGCACGGACATTTGAGCATATTTAACTCAAGAAGTGAGTGGAATGGGATACGGATCTTCAGGAAAATTCCATTTTAGGGGAATTTTGAAGGTTAATTTTTCTGAAGCAGGTGTTGTATGGAAGGATAATTGGGATAAAGGTCATTCAGGAATTGGAAGGTTCCTGAGACATTAACCTTGATGTTTCAGCAAGCTAGCATGAAAAATGCAGAGAACAGAAATCCAAATTTAACAATGAAAGAAGTCATGTATCTTATTCTTTTTGTACTAATCTGATCTTATGTGCTCCATTGCAATTTTTAGTGAGAACTGATTCATCCTAACTTTGGCACCTCTCATTCCATAAAAGAATAGAATTATCTGCTGTCCTTTCAAATAGGCAGTGACACCCCTTATCCACTCATAGTCAGCTATGTGTACTAATGGACTAGGCAGTAGCAGTGATGGCCTGCTGCAAGCCATCTGCCCTTGATGTAGGGAGAACTTCATGATACCTTAGCAAAAGTGCAGCATTTGGGATCAGTCAGACCTGGGTTCAATCTTAGCACTGCTGCTCCCTAGTTTTGCAAAGTCAGTTTCTTCATTTGTAAAATGAGTACATAATGCTTTCCAATATGGTGCTGAGTGCGTAATACTCTCCTTTCTCCCTTGTCTTTTACGAAGGCGTCAGTAATGCAGGTGTGGGTAGAGAGGCCTCTGGTTTATTGCATTCCCTGTTCTTTCTCTGCAGTGTGCCATTGACACAACAGCGTTATTATCACTGTGCTATGGAAGAAATTCACATTTAATTTATATTTCTTTCTTCATATAATTCATTTTATTTGGAGTTAGATATAAAGAAATAAAAATAACGTGTTTGGTTTTTTTTGATAGAATGGTATTTGTAACAAGAGCTTGTAAGTAAGCTGCTTGCTTTCATGGTCAGGCTCCTTGAAGACACGAACAGATGCAGGAATCTCTGCTGCTCTGCTCCTGCAGAAGCAAACGGGGTCCTTCCTGGATGCAGAGAAAGCCAGCGCACCTTTTGGAGGTCTTAGGGCTGGAAGCTAAAGCCAAGTTAGGGCTTGATGTCACTTTTCTTAAACCCCAACTATGGAGATTAAAAAATACACATACCTCATTTCAAGTCTTACCCAATAAAACCTATGCTAAAAGGCAGTTGACACCTTTTAGTATTGAATTATTTTCCAAAAAATCTTGTTGGAATCATTGATTCATCCACTGAGCATAATTCCTGAGCATCTATGGTGAGTCAGGCACTGCCGGGTTGCAGGGACATAAACAACAAAGAGACGTTCTTGTGCTTAAGAGATTTCTAGATAAATAGAGAGAGACTAATGTGTGTAATAAAGAAATTCAATCTTACTTTTACTTTGGAATCAGTTTCTGATTTCCTGATGCATAATGAGAAAAATAGGATTTTATATATGTTAAAAAAACATCAGAATATCCAAGAAGTATAGTAGATGGCTGGGTAATTTCCTTCGTCTCAAAGATAGTCGGTGTATTTGGGAATTAATTACATATGATAACTTTTGATCTTGAGTCACTTTGGTATTTTTAGTACAAGTTAATAAATGTGTTCTGTGTCCTTACAGGTTGCTATTTATAAAAAGAGATATATGTATTCTGCATTCTAAAAAATACATGTAAATTTTTTATCATGGATTTTTAAAATAATTTGTTTTTATCAGTGCACTGTTCAATGCATCTCTGAGATTTACCTTATTATAACAGAGACACTCTCAAATGCACACATTTCCACAGACACACCAAACCTTAAACCCCAAACAATAAATAAACCCACCTTAAGGTTGCCCATCTTGAATCATAAGGGCCACACTGACAATCCTATTTTCCCTTGTTAAATTCAACTGTGGTATGTACTTAGTCCTTTGTCACTGTAGTCTTGTTAGAAATGCACATAAACTCCCATAGGGATGACATTCTTATTTCCCCAGGCTACTACAAATGCAAAGGATTATGATTTTATATTAACTCAAGGAAATTTAACAAAAATAAAACCACCATCACAACATGCAATGTCCTTCTATTTTAAGGAAAAAACAAGAGGTTTTCTTTTGTACCAAATCTCTGCTCTCTGCTTTAGCACTCTTGGTCTTCAGGTAATATTGAACCAGACAAATTAGTTCAAATTTTGTTTCTTATCTTAGACTCAAATCTGGTCTCCTTTTGTGGCAGTGAACTGGTGGAGTTAACAGATAAGTTACAGTATGCCCAGCCCTAGCCGGTTTGGCTCAGTGGATAGAGCATCAGTCTGTGGACCAAAGGGTCCCAGGTTGGATTCTGGTTGCAGGCCCCTCCCTGGCCTGGGCCCTGGTAGGGGTTTGTGCAAGGGGCAACCAATTGATGTGTTTCTCTCACATCGATATTTCTCCCTGTCTTTCCCTCTCTCTTCCATTCTCCCTAAAAATCAATGAAAAAATATCATTGGGTGAGAATTAACAAAAAACAAAAACAAATTATAGTATGCCCAGTTAAATTTGGATTTCAGATAAAGAAAGAATATATTTTTAGTATATCTCAAGTATTGTATGGGAGGGACATATTTATACTAACAAATTATTTCTTATCCAAAATTCAAATTTAATTGGTATTCAGTATTTTTGTTTGCTAAATAGGGCAACCCTAGTTGTTGGGCTTAAATAATCAAGTAAAATAGTCTGGGAATGAACACTCCTCCCTTCCTCCCCCCACCCCCAAAGCTTGTCTTTCACCACAGTCTGAGCTGGATTATGTGGCCATTTTCTGTTGTCTGGCTCAACATAGGACTGGGGGCTTCCATTTCACCCCCAACAGGTCACAATAGAAACAAAGTCTTCTTCCCCAAGTCCAAGTCCAATATTTGGCTTTTATTAAATATTTCACCACTACTGATTTTACATGCTCTGAGTTCCTTTTATTGCATTTTGATGTTTGATTCTGTCTTCTTCGTAGGACTTGAATCCTCTCACACAAAGGTTAAATTTGAAACTTGTTATAAGGAATCCCCCCCTTACATCTGGGTACCCAGCGCCAACAGCAATGGTATTGTTCTCCTATATTACTCCCATTGTAATGAGTTTACAATCCTGAATCTTTAGATCTACTGTAAGTTTAATTGAAAGAAGCATTTCAACACTAAGATCTATTATCCAATGAATTGAAGGGGGAAAAGAGAATAACATTGATGTATGTCTAGGACCCAAAATACACCAGATGAACAAATATATTGTCTCATAATTTATTTTGAAAAGGGTCTTGTGGTACAAAATGTTGAATAATGAAAAGTGGTTGATCAGTACCTATGACTAGGGCTGACATCTTTAGAGAACTATTCCTTTTCTAAATAAAGATCCACATCACAAGTGGCCAGACTTTAATCATAGGGAGAAACAGAAGTGACAGGGTGAGCACACCCCAATCCTGGGCAAGCATCTGAGTAGGAGAATTATCATTATCAAAGACCTACACACTCATCACATGAGGGCAATATGCGTTTTGAAGATAACAGGTTGAGCAGAGGAGTGGCTCTGTGGCGATGGCTTCTTTTCCCTTTATGAAACTCATGTAATTCTCTTGAGGAGTCACGTGGTTGTAGTAAATGGACCCTGATGTTGACTAGTAAGTAAATTTGATTAAGTTGTAAACAGAATGTCTACCGTTGAGGCACTTGTTTAGCATATGAGAATGTTTTGCCCAGCAGAAACTTCTCTTGGTCTACATTACCCAGGAAGGGGTTCTTCCAGACTTTTCAGACTGTAGAGTTCTCTATGTAGCAAATCAACATCTGCCATTGATTGATTTGGGGTCTTTCCTCTCCCTTTTGTTGACAGTTTTAGCAAGCAGTGAAATGACCAAAAAACAAGGGATCAAATTTGACTCAGACTAATGAAGGTTCTACACTCACCCTAAACCTTTGGAGCTTTGGATTTGGTTTGTGAAGCAGTTGTATTTATGATTCTAGTTCAATTGAGCTCTTACTTAGAACATATTCACTTAACACAGATTATTGAAATGCAAGTACATTTTAGAAACAGCTACGTACCATATTCATTAAGCTGTAAATGTCTTCCATTTGCTGTTGGCTTATGCAAGTGCCAGGAAAAACATGCTCTTTCCCCAGTGGTTCCCAGGATGCAGAAGCCCCATCATTTGACTGATTCTGTCTTTCAAATGCCATCAAGCTGAAATTTGACAAAACAATTTATATTCTAGATATGTTTTTTTTAAAAAAATTCTCTCTTTTAACAAAATAAATGAACAAACAAAACAAAAACAGACTCATAGATACAGAGAACAAATTGAGAGTTGCCAGGGGGTTAGGGGGCTGGGTGAGAAAGGTGAAGGGATTACAAAGTCCAAATTGGCAGTCACAAAATAGTCATGGGATATAAAGTAAAGCCTAGGGAATATAGTCAATAATATTGTAATAACTGTTCATGGTGCCAGATGTGTGCAAAAATTATCGGGGGATCACTTTGTAAGTTATATAATGGTCTAACCACTATGCTGTATATTTGAAATTAATATAAAACACTATTGAATGTCAACTGTAATTGAAAAATAAACATATTTAAAAATATCTTTTATGTGCTTGGGAATATTACCTAAAGTGATATTTGTGAATATGAAAATAAATTTTTGACAAGCAGGTAAAAATCGAGTCTTTTTAGGGGGATTGCTTTTAGCAGGGCAGTCCTGGAAAAGTAAACCCAGGAACGGGAATGTAGCACAAGTCCCAGCCCCTTCCTCCAGCCATTGTGGTCCTGAAGTCTGAAGGAAGGATAGGGCTTTAGAGAAGGGCATTGAGAGAGAGAGAGAGAGAGAGAGAGAGAGAGAGAGAGAGAGAGGAAGGGGACACAGGAGGCCACCAGGAGCTGCAGCTGCCCTGTGATGACTGCCTTCAATGGCCTGTGGCTTGAGAAGAAGACTTTAAATGACCATGTGCCTGTGAGAGAACTTGGGGAAACCACAGGTGCATTTTGAAGGAGGCTGAGCTCGTCACAGTCACACACTGTTGCTTGAACCTTTACTGTCTCCCTGGGCTGAAGAGGCTGGTGAGCTCTGGGTCAGTTGTGTTATCCATAAATAGCCCCAGCCATCCTTCGGGGGACCGGGACCGAGCTGTCCTGTGTACTGATAATTGGCATATGTAAGACCAACAGCAGGACAGGTGAGAACACTTTTGTAATGAATATTACTCATCCTAGGAGTTTGCAGCCTCTGCTTTTAGTTATTCCCAAATTTGCCTAGGCATAAGAACCATCTGAGACATTTGTTAAAATACAAATTCCAAGGCCCTTGTTTGGAGGTTCTGCAAGTTTTGGGTTAATGTGAAATGCCCTGATTGCCTGGATTTTGTCTAAATTTGATCTCTTGGATTTGATGAGCAAGTATATCATCGTAGCCTACTCATTATTTATCTTAATTTCACAGGCCTTAAAACAGTTTCCCTTTTAGACTTTACTGGGTAGGGAGTCTTAACTTTTTAAGTCTTCCTTTTTATGAGAACTGCTTCATCCACATGATTATTTTAGTTGCCTTTCATCTAACTTTCTGGCCATATGTAGATATTGAGTGTGAGGACCAAAACTTCATGCACTTTCCCAGACATGGGCAAATCACTGAGCCCAGGAGGGTAATACCAAGTATTTACCTCTAGGCCTTCATCACTTTCAGACTCCATTTCTCTGGCTCACCACATAGGTATAGAGTTGAGTTCCAGCCTAACATAACTTTGGGTCTTAAATATCTTCTCTCTGTAATAATAAGGTTACATTGAATCAGGCATAAAGAACTCCTTTAATTTTACCTGGGAAATATAATTGAATATTAACACTCTGTAGGCTAATTTGTAGTGCTTTCTGTAATGACAAAGAAAGAGCCTACCAGTATTGAGTTAATTTTTTTATTTTATTTTCTAGGACTGGGACTATAACTGTTGACCAACGTGGAAAGGATTTAGCTAAAAAGCAGTTCCATTAAAAATTGTCCCAATTGCTCAGTGTAAGTATACTGGTATGAATCAATGCCTTGGACAAGTGTTAGGTTATGACATCAGTTTGTTTAAGGGCAAGCTTAGAGAAAACATCTTCAATAGGATCATCATTGGTAAAGTTTATTTGGATGATTAATCAAAATACTGTGTCATTAAATACAGCCCTAAACTAGAGCTTATAATCGCAGGGAAGGAGCTTACAAGGTGGTCACCATTTGTTCTTCTGTTTCCTTAAGCAGCTATCTTGATATCCAAGATGTCCTGTTTATACACTGTCATTTACGAGGCCAGGGAGCAAAATGGGCCATGTGATGGATCACCCTCAGTAGGCTGGCTCCGCCTGTCATTCTTGGTGGCTCTAATTAAAAGACGACTAAGTCAGGGGTCTCAGGCAGGGATGACAATAGGGCAGCAGTCCCCAAAATAGCAGCAGAGGAAAATGGATGTCTTTGACTGATTGCATGATGTCTGAATTAATGGCCAGGAAATGAGCGATTATTGCACACTTAAAGCTAGGCTGTTTTATAAAGCTTGTGGTGTGCTCGAAGCCATATACTTGAACTTGGGGACATTTAAGAGAGGAATTTGTTCAGTTATTGCTTGGCTGGATATAATACATATTCAAGCAGTGCTTAAACTAAGGGGAAAAACACTTTCTGTTACTGCTGTTTTAGTATTGATGTTTCTAAAATAAGCATGATCTTACGAAACCTATTTTGTAGACACATGTAGTCTCTAGCCAGTTGTTGACTTACAGAAACAGCTTTTATGCCATTGCCTCAGTTCCTGATTTATGGTAATATTAGCTGGCATTTGAAAGTAAAGCTTTTTTTTACTGTGAAAGCAAAGCTTCTAACATCTTTCTTCATCCTTATCCTTCTTTTTAAAAAATACATTCTCACAGCACTTCCATTTGGCAAGCCAGCGATAAGCACCCTTATTTTTCCGATTGGTTCAGTGGGGGTAAAGCATCACACAAAAGGGGCCAAGGTCCAGCGTTTGATTCCCCCTTGGAGGTGAGCTCTCCTAGGTGCACTCCTAACCCCAGTCACCATCTTGTAATGGTGTCCATTCATCATGGGTGGAAACGGGAGAAAGGGTGAGGGTGGATCATAGCAAATCCATCACCACATCACCACTCCCGGAAACCCAACTGCTCAAGCTGGCTCCCAGGCTGGGGGCTGGGAGGGTCAGGGGAGCCATGTTTTGCAAACGGCAGTACAGCATGCAAATGGGGAAAAATGGAGGTGCACGCAGATACATTATATTGCTGATTTTTAAATATTTGGTCCTTTTAATAAACTTCGAATCTAAGTTATTTTCTCCTACTTTTCAATCAGTCTGAATTATTTTAGACATAACCTTAAAATTTTTTTAAAAACTAGCTATGGGCACCTAATTATTTCTTAAATGGTCTTTTATTCTAAAAATAACCACCTCAAGTTTAATAGTTGGAAAACAGATGTCAAATGAAACCTTGTTCACATATATCTTCTCACAGAGAATGGCCTACCTTAGAAGAACCTATAGGGGATAAAGGAGAAAAAACACAAAACAAAGCCGGAAGATAACACTAACTTCAAAAGGCAGATGCTTTTGGCTGGGGTAGGAGACGTTATATTTGGCCTGGTTTTGTTTTTGCAGGACAGTTATTCTTAGAGTGGCTGACCTTCTATTGTGGATTTCTGTTATCTTGACTAATATTGGCTGCTTTGCTCCCCTCCCCCGCCCCCATTTATTTTCCCTTCCACCTAGTGGAGGTTCCCAGAAGCCCTGCTGCTCTCAGACTGTGCTGACGGCGCTCTCAAGGGGCCTTGGTGGCTGAGGTCCCCTCCAAACATCTCATGCCTATCACGCCCACAGTCAAGTTCAATGTAAAGGCTCATCGAGATGAGAAAAGCCTGGGCCATCTCCTTATTTTATTCTGTCGAATGTGACCCTTTCCTCACAGTAGGCCTTTCTGAACATTCACTGAGTTGACTGGGAAAAGAGGCCAAGGTCTTAATGCTATTTATATGCTTCTCTGATGACAGTGATTTGGCTCATTTTCCAATGTGCTCCATCCACAGAGTCCTCTTATCAGTTCAGACAGACTTTAACCTCTGCTTCTGCCTTATTTCCTATTTGTGAATGGCTTCCAGGCCTGGAGTCACCTCTCTCCACCTTGGCGACCAGCGTTATCCATCCCCAAGCATGTTCTGGCCAGGGAGAACCAGATTCTCACCCTACAGATCTTGAACCCACACCCTCCTTCCCTGACTCCCCTGTTCTAGCGTCTGCTCCTCTGCTTGCCTGGAAAGGTAGATTCTGGGCTTAGCCCAAGCCCTTTCCCCACCCACACTCTCTATTCCTTCGAGAATGAAAACAGATTATTAATTATCGCAGGATTAGAAAGGTAGAGAGTAGGCTCAAGGAGGTTGCAGAGAGTCATAATTAAGAGCACAGACTCTGGAGCCAGACTGCTTGGATCAAATTCATCATCTTTTAGCTGTGTGATCTTAGACAAGTTACTTAACCTCTCTGGCCTCCATCTTTTCATGTTTCAACGTGAATAATGGTATCTACCTCACAGGTTAATATTTGTAAAGCACTTAAAACAGAGCTGGCAAAGAGTAAGTGCTATGTTAGTGTTTCTCAAATAATGAGAAATTTTCCTCTTCGCTCTTCCCTCTAGCTACCTTGCTATTTCCTATAGCATTGTTATTCTGGGGATGAGGTTATGAGTTTGGAGGCCAGGAACCAGGCATCACCTACCTACGGTCCCAGCCCTTGGCAAAGTTGTAACTTCAGGGTAAGTATATTTTCTCTGAATGAGCCCATGTGAAACCTTGGCCCTGATGTATGACCATGAACTTCAGGTCTGAGACTGCTGACTGTGCAGCTGTCAGGTGTATGTGGGGTGAGTGTGTGTGTGGTCTGTGAGCTGTGGAGAGTATGGTTTAAACCAGAATCCCTCTGGGCTAAAACTTGTTTTGTAATCAAGGCACTCATATATATTTTTAGAATGAAAGAAAGCAACTCAAGAGAACTAGACAGAAACCCTGGAGAAGAATGTGTGTAAAAAATGAAGAATCAAGAAATAATGGGAAAATATTGTTTTGTGGAGAGAATCTAGAGACTTTAGCTATTTTCTCAGTATTAACATGTACCACTATATCTATGACCTAAATATGTCCCTAATCTTGACTAATAAGCTTAAAGCGATGCTCAAGGGCATGCATGTCAAGGGAAAGGGAAGGACCAGCATTATCAAAATTGCTTGGACTTTTTTGGAACTTCCAATTAAATCTACTTTCACAAGAGTATATATATTTCACAAATACACACACACACACACACACACTTTCCTAATCCATTTTACTGTTGCCTTCCTTTTTGTTAATAATTATATGAGATGTTTGAGGGAACTGCTGTGTGTATGTTTTAAAAACATTCGAAATGGTCTAGATATTTAAATATAATTTCTGAATTCTGAAAGATAAAGGTGATTCTCTAATACCCACAGGTCTTGGGCCCTACCTTTATTTATTACTGTAACCCTAGGACATATTTAATGCCTTACTTCTTAGGAGATATTTAATAAATATTCATTGCATGCAGTGGATGAATATATAGGCAATGTGCCATCTGAATTATCATGAGCTAAGCAGGATTCTGGGTTAATAGATTTTTTTGTCTCCATTGGGTTTCTGGTATGTAGAAATGAGTTAATAATTTTTGGTTCATGACATATTCTTATCAATGGTCCTGTTTTTATTGTTTACTTTTTCATAAATATAATCTTGTGAATAAGTATCCATGAACCCACCATCCAACACAAAAGCTCAGTCTTAACAATAACCTACATCTAACTTATTGTTCCACCCATCCAATCTCCCTCCTCCTCGACCCAAGGAGCAGAATCCAGAATCTTGTGATAAGTAGGCATCTAAAACATATCTCCTGGGATAGGGGTAATGCAGAAAAAAAACATTCTCATATTTCAAACAACTGGCCCAGGAACTTTTGAAAGAATCCATTGGCAGCTTAGAGATAGTGTATATTTTATTCAGGCCGGTGGAGTGTCTGGTCTGGTCCATTCATCTTGGCATAGAGGACTGGGCAGGCCTGTGATGAAGTGGGTAGGATGGGAGGAACGTCTTTACCTTTTGATATTAAATGCTTAACAAGAACATGATAATCTACTTTTTAAAGTACAGAATTAAGGCACTTTGTAGTAGAAGATCAGAATTGCTGTTCATCTTTAGGTAAAAGTTTTCCATGAAGAGGAAATGTCTCATTGACTATGTAATAAAGACCTGTTCTCCACCCTTCAACTGCTTTCGGCTCTTTTGGCTCATTTGTTTGTTTGTTTGTTATTTGGTATGACTTCCACAACTTCTAAATAAGAGTGTGTGCTTCTAAATAAGGGCGCTCTCCTGAGTGGTCAGTTTTACTCACCACCTTTGCCTGCGACTCTGACAGAGAGGACTCTCTTACACCACCCTGAGTCTTGCCCCACTAGTTTTGGTTAAATTAGTATTTCGGAGTTTATACAACTACTAGAGGCCATTCGTGCACTGGGGGGTGGGAGGGGGCTGGGGGTGGGGAGAGGCCAACTAGTGGCTGGCCTTCATAATTTCTGAGCTTATAGTATATCTACTAGTGGCCCAGTACACAAAATTTGTGCACTTGGGGAGGGGAGTGGTGGTGGTGGTGGTGGCGGCGGGGTGGGTCCCTTCAGCCCAGCCTGTGCCCTTTTGCAGTCCAGGAGCCCTCCGGGGATGTTCAACTGACCCCTTAGTGCTATAGCGAAGGCGGGTCCCGCCACCGCCACTGCGCTCACTAACCTTCAGCCTGGCTTCTGGCTGAGTGATGCTCCCCCTGTGGGAGCTCACTGACCACCAGGGGCAGCTCCTGTGTTGAGTGTCTGCCCGCTGGTGGAAAGTGAGCATCATAGTGACAGGTTGTGCTGCCGTTTGGTCGATTTGCATATTACCCTTTTATTATATAGGATGACTACTATTATTCTTGTCTGAGCCAAAGAGTGTACCATGATTACGTTTCTTCTGTCATATAAGTTTTCACTTGCCTCAGAGTTACTAACTTTCTTGATTTTCATTGGATTTGTTTTCTTTGTACTCAGTAATAGATTGTTCCATACCCTCTTATGTCTCTCTGTCCAGTTTCCCTAAAGGTTAACCTGTCTGACACTCTATCAGGTTCCCCCTATACCCTTCCTTTGATTTCTTTCTCCCTGGAAGTATCTCCCTTGGATCCTGGATCTTCTTGCTCTAATTTGAGCCAGTTGCTCTAGAGGTCTGTGGTCCTGGGATTCTCCTTGCCTTTTATCTACATTGGATTCCCTATCTTCTTTAAGTGCATATTTAAAAAAATATATTTTTATTTATTTCAGAGAGGAAGGGAGAGGGAGAGAGAGAGAGATAGAAACATCAATGATGAGAGAGAATCATTGATTGGCTGCCTCCTGCATGTCCCCTACTGGGGATCGAGCCCACAACCAGGGCATGTGCCCTTGACTGGAATCAAACGTGGGAACCTTCAGTCCACAGGCCGACACTCCATCCACTGAGCTAAACTGACTAAAGTGCATACTTAACTCCTTGTTTTGCTCCAAAAAAGGGTCCCCGAGAAAAAAAGGGCATGAGAAGTGATCATTTCATCTCGTTTTAAAATATATTTATTCTACCCTCACATTGGCATGATAGTTTGGCTATGAAATGCTAATTGAATATGATCTTCATTGTTTCATTGTTCTGTAGGTCCCAATGTAGCTTTTGAGAAGTCTGATGCCATTCTTATTCCTGATCCTTTGTATGTGCCGGGTCTCCCATTTGGAAGCTATTAGGATCTTCCCTTTATCCAGAGTGATCTAAAATTCCTTATGTGAACATCTTTCATTGATTATACTAGATTCTCAGAGGGCCTTTCTTTTCTCAGATTTATAAACTTCAGATCTGGGAATGTTTCTTATATTATTTATTTGAGTATTGTCTCCCAATCATTTTCTTTTTGTCAGTTTTATTTATCAGCTGTTTAATATTTTATATTGATACTCAATTTCTTAAAATTTTCTTTGTCTATTTCCTTAGGAGATTTTATTGACTTTATCTCCCAGTCCTCTTACTGGACTTTTTATTTTGGCTATCTTTTCTTCCCCCCCCCCAAAAAGCTCATCTTTGTTTATTCTGTGTTTATAGCTCCTTCTTGTTTCATGGATGCAATATTTTCTCTTTTCCCCTGGAGAATTTTAGTTGTAGTTTTTTGGAAGTTTTCTTCTGCTCCCTGCTTTATTTCTCTTATCTCCAAAGAACCACTTGCTAAATAAACATGCGGGCAACTTACACTAACATAAAAAATTAAAAATTTCTACCTGTATCCAGTATATCATTGCTATTCTGGAGCCCACTGGTTTGGGAACAATGCCCCATTTACCTATAAAAGGAAAGGTTGTAGAATTTGCCTCCATATTAAGTGAATAACTTAGTGAGAAGAGAATCTGGAAAAGCTTATTTTTTTCTTCACCAGGCCCATCTAAACCTCGCTATATTATAGTTTATTCTTCACTAATGGAAAAGCCCCTTAACTAGGCATTGGTACAGAAACCCAGCTCCCAGAAATCATATGCTCCCCTATGTGATTTGAAAGCACTGTATTCTTCTGGCTATTTCTGTGTCCTCAAAGTCCAGGATCAGATGGAATTTTCAGATTAGTTGCAGATGCCCGCCCCTCCCTGCTTTGTAACTGGATGTGCTTTAATTCAAAAGGCAACTTTTCAGGCCATTAAGCTTCAATTCAGTTTAATGCCTTTGGGCTGTGGGGCTTGAAATCATAGAGAAGCCTGAATAAATGTTTTAAAATAAAATCTGGAAAGCAAAGCACTCCCTCCCCCCCCCCGCCCCCCCCATATAGCAAATTTGTTTTTAGTTTTGTGATTTTCTGCCTTGTTCAAATCAAACATCTCGGTCATGTTCAGGCTGCAAAAGCCTCAGTGGACCGTCCCTCAGGAGTGGACAGGCCAAGGCTGAGGAGGTTCGAGTTGTCGTGGAGGAAGGAGGGCAATGGCCTCTACCTCCTCCTGCTGTGGCTTTCACACAGTCCCCAGTGACCAGTTTGTATTCCAGGCCGCAGTAACTCTTTGCAGAATGAATAATATTTTCTTAAGCATGTTGAAGTCCTCATTCACAGCCTATTTTAAAAACGACTTAATGAATAAAAATATGCTATTTATAAGTCCCTAAGTGCATATTTTTTAGACCAACTTAAAAGAGTAGTTTTGTTTACACACACTTGATACAATGGGCAAGTAGGATGTTATTGTGGGCAGAACTCCCTCAAAATGATTTATGGAGAAAACTGCTGTGTACCTGCTCATCTTTTTAGCATCAAGTTCAATTTGAATTCTTGATTCACTTGAACTTGCACAGACTCTTGTCCTTACTTTTCAAGTGTGGAAACCAAGGCTTGCAGATATACAAATACTAGTAACTTACTCCAGTTTAAGCCAGAAACAGTGGGGAGTCAGGAGACAAGTTGGATTATTTGAAAACCTCGCTACCTGTAAGGAGAGCTCTGATAACCAAGACAAGAACTGGGCTCTTATTTCTAGCCTGAAGAAAAAAATTGCTAAACAAATTAACATTCTACAAAGCACAGTTTAGTGTACATGTTATTTTAAGTCCCAGGAAGCAGCCAGTCATATGCAATTGACATGCTAATTATGAATTATTTCTCTATTTGTCAATCAGGCCCCTAAATATTTCTTCTTAGTAGTGCCTTGTGAGCTGGCTGAGTTATTGCATGTGATTTAAAGAAATAAGAAGATGGTTTTAAAATAGTTTCTAGTTCAGATTAGACTGAACTAGGAAGTGTTGTGGTGTCTGACACCATCTTTTATGTAGCAAAGTGCTAGTTTTGTGTCCAAATCCTTAAAATTAAGTTTATGCATAAATTTGCTGTCATCTAATTGATGTGGAATTCTGAATACTTTTATTATTTAAAATTAACAATGATTCTAATTTTAAACGAGAAATTACTTTTTAAAGTTATTTTTCACCAAGAAGAAAATTTTATTTTTTTTAAACGGACTGTCCATGATCCACGTCATCAGGAATGGCACAGGCTGGGATGCATTTAACTGAAAAGTAAATGATCTTATAAGAGTATGTCATATCAAATTTTTAAGTGACAGTATTAGCTATTTTCTTTTTAGTTGGACTCCTTAGAAATAATCTATAATGGTTGAATAGACATTAAAAAATGTATTCTCCCTTGTTTTGTCAGTATGGAGCTTTAGGAATTTCAGGAAGCCTAGAATTCTGATAAAAATGAAAGAGAATATTTTAGTATTTCTTAGTAAAAAGGAGGACTTGTTGTTATTATAATCCCCCAAATGAAAAAGGGAAAAGAACTATGGGTTATATATTTGTGCAACCTTACAAACACAAAGCCACTATTTGACTTGAGTTGTTCTAACAAATCTTCTAACCCAAGTCAATTTAAGTTAACCAGGTACAGGCCACCGAAGTCTATTCAGCGTGACAGAGGGGGTGCACCACACAGGCCACCCCGAGAGAACCAGGATTCTTTTGAAGAACTTAAAGCTTTCAGTGGGTAAGTAAGTGTTTAAAGTGGGAAATTTATCTTTTCTTACAATTGGAAAACTGAGGTCAAGTTAGAATGATACAGTGCATCTTCTCAACAGAGAATAATACTGAGTGGATTTGAGGGTGGGAGTTCTTGATGATTAGTTTTCAAGTAAGGATGCCACTCTCTGGAATTCTGCATTAAACGCAATTTCATCTTCACCTTAAAAGTCGTTCTTTTCATCGAGCAAAGAGCATTTCCAGTGCAGTGGTAATAACACAATGAAATTTTATCAGGTGCCTCAGTAATGTATAGTCATCAATGAATCTAACAAGGATACATTTTTATAAGAAAATCAATATGAGAACACAATTATATCGTTGACTGTAGCCAGCATCCAGAAATGAAAAATAGAAAAGAAGATATCACTTTGCTATCGGAGGGGGTTTCAGTGTATATAACATGCTGGGATCTTCTCTTCAAAATTATTAGGTATCTAGAGATACAACAGGCAGCAAGGGGATAAAAAATACTTTACTCTTTTTAAATGTCAGAAACAACCTTAAAACCACTATTTTATCCCTAATCTGTTGTTTGAATGAAGTGCAGTTTTCTGTCCCACTGA
This sequence comes from Myotis davidii, assembly GCF_000327345.1. Lineage (NCBI taxonomy): Eukaryota > Metazoa > Chordata > Mammalia > Chiroptera > Vespertilionidae > Myotis > Myotis davidii. The sequence goes on along the minus strand of NW_006288615.1, from coordinate 14,230,435 downwards.
AATATTTATATGTGTACACTGAAATGTGCTGTGAGCTACTGTTTGGATACTCATGTTTACAAATGGGAAAAACTATTCAAATAGTGAATTGAAAAAAAAATCAATGAAGAATTCTACAACATAGACATCTGGGAAACATGGGAAATAAATGTTTTAAACCTCTGGGGACTGGAGATCTTGTACTATATCATCTACTCAGTTGTTTCTCAA
>NW_006288615.1:14226499-14230211 GCF_000327345.1 Myotis davidii | reverse complement strand
ATCTACTCAGTATTGTTTCTCAATGAACACATACTTGGTAAAGAGTGATTGATGTGTGTTATTTTAAAAATACAAAATACTTAAGATTTTAAAATGTTCCTAATGTATTGAAACTATCTTAAGAAGCACTTTTTAATATTGTGGCTATATAATTCCATTAGAATTCTCTCATTTTTCTTCCTTAAAAAATTTTATTAACTTGAAATTGTAAAACTTGAAAGACTGTTTAACATGTTTTGTCATTAAATATGAAATATGCATTCACTATCATAAATGCATCTGATTCTAAAATATGGATTTATTTTGATATCTTGATTCTGTTTATTTTTGTCCCTTTATTTTTTAAACTTTTATAAAGGTATCGCCTGGCCGGCATGGCTCAGTGGTTGAGCATCGACCCATGAACCAGGAGATCACGGTTCAATTCCCAGTCAGGGCACATGCCCGGGTTGCAGGCCCGATCCCCAGTGTGGGGTGTGCAGGAGGCAGCCAAGCAATGATTCTCTCTCATCATTGATGTTTCTATCTCTCTGTCCCTTCCTTTCTAAAATCAATGAAAAATATTTTTAAGAAAGGTGTACATAGATACAATTTTAAAAGGAAAATTATTTTCAAGGCTTAAAATTAAGAGCAGCAGCCCCTGACTCAATCTTTCTCTCCTGAGTCATCTTCAGTGTAACCACTTTTCAGTCGTCTAACTTGTTCTCCTAGTATTTGTGATCGTGTTTCAGAATAACATTCTTACCCTATGATTAAATTATTTTTCAGCTTTCGGTATTACCTATTAATTTCCTACATTTAATAATGAATGAAGTTTAGCTTTCACACCCTTCCTCCCTGACACCTTCACTCATTTTGGTAGGATCAATATTCAGAGTCTATGACTAAGTACATCTTTTTTACAACTGATCTGTACGATACGATAGGTGTTCCTTTGTTGTCTACTTTGTTGTTTCTCCTGAAATTAATAACTCTCTCTTTTTCATTTGCTTAGTTTTCTGTTTTTGTTCAAATCTTGGGCCAAATGGGTATATTTCTCTGATGACATTTAAACAAATCAGATAGTTTTTTTCTTAGATACATCTCTCCTGGATGCCTTTTTCACCTTGCTCCAGTCTAGACTGGCTCATGGCTGCTGCCCTAGAAGATCCCTCTACCATCATCATGTACATTCCCTTGCTTTTCTCTGTACTGGATCCTTTGTTTCCTGGACTCCAAATTTTCCTCTTTCCTGTTTTATCACACCTTTGGGAAGTGTCTAGTCTACTAGCTTCCTAGTAAAAAAAAAATGCAGAGGAGATCATTTTTTGTCTTTCCATTTCCAAAAATGTTTTTATTCTATCCTTACCTTTGTTCAATAGTTTGGCTGAGAATAGAATTCTAGTATGCAAATAATTCCTGCCCCCCCCGCCCCCCGCCCGCCCCACCTCCAGTCTTCTGGAGGCATTGCTTTATTGTCTTCTAGTTTCCAATTTTGCCATTAAGGTTTCCTATGCCATGCTTTGTATGTGGCCTTACATCAGAGTTCCAGGATTTCCTCGTTGTTTTCATAGTTTTGAAATTTCATGACTACAAGCTTTGAAATGGGTCTTTTTTCATTTACTATGTTGGATACTTTAGCCCCCTAATATGGAACCTCATGTTTTTCACTTCTGTGTCCTTTTCTACTGTTATTTCTTCAATGGTTTCCTCCCCATCTCTTTCCTGTACTTTCTTTGTTAAGCTGCTATAATCAAAGTTGGACTTCCTGAAGAAATTATTGAAATTTTCATCTTATTTCCTTCACGGTCATACATTTATTTTTTTAAGAATTTTCCTCAACTTTGTCTTCCAGTCATTCTGTTGCTCCCCCCTCTTCATTTCAATGGTTATAATTTCTAAGAACTCTTCACTGTTCTTTGAATATGTATTTAAAAAGAACATATTTTTGAGGACCTTACTGATTTTTAATTTTTTTTTTCTGTCTCTACATTGTCAATATTTTCCCTTTCCCTCTCTCCCTCGCTCCCTCCCTCCCTCCCTCCCTCCCTCCCTCCTTTCCTTCCTTTCTTCCTTCCTTCCTTCCTTCTTTCCTTCCTTCCTTCCTTCATTCATTCCTTCCTTCCTTCCTTCCTTCCTTCCTTCGTCCCTTCCTTCCCTTCCCTCCCTCCCTTCCCCCTTTTGTAGAAGTGTTTCTTAAAAGTCTAAAGATCCTTGACTGCTGACTTGTAAGAGTATCTACCATGTGATCTGGAAGGGGTGTGTGTGTGTGTGTGTGTGTGTGTTTGAGAATCAGTGCTAGATGAGCACTAGGCTACCTTACCCCAAAGCTGCTCAAACTTCAAGGTGCCCATGAGTCAGCTTGGATCTTGTTATGTAGACTCTGATTGGTGGATCTGGGTGGGTCTGGAGAGTCTCAATTTGCAGAAGCTCCCAGGTGATGCAACTCTGCTCCTCTGAGGAACGTACTTTGAATTGTAAGAAGGTGGCAATATTCAGAAAAATTTGTTCATGCTCCAAATTGTGTTATTTTTAAGAGTAAGAGTGTGGCAGACATGCCAAACTTCCTTACACTGAATTGCCATGATCTCTTACAGATAATTACTGACCCATGATTTTGTACTTTATTTGCCTCTGCTGGTGTCCCAGTGGGTACCTTGTTCTTACATCTGAGAAGGCTGGCATTGCAGACAGGTATGTTTCCATTAAACTCTCTGGGTCAGCGCTGAGAGGGCTCTTGAAAGCCAAAGGCACTCTTCACAGCCCCTCAGGGTTCCTCTAACTTGGGGACTTGGTGTATTTCTAATGCCATCCAGCCCTGAGTAATTGGGACTTCATTTTTAAGAGTGCTGCTCTGAAGTACTTAGCTTTGAAGAATATTCAAGGGTCCATGACTGGCTGGAAGGCAGCATGTGGACTGCAGGACTGATTTATGGGGCTTCTCCCTGCCTGTTCAGCTGGGAGTCACTTGCCAGATACTCAAACAGAAGTATGGCTCTTGGTGGTGATAAACATTCTGAGAAGAGGGTGTGAAATGTGACTGAGAAAGGAACTGGAAAAGAAAGTGACATTTTACTTACTGAGCTACATTCCGCTTCTATCTGTGAGATGGTGGGCATCCCTGCTTTGGGTGGTAGGTAGATATAAAAACACAAGGCTCTGGGTTACCATGCTGAGGGCGAGCAGGAGATTTTTACAAAGGCTGCTTCTAGAATTTCAGAAGGATTGATTCATTTTATGATACAGATTAGATGGGGATATCTCCCTGTACAGACTGATTGTGTTTCATTTTAATTTCAGTCAACTTATTTATTCATTTCCCAGGACCAGGTTGAGTAGCCATTTTTTTGAGTTGAAAGACATTTTATATGAACTATTTGTCTATATTTGCATATTTGAGAGAAATGGCTTCTGTGAAATTTGAAATGATGGCTCAGATTAGTTTTGCAATTATCGAACCACTAGGTTAAGGAGCCCTTTTCCTTTAAGTGTGGGTTCAGACCAGCAGCAGCAGCTCACCTTGAAACTGATTGAAAATGTAAATTCTTAACTTCTACTCCAGACTTCCTCAATGAGAAATCTGTGTCTCTCCCCACCCCCACCAAGATCTGCACCTTTATTATATATCACCTCAACCAATTATAGAAGTGTATAAAGTAAAAAGTGAAAGCCCTAACTGGTTTGGCTCAGTGGATAGAGCGTTGGCCTGCGGACTGAAGGGTCCCAGGTTCAA
>NW_006288615.1:14224408-14226464 GCF_000327345.1 Myotis davidii | reverse complement strand
CAACCCCCCAACCCCCCAACCCCCCAACCTGACACTCCTGAATGCTTTAGCTTTTGTAAAAATAGTTGGGTTAATTTTCTTTAATTTTTTTATTTTGAAATAATTATGGATTCACCCAAAGTTGCATAAAACAAATGTGTAGGGCAGTCCTATGTACCTACCTTCACTCGGTTTCTCCAAATGCTAACGTCTTGTAAAGCTAGAGTACAGTATCAAAAGCAGGAAATTGACATTGGTACAACCCACAGAGCTTATGCAGGTTTCACCAGTTGTACATGCACTCAGTTATGTGTGTGTGTGTGTGTGGGGTCTTTGTAACTTCACTACATGCATAGATTTGTGTAACCGCCATTATAATTAAGACACAGAACTGTTCACCACCACAAGGCTCCCTATGTTATCTCTTTAGCTACCCCCTCTCTTTCCACTCCCATCTTTAACCAGTGGCTACCACAAATATGTTTTTCATGCCTATAACTATATTTCAATTTTATTCTTATTTGTAAGTTTATATTTATTATAAAAATAAAACCATACAGTGTGTAACCTTTTGAAATTGGCTTTTTAAAAACTCAGTATAATTTTCTGAGATTCATCCAGCTTGTGTATGAATCAATAGTTTGTTCCTTTTTAATGGCTAAGGAGTATTCCATGGTAAGGATGTGCACAGGCGGCCTAACTATTCACTCATTGAAGGATATCTGGATAGTTTCCAATTTTTGACAATGATGAATAATGCTGTTATAAACACTCTCATTCAGGTTTTTGTGTGAACACAAGTTTCTATTTATCTGGGATAAATGCCCAAGAATACACTTTCTGGGCCATATGTTAATTCCATATATAGTTTTTTTTTTTAAACTGAAAACTGTTTTCCAGAGTGGTTGTATCATTTTATAGTCACACCAGCAATGTAAGAGTAACCCAGTATTTAGCCACTGTTTTTATTTAGCCATTAACTCTGATAGATGCGTAGTGATATCTTATTGTAGTATTAATCTTTCTAATAACGAATGATTTTGAACATATTTTCAGGTGCTTATATGCCATCTGTATATTCTGCTTGGTGAACTGTTGGTTCATGTCTTATGCCTATTTTCTATTGGATTGTTTGATTTTTATGGTTAATTTTTTTAAAATTTTGTTTTATTGCTTAAAGAATTACAAAGAGTATTACATATGTCTCCTTTTTCCCCCCCACCTTGACATTCCCCTGGCTTCCCCTACCCACCAGTGTCTTATGTCCATTGGTTATGCTTATATGCATACATACAAGTCCTTCGGTTGATCTCTTACCTCCCTTCCCGCCCCCTAACCTTTCCCAACCTTCCCGCTGTAGTTTGACAGTCTGTTCTATGGTTGAATTTTGAGATCCATCAGATATATTGCAAATATTTTCTCCCAGTCTGTAGCTTATCTTTTTATCCACTTAAAAGGGTCCTTTGCAGAGCAAAATTTTAAAATTGTGATGAAGTACAATCTATCATATTTTCCTTTTATAGATTGTGCTTTTGGTATCAAGTTTAGGAACTTTTCTCCTAGCGTTAGGTCACAAAAAATTTTTTTTTCTAAAATTTTTATGATTTTTTTTTCATCCAAGACTTTTTTTTTTTTAAATTAACTATGTTGAATAAGAGCAGTAACATAAGGCATCTTTTCCTTGTCCCCAGTCTTAGGGAAAAAGCATTCAATCTTTCACCATTAAGAATAATGTTAGCTGTAGATTTTTTGTAGATGTTCTTATCAAGTTGAGAAAGTTCTCTATTTCTAGATTGCTGTCTTTAAAAAAAAAAAATCATGAATGAATGTTGAATTTTATCAAATGCTTTTCCTTCATCAGTTGATATAATCATGTTTTTCTTCATTAGCCTGTTGATTTGTTCGGTTACATTGTTGGCTTTTTGAATAATGGATCAGCCTTGAATATCTGGAATAAATTTTGCTTTGTTGTGTTATTTAATTATTTTTTACTAGAGACCCGGTGCATGAAATCCATGCACTGGGGAACAGGTCCCTCAGCCCAGCCTACCCCCTCTCACAGTTGGAGACCTCATCC
>NW_006288615.1:14223463-14224178 GCF_000327345.1 Myotis davidii | reverse complement strand
CAGGAAGTTCTCATTTCTATTACATTTGTAGTGTTAAATAAGATAACCAATGTCTATTTCTCACTTCAGCAACTTTATATATATTTGATAAGGATATTACTGGCCCCTCTCTCTATATATATATATATATATATATTATTGGATTCAATTTGCTAACATTTTGTTGGGGATCTTTGTGTCTAAGTTCATGAGAGAGATCTGATTGTAGGCTCTTTTTGGTGCTATTTTTTATTTTGGCATTCAGGTAATACTGGCCTCATATAAAGTATTGTTCCCCCTGTTCTTTTCTCAAGGGCTGGTTCTACATATCTAATCTCTGGACTATTGCAGTGTTTCCCACACCTGACTAGCCTTAAGGATAGCCTGGGTCACTCACTGAAATAGAGTCCTTGGCCCCACCCAAGAGTTCCAAAGAAAGATCTGGGATCTATATTTTTAACAAGTATTCCCATTGCCTTCTCATAGTTACTATTCCTCTTCTTCCCAATCCATGGTTCATCTATCATGTTACTTAATTATCAATTAAATTGCCAACGACTTCCATAAAAGAGTTGTAATTGGGGGGTAAAGTGTCTCTGAATGCTTGATTTTCTAAATGAAAGGCACCTTCATAGTGGTCTGATATATTTATTAATCATAGAATGCTTTAGTATCCTCAATATGAGCATGAAAAATGCTATTACTTTCCCCTACCCACAATAAAATATTGAATACT
>NW_006288615.1:14218933-14219535 GCF_000327345.1 Myotis davidii | reverse complement strand
GCGCCACTGCCAGCTGCTGCAGGCGCCAAGGTGTTTTCATCAACATGGACTCCAGTCCCTTCACCACAAAAAAATGACAACTTTCTTAAGGCATTTTCAAGATGTCTCTTTCATAGAATATGACATTTCTTTTTTTTTTTTTTTATCCTCACATGGATATTTTCTCCCATTGATTTTTAGAGAGCATGGAAGAGAGAGGGAAAGACAAAGAGAAACATCAATGTGAGAGGGACACATTGGTTGCCTCCTGCATGAGCTGGGCCCACAGCGCAGCAGCCCCGTTGCCTGCTGCATGAACCCTGACCTGGGTTTCGGCCAGGGAGGAGCCTGCAAACTAGGTGCATGCCCTTGATCAAAATCGAACCTGACCCCCCGTGGGTTTATGTCTCTGCTCTGGCCCCAGCACCTCAGTGCCATGGCTGTAGGGCTAAGGTTTGGGGGCCGGCCTCCCTGCGTGTTGTTCTCTCAGGCTCTGGACCCCTGCCAGACCCCTCCTTTTGAGCTGGTCGTGACCGTTATAGCATCCCGGTCTAATTTGCATATTCTCTCTCTCTCTCTCTCTCTCTCTCTCTCTCTCTCTCTCTATATATATATATATATAT
>NW_006288615.1:14200309-14218870 GCF_000327345.1 Myotis davidii | reverse complement strand
GTGTCTAAGTTCATGAGAGAGATCTGATTGTAGGCTCTTTTTGGTGCTATTTTTTATTTTGGCATTCAGGTAATACTGGCCTCATATAAAGTATTGTTCCCCCTGTTCTTTTCTCAAGGGCTGGTTCTACATATCTAATCTCTGGACTATTGCAGTGTTTCCCACACCTGACTAGCCTTAAGGATAGCCTGGGTCACTCACTGAAATAGAGTCCTTGGCCCCACCCAAGAGTTCCAAAGAAAGATCTGGGATCTATATTTTTAACAAGTATTCCCATTGCCTTCTCATAGTTACTATTCCTCTTCTTCCCAATCCATGGTTCATCTATCATGTTACTTAATTATCAATTAAATTGCCAACGACTTCCATAAAAGAGTTGTAATTGGGGGGTAAAGTGTCTCTGAATGCTTGATTTTCTAAATGAAAGGCACCTTCATAGTGGTCTGATATATTTATTAATCATAGAATGCTTTAGTATCCTCAATATGAGCATGAAAAATGCTATTACTTTCCCCTACCCACAATAAAATATTGAATATTATGAAAGCAAACTAAAAAACTTTTGCAGCATAACAGAGAAATACAGCAGAAAGCAATATGGTACTACCTTATTTGTGTTTTAGGGCAAATTGTATTATGCTGAAGAACTGATACAGAATAATTTCAGGAGCTTCTGGTAAAGTGATGGACAGAGCATTTGATTCTCTAAAGTATAAAACAGCCAATTTATTGCAAAGAGTACGAAGAGAATTTTCTCCTGAGGTGCTACAGTGTCTACAAATGTTGATGGGCAAGTGCCAAGCAGCAATTTTGAAAATCATAAAACATAATAACACCATTAGAGTCTTAGCTTTAGAGTCTAAAGAGACTTAAAAAGTATTTCTTTTAACCCTTGCATTTTATAGACAAAAATGATAAATACCCAAGCTTTATATCATGACAGACACTGTTGTTGTGCATTGGAGATAGAGCATTATTTAATCTCGCTGCCTTTTAGGTAGGTTATTGTTATTTTTACAGATAAGGAACCAGAAGGACAGAGAGGTTAAGTAGTTTTCTCAAGATAACAGAGCTAATAGGTGGTAGATTTGAGCCTAGGTAATCTGACCCCAGGAGTTTATTCTTAACTGCTCCCCTTTACTGAGGAAATAAGCCACAAGTGCCCTGAGGCAAGTCCCTTCTCATCAGGGTAAAACAGCTCTCTTGATTTCTACCACACTATTCTTTCGACCTCACTAGGCTACATATAAACATGTCAGGTAAATTACACCTCCTCTTGGACCCCTTCCTGTTATAAGCTGGAGTATGTTGTATCTCACAGCTACAGGGTAAGTACTTCACTAATAGTCTCAGGAAAATCTTCTAAACTTTGCCTGAATTTCAAGTCTTCTGGCTTTCCGCACCACATAGACCAATAAATAACTTAGCGTCACCATTACATTTAAAATGTAAGAACATTATGAATAACCCAAACAAACATCACCACTTAAGAGTTACCTCATGTTTCTCATAAGCATATGTTATGGGATGAATTGTGTAACTTTCCCAAATTCATATGTTGCAGTCCTACCCCCAGTACCTCAGAATGTGAGCAAGGGCCTTTAGAGAAATAATTAAGAAAAAAGGTCATATTGGCAGGTTGTGATTCAATATGGTCTATTTATAAGAAGAAGAGATTAGGGCACAAACAACACAGACAGAAGAGATAACTAAGTGAAGACACAGGTGAAGGTAGTCATCTGCAAGTCAAGGAAAAAGGCCTCAGAAGAAACCAAACCTGCTGAGACCTTGACCTTGGGCTTCCAGCCTCCAGAACTGTGCACTTCGAGCCTCCAGAACTGCGCAAATGAAAATCTCTGTCATTTAAGGCACCTACTCTGTGACATTGTGTTATGGCAGCCCGAGTTGATAAATACAGCATAATTGGTAGAGCCTGTTGAGTCCTGAGAATATTGATACTTGAAAAAACCCTTTGATCAGATTGAAAGATAACCTTCAATAAGGATTCCTTATTCAATATTTGCTGTGTAAAAAGCCACTAGCAAAAAGAGTTGGCAGTTTAGGATATAGTGCCCCTCTGTATTCAACATGTTTCTCTTCATAGGAAGTACAATCCAAATTTCTCTACTAAGGGTTCCTGAAATAGTGCTCATTTTCGCTTACCCCTTCAGTCCCCAGGACAAATACAGTAAAGTAACACTGACCACCCTCCTGACTTGTTGTGTCTTTAGGCAAGGTTCTAGATTGAGTCCTAACAGTGGAGTAAAAAGGGCAGGAAGTCCTAGCTTGACAATTGGCCTGTGGCATGGTCAGTAGTTAAACCATTATACCTTGAAGTTGTCTACTTTGAGGAAAGTTTCTGTTCTTCAACACCTGATGGGGATAAGTTAAAGAAAAAAGGCAAATATGCTTTTAGATCATGGGCTGTGGAAAGTAAGGTCTAGTAACCATAAGGGCATCAGGGAAATTGTACTCATTTCCCCCAGGATCCCATAGTGAGGGACCATGGCAAACGCTTTTAGGAAAAAGATGCTTAGGAAGGTTATCTTTCAATCTGGAACTGTCAAACTTAAGATGCTACTGGAAACACAGCATTGCTAGTTTATTTTAAAATTGATCATATGATCATATGTTGTTTGGGTGGAAGGCTAAGAAGGAAATGCCCATTTTTAAGCATAATAACTACATACGTTTATTACAAGCCCTTATACCTCCTCCCCCAAACTCAAAGGAATAGTAAAACGTTTTGCCTAATGCTTCCCTTTTTAGGTCTTTTGCAAAACAGCATGAGCAAAAACATTACTTTTCTTTTGGAATAAAGTGTGTCTATGGACTAAGGAAGGAATTTGGCTATCCTGCACATTTCTCACTCTTGTCATAAATATTAGTACATAAGATAAAAAATAATGCTGCCAAATACTCACCACTAGAGAATTCCTCAAGCAGAGTTATCCTGGGCACAAAGCGAGGTGTCAGTTTGGATAGAGTATAAAAGATTATAATGCCTTACATCCATAAAGCGCCAGGAAGTGGCAAAAAATGATAACCATTTAAAAAAAGAAAAACACAGTGCTGACATATTCCACATATTTTTTATTGCATCAGACTTCAGATAAGGTTTGTTGTCTTTAACTTCATAAAGAAATAGGAAGTGGTAAAAAACAACAACACACACAATAAGAATAGTTTTAAAATTCTGAAATGATCCAGGAGTTCTAATTGGGTCATATTTTATACAATGTTTGGTTTTCTTTGGTAGATAATAGATGCTTAATAACCATACATGTGATTCATGGAATAGTTATGACCCTATGTTGGTTGGGTGAAAGACTAAGAAGGAAATGCCTATTTCTAAGCATATAACTATATACGTCAATTTCCAGGAGCACACACCGAGTGCAGTATTGCTCATAGAGCAGAAGTAAGATGATTTTTTGGGGTCTGCAAGTTCTGTATTAAACGGATGGTGCTGGCAGCGGTACCAGTGAGGGAACATAGAACTTCCTTTGTCTAACATTCCTGACAAACGCTTGGTTGTTCTGGAGCAGCCATCTGTGTGTTTGCGAGCTCTCACAGGGCGCTGCATCACTATTTTTCACGAAGAGTCATCTACCTGGGCATGTAGGTGTTCACTAAAGCATTTCTCCAAGCGCTGCTTCCTCTGTAGACAGTCAGCAGATGGACCCTTCAGATGAGCGAAGCAGCACTGCCTCTTGACACCCGCGCTGTGCCTGCCTGCGCCGCGGGCGAGCTGTGAAAGCAAAGGACGAGGGCCAAGTGGCGAAGAACAAACACATACATGCTCGGGCCGCCTTTCCCCGCAGACTCAGTAATGCTCTTGAAGTGGCGGCTTAACATGTTGAAGATGATGTGAAACTTTAAGAGCAACAAGTCAAACAAATGGCCAGGCTGGAGGCTCGAGGGATTTGTCAAGGGATCCGGGCCTTTCTAGTGCAGATGACCAGGTCGCCAGTTCAAAGGCAGCTGTGCTCAGCCATTACTAAAAATTATTGCAGACGATGGCTGCCTGGGCCAGCTGGGGCGGGGCGGGGCTCCCGGTTCCCTGGCCCACAGCTGGGCGGCTGAAGGCCCGGCGAGGAGGACCACTCTTTCAGCGGGCACTCAGGGAAGCTGCAGCTCACCAGCACTCCCACGATCCGCGAGCCCTGCTGCCACCTGCCCTCCTCATGCCCGGGCTCTGCAGGCTCGCGGCGTGTGCCGGCAGAAACGCGCCCCGGGACTGTGTGAGCTGCACGAGTTCTGCCAGCCAGAGAAAAGCCTTTCCTGCGTGGACCCAGCTGCTGAGGATCGAGCTGGTGTACAGACGGCTTGGCCTCTGGGTTTGACTCCATGTCTCTGAAAAAGTCAGGTAGCTCTGAGCTCCCTGCAGGCCCCTGTCTCACCCCAAAGCGCCAAGAGGTACCCCAGGGAGTTACCTGCAGGAGAGGCACGGCCCAGGCCTTTGATGTGACTTCGATGCAGTGAAATTTACCTGAAGGTGCGTACCATCTTCACAGAGCCTTGGATTCTACCGCACGATGGTCAGGGTCGCAACTGTGCGGAACCCAGTCCCCGGGCTCAGCTCCCCATGAAATACAGAAAAGTTTTTCAACAATAGAAAAGCAATCACATTCTGAGTAGTCGGATTAGGGTCGGACCATTCAAACCAGCCTTTTGCAGAAGGAGGTAGCAGCTTGTCCGGTCCACTTGAGTGGGGAAAAGTGACCAGTAGGATGTTATCTTTCTGTGCTCTCCACCCCCGGCGACATCCATTCAGGATGGAGCAGAGATGCGGGGGGCTGTCAGGAGGCGGCTGTGGCTGGGCAGAAAGCCATGGTTGGGTCTGGGGTTGCAGTCCCGGATCTGCTGAGAATAATCCTGGCTAGTCCCATATCCTCTTTAGAACCTCAGTTTTCCCATCTGTAGAAATGGAGCACTGCCCAGGAGGGCTTATGAGCTATCCAAGGTGCTGTTTTTAAAACTTTGAATTCTTCAGAAGGCGGTGATTATCAAAATATAAATCATTGTGACTGAAGCCATTAATAGTGATTAAATTATATAGATTCACAGTGAATGAACAAAACTTGTTTGCTCTGTAGAAAACTGGGGACATAAGTTTAGAAAGCAAAACCTTCAATGGTATTTAAATTAAGGTTGCTTTGTGAAATGCATGCATAGAATGAAAACTGCACAGAAGACAGTGAAACAGCTGGATGTGTATGTGTGTGTGGGGGGGCGGAATGAAAGTCGACGTGTGTGTGTGTGTGTGTGTGTGTGTATGAATAGATGTGGTTTTTTATATATTAGTAAATTTTTTCTAACATTTTATTTATTGCATCCATTATTTTTTTTCAACAACTCAAAACAGACTTCCAAACAGCTTTTATCTTTAAATTTACTTTATGGAGGTAGTCACACTGCCTTTAGGAAAAAACCTTTATTAGGCTGCACTTACTACATTATTTTGAAAATAGTGCATTTATAGATCCACCTTCCCCTCAAAACCACACAAAACAAACAATATAGACGTCTGGTTTTGTCAGTCTCTATAAATAAAAGGAGACAGAGACAGTAAATATAGAAAGGTGGCACGTTACATTACCATAACACCCTGGGAACCCAAGGTGAGGATAAAAGTGCTATTTATCAACCCACTGAGAGCTATGATGCTGTGGATTTTTATGTCTTCCGTGTTGCCGGAGCTCAGATAATCCCAGGGTTTGATTCTTTATCCTAGACCGTCATCTTTGAAAAGCTTTTTAGTAAAACTAAGAGGTAGAGTCTAGAAAGTAGGAGGCTGATGGGGAACAAAGATGAACGAGTGGCGTGCGGAGTATCTACCCTCCAGATAGCAACAGAAGGCGGGGGAGTGTTCACATTCAAAGGGAATCTGTAGTGTCACGGTGCTCATCATTTCCGCGTCTGTTTACTTGTTTGCAACCCTTACACGGGCAACACCAAATGACTGCTGTTTAGTTTCTTTCCAAATCTGCCATTCCTGGTCAGGAATCCATTTCTCTGACTTTAAACTACAAAACTAGTAGCAAATAAAACAGAAATCTGAATGATGATATTTGCCCTATTTATATTTCTTTTTGCCTTGAAGGAGCAGCTTTCTTGCTCTCTTTCTGTTTCTCTCTAAATAGGCATGTATGTATTTATTATTAGGTATCTATCCTTGTAGAAAACATAGTCATGGCTTCTTAGCATTAAAGTGAACCAGAGTATTGTTGAGTATGAAGAATACAGCATTTCTTTCTTTCTTCCTTTTTTTTTAAGAAATATTTTTTTATTGATTTCAGAGAGGAAGGGAGAAGGAGAGAGAGATAGAAACATTAATGATGAGAATCATTGGTCAGCTGCCTCCTACATGCCCCCTACTGGGGATCAAGCCCAGGACCCTGGCATGTGCCCTGACCTGGAATGAAGCCCTGACCTCCTGGTTCATAGGTGGATGCTCAATCACTGAGTCATACTGGCTGGGCTGTTTTTTTTTTTTTTTTAATTCAAAAGTTTCAAAGTCAGCCTAGGTTTCTAAGGTTAATGGGAGAACAGAGAAGTATGACTAACAGTTCCCGAAACCTACCCCATTCTACCGTTTAGGCTCTGTCCTTCCTGCTTTTAAATATTTCACCCAATTACCTCTCATGCCAACCTCTGAGATAGACAGTGTTCTCTCCAGGACACAGATGAGGTGACTTGCTCAAGGTCATAGAGCTGGGGATCAAGGGACACCTGAATGGGTAGCAAAGTGCAGACTTTATACTGTACAGTTTGTGAGAAAAAAATACTTTCTTTATTTAAAAATGGATCTTATCTTGCTCTTAAGACACTACTCAGCAACATTAGGAGAAAAAGGTATATTTGTCAATTAAAAGGAACTTGAAAAAAGTGACTTGAACTGGAAAAGACTGCTTGAAAGAGAATGTTACTTTAGCCCATCAGACTTATGCTAATGAAGTTACAGATATTGCACACTTGAGTGCTAGTGTGAACATTTTGGCTTGGGTACATGGGAAATTGTGGGTAGGACTTTCTCACAGAAGACATCCCTACTTTCTTCCACTCACCCCCACTCAACTCTGGCTCCCTGTCCCCTAGTAGAGGCTCCCAAAGCACCCCGTACTTCTCATTTGCAGAACTCATCACCCTTCCAAGTACTTCTTCCCCATCTGTCTTCCCTATTGGGGCAGAGGCTCTGCAGAGCTGGGACAGTCCCTCTCCTTCGCCATCCAATCCCTGCATGCAGGACCTGAGGCAAAGCTGCAAGTGGAAGCCCTGGACCTTGGTTCCCCAACCCTCCTTTCTCTCCCAACCTTGAACAACCCAGCCGTACACTGAGGTTCTATCCCCTTCTACCCAACCACAGCTCGTCCTCTGCCTCCTCCTCCAGGGCCATTTGGACGGGGGATTTTGGGGTCTTGAGTACCAAGAGCATGGCTTAGAAAATGGGGGATGGGCCAAAGCAAGCTCTCTAGATTGTGCAGCCCAGGGCAGGGGTAGTGGTTGCCGGGGTCTAAGGAGGATGTTGCCAACACTCAAGAAACATTCTGAATGGACGATTAACAATGAGGCACAGCCACAGAGAGCCAGCACTAAGCCAAACTCTGGGGCCCCTGAGCAGCAGGAGGCCTTGCAGTGAGTGGCTTTCTCTGGATGAAGCTCTCACTGTGGCTTATTCTACAACCTTCTTGCTCTTCTACAGCCTTCAAGGACATTCAGAGAAAGTTCCATCTACCTGAGTGTCTAATAAAGAGATCATCTCAGGCCTTCTCAGAAATGACTCAAATCAATAGAAGGTGGATACCCTGAGAAGTAGCCTGGCCCCTCAGGTTCTTTCCCTTGTCTAGCCCCAGCAATTTCCAGACCAATATAGCATTTCATTTCTGACATGCATATAAAGTTTAGATGGAAATGAAATTGCTTGTGTTATGTTGACCAGGCAGGTAGAGGCCAATTGAACTGGACTGTCCTAATAGAGCAAATGTAAAACCCAAACAGAAATGTTTGCTCAATGAGAGCAAAGAATCATCTCTTACAAGTAGACCAATGCTACATGGATTTCTGAAGTTAAAGTTTAGGGGTGGCATGAACACAAGGAGTGCCGAGGGACTCTTTGTGGAGAAGTAGAGAGAGTGTGGGGCTAGGTCAGAGCTCCATTTGTTTATCTCAACTCTTATTTTAAAGACACAAGAATGGCACTGGCTGGTGTGGCTCAGTTCGTTGGAGTGTCATCCCATACACCAAAAGGTGGTGGGTGTGGTTCCTGGGCACAGTGTGTATAGGAGGCAACTGATCGACATTTCTCACATCGATATTTTTCTCTCTCTCTCTCAAATCAATAATTAAAAAAAAAATCCCACCAGCCAAACTGGTTTGGCTCAGTGGATAGAGCGTCGGCCTGCGGACTGAAAGGTCCCAGGTTCGATTCCGGTCAAGGGCATGTACCTTGGTTGCGGGCACATCCCCAGTGTGGGTGTGTGCAGGAGGCAGCTGGTTGATGCTTCTTTCTCATAAATGTTCCTAACTCTCTATCCTTCTCCCCTTCTCTCTGTAAAAAAAAACAATAAAAAATATTAACCCCCCCCCACATATTCTCAGAATTAAAAAACCCCAAACACACACACACACACACACACACACACACACACACACAAGAATGATTCTGAGAAATTCAAAATGTCCCTCACTTAGAGAAGGGGAAAAACAAAAAAAGGAATGTATATGCAGTAAACAGGAATTCCATTAAAAAAATTGACAATTACTTAGATGTCAGGAAGCCAATTTTAAAATCAATATGTTGCTTGAGAAGGATAGCATGATGTAGTGTCAAAGTAGGAAGCATTCTGAAAGCTGCATTTACTTTGCATCAGGCCTTAAGTAGTCCTGGGCAATGCTGAGCATCAGAGAAAGGAAGGTCCGACGCAGTTACAACTCCACCTAAATCTTTACCCTGGACTGACCAACCCTCTGATACAGGATGACGCTGAAAATCAGGTTTGAGGTGCTTTTAGACTTACAGTTGCTTGGTTTTAATTGTAAAAGAACATTTCCATCCACGACGCCCCACCCCTTCCCTAGAATAAACAGCTTAACTGCAAACAGGAAAAACCACAGAATTGGGTCCCTTTCGTCCCACTCAGATTCTTGGTGGCACTGCAAAACACAATCTGAATGTTATTAAAAGGGAAGTGCAAAACAAAGGGAGATTTAAAGTAAATTACATGAAACAAATTGTCGTCATTTCTGCTGTAGTTTGTGCAAAATTCAATGTCATCCACATATGTATATTACTGGAGAATCGTTTCAGCGTACTCAGCGGAAGGGGCAGAAATATATCTAATTTGTGAAGGAATTAACTGTAATTTGCAGCACCATTATCATGTTGAGGAGGTGCTCAGTAAAGGGTGCTTGGAGAGGAAGCGAAGACCGACTGCTGGAATGGAACCAGGAAGACAGAACCAAGTTTCTGTTTTCAATGTTTGGTACAAAGGCTTTCCCCATTCGTTTTAAATTACCGAGGAAAGTAAACATTTTGGTAAATGCTCCTGAGAGATTTATAGGTGACCCTAAATGCAATCTACTTGGTGACTGACTCAATTTTAATTCCTTTGGTTCTTGGTTGCAGAAAGGGCAACATTGTTACCACTTGCCCGGTCAAAGGTTACGTTTCCTGCCCTCCATCAACCTGGCTGGGACATCTGAGTGTTTTCAGATAGTCAGGTCACCTTCCAAGGGGAATCACTCACGCTCACCATCTGATGCAGGGGCCTCGGTAATGAATCCTGCTACCAGGTATGCAATTAGCCTGGCTCTAGCTTTCCTGGTTTAATGAAATGCATGTCAGATGCCCATCCATGTAAGAACTCGGCAAACAAAGGCACTTGGGAGTGGGATGTTCAATAGCCATCCTTTCTTTTTAAAATTTTTATTTGACGTGCATTTTAATTACATTTTTTAGTACAGTGCAAAGTTTTCGTGCTTACATCATAGGGAATTCGGAAACTCAGAGTGCCACGTGTGGTTCACTGTTTCTCCAAAGAGGTTTCCGTGTGTAGCTTTAGTCATCCACTTGGGGTTCAGTGCTAATGCCCGTGGCAGGGCTGTGGGCGCTCTGTTCCTAAGGTCTCCATTAACGGAGAAGCCTTTCTGAGGGCTTACAAAGCCAAACACTGTCTTAAGCTCTTTACTTGCTGACGACGATTCTTACTCATAATTTTTTATACACGAGGAAACCGAAGCTCAGAGAAATTACCTGTCAAGCTAGGAAGTGGCAGAGCAGGATTTGGACCCAGAACCTGTGCACTTAACCATGACCCAGATCAACACAATTTGACAGAACAAAACGCCCTCGAAAATCATTCTGGGATCTCCCAAATCCTCTTTTCGTTTCTTTGCACAGAAGTACCCCTCTCCTGGCCCTCAGACACTAACAATCTGGACTCTAACAACCACCCCAATTCAAAGCAGGTTCTGGGTGCCACCTTAACTGAAGATTTCCTAAACTCAGGATGTGCAGCAATGTGGTACCTCCCACGGGCGTTGGCTTGTTAGCCTGGCCAATCCGGTTTGTATCCCCCAGCTGCAGTGATTGGCTTAGGGATGGGTCCCTGGCTCAGGTAATTCCAATCAGAGTTCATCTAAATTCTGTTTTTAAAAGTCAAGATTAAAAATGTTGTGGGTGGGTGGTAAACATGAACAAAATAGATCTAGAGCCATAGAAGCATGGAACAGACTGTCAAATCTCAGAGGGAAGGCAGGGACAGGTGGGTGGGTGGGAAGAGATCAACTAAAGAACTTGTATGCGTAGATGCATAACCCATGGACAATAGGGTGGTGAAGCCCTGGGGTGGGGTGGGGGTGGAGAGGTCAATGGGGGAAAAGGGGAACATTTGTAATATTTTCAACAATAAGGATTTAACAAGATTAAAAAGGCTGGTGTTTCCTGCTCATCTTGAACCTGGGAGGCAGGAAGCACGATTGCGGAGCATGTGGAGCTGAGAAGGGCACAGCAGGCGAAGGAGAGCAGAGCCCAGCCAAGGCTGCGTCCTGGGGACCTCTTTGAGCCCCAGCCCAGCTGAGTCTGATGTGGGTCTTAGCTTAGACTTTTCAGCTGTGACCCAATGAATTCCCTTTCTGCTGAAGTAGTTTAGATTGGACTTCATGATACTTCAAAATAAAACAGCGGTCAGTGCCAGAGAGGAATATTGTGACACTTTCAAAGGAGCAGGGGCAGGGTAGGTGCTGTGGCAGAGCAGGGCAAGAGGGAAGGGCATTCATGTTGAAAAGTGATAACCTTGGCATGTGTTGTCTCATTTAATGCTCCCAGTGACCTTGCAAAGCGGGTGGTATTGTCTCCAGTTCACAGATGGAGATACAGAGTCACAGGGAGGGTAGGTAATGTTACCCACCTCACTCTTTGCTAGTGGCTGACCGGGCTGGCAAAACTAGACACACTGGCTCCAAAGGCCACAGGTAAGTATCTGCCTCTCAGGGCTGGTCCTGAAAGTGCCATGTAAAGTGAAGACATGGGAGTGAAACTGTCCCAGGTGCTCCTCATTGGATACGCCCTTGCCATCTTCAAAGCACTCAACACCTTGTCTTATTTGCTGAGCCGACTCTGGTGGATGAGGGGGATGGATTTTCTCTCCAAGTCTTGGAGATGGGCTCCTGACATTAGGGTAGACAGGATGGGGGCTGCGGCTATGGTCATAGGGGATGCATAAAAGACAGTGTGAACTCAATGCGACTCTTAGCCTTTGTGTGTGTGTGTGTGTGTGTGTGAGTGTGTGTGTGTGTGTGTGAGTCTGAAATAGCACTGTTGCTATGGTAATGAGTAAACAGAACACTTTGATAAATTGGGGAAGGAAGAGGAAAATTTCTTTCTTTTCCACATTTAATTAATGATGAGGCAAATATTTGTTGAACAACATTTTAAATGCATTATGAATACAGTTCTGTATTAGGTACTTTGAGAATATGAAATAAAAGAAAAAGTTTTGCAGAAGCCAAACACATAGAAACATGGGACAATTAAATAGCAAAACCTGAACAAGAGAAGATAAAAATGCCTGTGTGCATATATCCAGAGTACATCACAGATAATGAGAGTGGTAACGCGTTAAGTGGGGCTGGCCAAGGGCAGCTTTTTGGATCTTTTAAGATTTGCGCTAAGCTCCTAAGATGAACCTGATCAATAGAGGTGGTTGGGGAGGATATTTTCCGGTTAGAGCAACGCCAAACGGAGGTGTTGCTTTATTTGCTGAGCAGGAGAGGACCTAACTGGGTCTCTGAGATAGGGGAGACAAATTGGGGTTGCAGCCAGATTTACACTGTACCCATATGAAGAGCAGATTGGGAAAGAAAGCCTATCTTGAGGTTGTTGATAAAGCCCCGGATGACTTTCGAGGGGCCTGGCCTAGGATGACAATGGGGGGAAACATGGAAAAGGTGATTCTGAAGAAATGGGGATGATCTTTCTGATTCTGTTGCCTTAAGGCGAGTCTTTTTCATCAGGATGTGAATCAGACTGGATCTTATTTAGTTTCCTTTAGAGTCTGGCACTCTGGGATATTGACACATATTTATAAAATGAATGAGGGAAGGAAGGAAGGATGGAAGGAAGCCTTAAGTGGAAGGATACTTCAGAAGCAGGAGCAAGTTAATAGCTATTGATCAATCGTTGGAAGCTATTGAGGGTTAAGGAAGGTTCAGAATGGAGTAGAGCCATTTTTGTTTATGAAAGTGACAAAGTCATTACCTAGATGGGAACTGTGGTTTCTCTTTGTGGTGGTGCAGGTGGAAGTTAAGCTGGAGAGAATGGATCATTCTGACTCAGTTAGATGCCTTGGTTATACCAGGTGTTCAACTGCTCCGCCAATCAAATTCATATCCTTAATGCCCCCTGATTTCCTCTCTTACAGAAATGAGACACATCAAACGCCAAATCCCAGGTGTCTTGTTCCCCACGGACATGCTTGCTCTGCTATAAAAGCTATTTTGCATGGGATACCTACGTATTCTTTAACCTTTGCTTCACAGCCTCAGCAGTGTGCTCCCTAACCTGCTTAGTCTTTTGCAGACTTGCCTTCTGTCTTCAAAGGGTGGTTCACTTTTCCCCAAGCATTTTCTAATATACCTGAACAAATCAATTAAAAGGAAAAGTCATCTGTGATTTCCGACAGATTTTGTGACTTTATAGGAGGTTGACTCTCTTCCTATATACATCTTAAACCAACAGACTCTCCCTTCATCTTTCCTTGTTCCTCCCAGTGCAGGAAATTGTACTGGTAAGTGGAGTCACTCTCCCACGGATGCCCAGACTGGCCACAGCAGCCGGGTCCTCTGATCCTTCCCCAGAATGATGGCTCTGTGTACAGGGCTTTCACCGCTTCAGTGATCCCAGGAAATGGAATTCCTTTCCCAAGCAGGAGCCCCTGAATTTACCTCTTTCTTCTTGCATTACTTCATAGACAGATAATCTCAGTTAATTCCTTCAGGTTTCATATGCCTCTTAAATCTGCTGCTGTTCTCCACTGAAATACCACAGGGAAATTCCCTTAAGCTCATTCCGGTACTGATCCTTA
This sequence comes from Myotis davidii, assembly GCF_000327345.1. Classification (NCBI taxonomy): domain Eukaryota; kingdom Metazoa; phylum Chordata; class Mammalia; order Chiroptera; family Vespertilionidae; genus Myotis; species Myotis davidii. Next base: position 14,205,284 of record NW_006288615.1, on the reverse strand, counting down.
TTTTCTTGCATAGAGGTAAAGTTGCATTAGAGTTTCTTTGAGTGAGGTTCTAATGCACATATATATTTTCTGTATTCAACAGTTGACTGTCATTCTTTTATGCGCCAAATTCTTTCTTACCGAGCTTTTCAAGATGAACCTTTGCACTCTATTTCTTTTAGCTCATGTTGGGGAAAGAACTTTCACTGCATTTAGGGCTAAGGACCCAGTCCCTGTCTTCTGGGAATGAGAATACCAGGGAGTGAGAATACTAGTTTTCTGTTTCCCTTGGCTTTTGGGGAATAAAACAATTTGGCATAGGAGCATTCTGAGGGTTGCCAAGAAACAGCTCCTTCTATCAATCAGTTCATCAAGCACTTAATTTCTGTGACATTTGCCTTTCCGACTTAATGACCAACTTCTGAAAGTGGGGACTGGTTCTTCCTCGCTTTTCTTCCCTCCACACTCTGAGCTGACTTTGGGATTGGGTTCACCATATTGTGAGGGTGCCCTTCACATATGTAGCTGGTGTTTGGTTGAGGTAACTACTAATTTCTGTGATGTTGGCTCTATGTTTGTGTGTTGAAATTAATGTCTTAAAATTAAAGCATTTCAAAAATGAATGTATGCCAATATATGGAATGCACTGGTATGTTCACTATAATTAGGATATTCTGGGCCACAACTATCAGAAAACTCAATTCGTAGTGATATAAACAATAAAGTGAGGTGTTCCCAGGACACTTGCAATTTACCCTTATTTTTCTGCTCAAATTATTAATAGCATTCCTTTCTCTCTAAAAATTACTAATATTTGGACAATAAAGTATATGGTCATCACATCAATGTCCAATGGCTGCCATAACAAATTCCCACAAACTTAGTGTCTTAAAACAAGACAATTTTATTACTTCCTGTTCTGTGGGTTAGAAGTCCAACACAGGTCTCACTGGGCCTAAATCAAGGTGTCAGCAGGCTTGTGTTTTTACTGGATGTTCTAGGGGAGAATATGTTTCCATGCCTTTCCAGCTTCTAGAAGCTGCCTACATTCCTTGGGTTGTGGCTCTTCCCCGCAGCAATGTCCTACTGAGTCCTTCTGACACTGCCATCTCTCTGGTCCTCTCTCTGATTTCCTCCCTCACTTTTACGGACCCTTATAATTATTGTGGGCCCACCAGCTAATCCAGGATGGTCATCAGTTGATTAGCAACCTTGAGTTTATCTGCAACCTTAATGCCCCTTTGTATTATAACTTAAATTTCCAGAAGCCAGGGATTGGGTCCGGGACATCTCTGGGGGCATTATCCAGCCTATTATACCCATAAAGGGCTTTATTCTTATACATACCAAGAAGTCCAGAAGGAGAGTGGCTCCAGGAGAGGAAATTCACAGTGTGGGACATTATCATGGACCTAGGTTCTCCTGTGTTTCTGCTGAGCCAATTTTCAACGTTCCAGCTTGTCTTTTTTTTAAATAAATATTTTTATTAATTTTAGAGAGGAAGGGAAAGGGAGATAGAAACATCAATGATAAGAGACTGATTGGCTGCCTCCTGCATGCCCCCTACTGGGGATTGAGCCCACAACCCGGGCATGTGCCCTTGACCAGAATTGAACCTGGGACTCTTCAGTCCACAGGCTGACACTCTATCCACTGAGCCAAACTGGCTAGAGTCCAGCTTGTCTTTTGTTTTTGGGTGTGAGATGGTGCCGCATTCCCAGGCACTGTGTGGACACAACCACATTCAGCTGAAACAACCAAGAGGCAAGAAGAGGCTGTTTCCTCTCATGTATCGCTTTACCAGTGATGAAGATCTTTTCAGAAGCCCCACAGAAGATGCTGTGTCTCACTGGCCAGCACTGTGGTCACGACGACTCACCCTCTGTGGCAGAGGGAGGGTGGAAGCCAGAGTAACAGGGGGGTTTCTCAAGGGAAAGACAAGGGAATGGCCTTGGGCAGCCAATCCTCGTGGCAGAGGATTCTTGAAAGGCGGGAGCAGTGCTTGGGATGAACAAATCAGTTGCTGTGTTTTGGGACAAGGAACCCTCAGGGCACTCTTCTGAAAATTCTAGTTTCTATTCATGAAATTCTTTGGGATCCTAAAGTGGATTATAATTTTGTCTAGGGTGGTTGCTCCAGAAAATTTGAGGCATGGCAAGAATGTTTTCTGTTTTTCACAGAGGAAAAAAGTAGACACTTGGTAACAAAATGGCATTCACAGGAGGGTCCGGACCACACCTCTTGGGTGTCTATCTTTTGTCTGTCTGTGAGCCTCACTGTGGCTCCTTTGTCATCCTCGTCCTGTTTTATGTCCCTGCCTTGCTTGTGAATCTATAATAATAAAAGTGTAATATGCTAATTAGACTGGATGTCCTTCCGGACGAAGCCAGGGCTGCGAGGAAAGCCCGGGGTCCTGGGTGCCAGAGGGAAGCCAGTGCTGGCAGCCGGGGGGCGGGGAGGGGCGGAGCAGGGCGGGGGAAGGAAAGCCTACTCTTGCACAAATTCATGCATTGGGCCTCTAGTATATGTATAATCATGAAGTACAAAAGCAGAACTTGTCAGCATATTTTATAATAAGTATAAAATATAATAATCTTGCATATAGTTTTCTATATTATCTGTGCTTGAAGCTTCCGTAACTGTAGGAGCTAGATATCTGATATACTTCTGTGAATTTATGCAACAATATTGATAGCTACAGCTGCAAAACACAGAGTAGTACATTCCAGTAAATGAATAGACTTTGTGGTCCCTTTATTATTACCGGCAGCGGGACTATACGGTAAGGCACAAGAAGTCACAAGCAATAAAATGCACATTGCTTCATGCTCTTGCGAGAGTCCAGGTGAAATGACATGCCAGCACAAGTAAAGACCCACAGACTAACGTATGGCAGCTCTTTGCCCCTTGAAGAAGCCGGCTGTTTATACCGTAAGAAAATTGCCACTGAGCTGATTACATGGAGTGATGACAACGGGCACTGAAGTGTCCCATCCAAGTTCTTCCATTGCTGTGGAGAAAGTGTGGTTTTCTCAGATCATTCTATGGGAAAAAGCTGGTTTGAAATATGACCATGCTAGTTATTTATTACTCTAAATTATTATCTTCATGTAAACTCATTCATTTGATCAGTAAGTGCTCACTGAGGGCCTACTATGTGCCAGTTACCATTCTGGGCTCTTGGGACGGCTCAGTGAATCAAACAAATATCCCTTCCCTCATGGAACTTACATTCACATGGGAGACTGACCATAAAAGGCAAATACAGTGAATTGCATGGTGTGTTAGAAGGTGCTAAGTGTCCTGGATAAAGAAAAGGTGGAGGCAGTTGCTACTAGAGCCTGCCTGCTTCCTAGAACCCAAGGGCATATTATTTCTTCTCACTCCTATAAATCTTAGCACTATGCTTAAATTTCTCAAAAAAAAAAAAAAAGGTCACGCAGTTTCAAGGGATCAGAAGAAGGGTGATGAGAGCGGTAAAGGAGAAGGTCCAGTGTTCACAATTTTAAACAAAGCGCTGAGAGGAGGTCTCGTTGGCCAGGTTATAATTCAGCAAAAAAAATGAGGTGAGGGAGAGAGCCGTGCATGCGGGAGAAATATAATCAGGTTGTGTCTGTCCCCGATGTCCTCCTCACACTTAATGCCTTTCAGTTTTCCCATAGCTCCTAAAGCTGAGTCTAACCCGTCAACAGGATCTCATAGAAGATAAGTTCTCCTCTCAACCCTTATCTTGTTCTTCTCTTAGCCCAGCCCTATGTCACTCCAGCTACACTGGTCAACCCTCTGTGTCTTCCAGACCCCGTTCTCTTTGTTGCCTGAGACCCTCATCCCTGGAGGTTTATCATGGTTGGTTCCTAGACATCTTCTCACCCTGCAGGTCTCAGCCGGAATGCCAAATCCGTGCTAAGAAGTTCTAAACTGGCCACACCCGGCTATTGTTCTACCATATCAGCCTATTGATGTTTATCATAAGCTGATATTTTCTTGTTTATTCATTTGCTTCCTCATGTTGTCTTTCTCCTTTAGAATGTAAGCACTGTGCAAGGACCTTACACACAGAAAGTGACCTCATCCTTCTTATTTCTTATTTTATGTCTAAAATTTAGCATATGCTAAGTACCCATTATATTTGTTAAGTGAACAAATGTGCACATGCTTGGATATATAAGGCTTGAAGGCCGATTGGTTTATGGCACTTGAAGGCTTACAGAATATTTGCCAACCCCCCTATCCCCACCAGCACACATGCACATAGACATAGATAATGCTTTCATGATGTTGCAGAGGAAATGACCATGGATTGGGGAGAGTTAGCTCGCACCAATCTGCTCTCTCTATTAGACAGACCTGAGGCAGGTGGTGGGTTTACAGATAGATCAACCCTGGAACATGCTGAAAGAGACTGATATGACAGCTGTTAAATTAGAAAGTAAGATGATCAAGAAATCCATGGCATTTCTTTACACCAATAGTGAACTTACTGAAAGTGAAACTACAGAAGCAATCCCATTTACCATTGCACCAAAAAAATTAAAATACCTAGGAATTAAATTAATAAAACTTCAAAAAAGGAGCGCTCCTGCTTCCTTCTTCTGGGTAAAAAAGGACACATATTTTCATACTACTATAAATTTAACTCTGGAATCAATTTTAAAATCTGTGTCTTATTTGAACAACTTTCAAGGAGAGTCCATTCAAAGTAACAGAAAGAGCATTTAGATACAGATGCAGGTAGGGTATATATTAGGTGGCAGGAAGAGGAGGGAGGGCGAGAAGGGATGTTTTGAAAGAAAGGCAATGGTATAAAACAGAAGGCAGTTGCAATCTGATGCTGAAGTAAATGAGTTTTAAAACAGTCATCCTCATAATTTAAGGTGTAAAAAATCTCCAGGGAGTTTACTATTCAGATTCCCGTGGCTCACTCCTTGATAATTCTGCAACAGTTGGGGATCACACTTAGAGAAGTCTTGAGTTAATAAGAATGAGATGGAGCCAT
>NW_006288615.1:14182710-14199048 GCF_000327345.1 Myotis davidii | reverse complement strand
CAAACTCAAGATGACAAGGATGACCTTAGCTGGTTTGGCTCACTGGATAGAGTGTCAACCTGTGGACTGAAGGGTCCAAGTTTTGATTCTGGTCAAGGGCACATGCCCGGGTAGTGGGCTTGATCCCAGTAGGGGGTGTGCAGGAGGCAGCCGATCAACGATTCTCTATCATCATTGATGTTTCTATCTCTCTCTCCCTCTCCTTCTTCTCTGAAATCAATATATATATTTAAAAAGATGCAATACTTGTTGTCAAAATGTTTTCCATCAAGGTTGTTTAAGGATTGCATGGATGGGTTGGTGAATAAATGAACTAAAGATGGCAGATGCATTTTATTTGAGGAGGCAGCATGTTGTAATAGAAAGCTCAAGGGCTTATGATGGCTTCATGACGTGCCTAACACTGGAATAATTCAGGGGAGTTAGCATAACCTCTGAAGAAGAATATTGCACTTTAAAAATGTGTGAAAAAGCAACTTCCATCTGTAGTTCAAACAAGAATGGTATGCCTAAATTTTCACTTATCCATTAGCAAAGATTCAAAGATAATACTAGTCACGGGAAGGGTGTTATAAGATTAACACTCTCAATCACTGCTGAATAGATATAACCTTCCTGGAAAGAAATTTGGTAAAATTCAATAAGAGTCTTAAAAATTCCCATGCCCTTCATTCAAGTACTCATCTTTTAATTGATTTTCTTGCCAAGCTTGATTTGTGTATAAAGTGGTTTATTGCAGTGCTTTTTATAATAGAGAAAATCGGGCAGCATCCAAGAATGTTTAATTAAATGATAGAATATCTATATAATAGTATATCATGCTACCATTAAAGCTTATGAGTATGATGTAATGTTAAATTAAAAAGCAGGAAATGAAATTATGTATGGACTATAAATTCAATTATGAGAAAAAATATACTGGAAAACTATTAAAATGAAATTTGTGAAAATATTGAGTGATTGCCTCTGGATGGTAGAATTATAGATTTTTTTGTCTTAAATAATATTTGTGCCTTTCCATATCTTCCCCAGTGAGGATGGGTTATTTTGATCCTCATTAAAAAATGTTTTAGTAAGAACTTTGGAGGCAGAACCAGATTTTAATTAGGCTCTACCATGTCCTCGGTGTGTGACACTTGGAAAATTATTTAGTATCTCTGAGCCTCAATTCATCATCTGTAAAATGGGAATAGTAACTCTCAGTTTGCAGAGTTTCTGTGATGCTTAAACAAAGTATTGTATTTAAAGAACCTAGCAGAATTGCTGGCACACATTAGACAATAAGTAGCACTCATGAAAGTTATTACTCTGTGGTTAGAGGTGATTACAAATGGGTAGAAGCACTTTTTTAACTTTACCAATTAATCTTTTATTTTTTATTCTACATGTCAACATTTTACAGAAAAAAAGATGAAGAACCATTTAAAGTTAAACTCCACTTAATTGCATATGTCTTCTGATACTTTTCAATGCAGAAAAGTAATTTTTACATGAATATAATTAGTACACAAAATAATTTAGGTTTTATTTGACACTTTTTGGTCTCACTTAAACATTGTTGCATATAATTTCACATATGTCAATATTGTTTAATGGCTATGTAATATCTATAATAGCAATAACAATACACCAAAATTTACTTATCCATTTACTAATTGGGCTTTTTTTTGTTTAATATATTTTATTGATTTTTTACAGAGAGGAAGGGAGAGGGATAGAGAGTTAGAAACATCGATGAGAGAGAAACATCCATCAGCTGCCTCCTGCACAACTCCTACTGGGGATGTGCCCACAACTAAGGTATGTGCCCTTTACTGGAATCGAACCTGTGACTTTTCAATGCGCAGGCCAACACTCTATCCACTGAGCCAAACCAGTTAGGGCTAATTGGGCTTTTTATAAAGCTTGTATGAATGAAATTGCTGGAAACATCTTTGTACAGGTAACTTTTCTTGCTGTTAAATACAGGGGTGGGCAAAAGTAGATTTACATAATACAGATAAATAATACAATAATTAATAAATAATGATACAAGAATAAACTCACATATTCACAACTGTAAACCTACTTTTGCCCACCCCTGTATTTTTTTAAGAATATGCTACTCAAAGTAAGTTAGTATGTGTAAGGATAGATTGATTGTAGAGCTCTCATATTCTTCTAAGTAGTTCTTTAAAAATATTGCTAATACTAGAGGCCTGGTGCATGACATTTGTGCACTGGGGCGGGGGTGGGGGGGCAGGAGGGTCCCTCAGCCTGGCCTGCGCCCTCTCGCAGTCCGGGACCTCTGGGGAGATGTCCACCTGCTCACTTAGGCCCGATCCCTGAGGATCGGGCCTAAGCTAGCAGACAGACATCCCTCTCACAGTCTGGGGCTTTTGCAGTCTGGGACCTGTTGCTCCTTACTGCCTGCCTGCAGCGGAGGCAGGAGAGGCTTCTGCCACTGCTGCTGCACTCGCCAGCCATGAGCCCAGCTTCTGGCTGAGCAGTGCTCCCCGCCGTGGGAGCGCACTGACCACCAGGGGGCAGCTCCTGCGTCTGCTCCCTGGTGGTCAGTGCACATCATAGTGACTGATTGTTCCACAGGTTAGTCGATTTGCATATTAGGGTTTTATTACATAGGATGCTACAATTCTAATAGTATAAGATACAGGCAATTTTAAAAATTTTGCTAATATGATAGCATGAACTAGGTCACATTTGTTTCAATTTTCATTTTTAATATTAGGAAATCTGAATATTATCCTAAGCATTGACTTCTATTTGTATCTTCTTATCTGTTCTCTATCTTTTTGTAAATTTACCTAGTAAAAATATGGATTTACATCACTTTAAAAAATATTAAACTTTCTTCATGTATGCAAATAACTTCATTCCATCTCTTCTTTTGTTTTCTGATTTAGGATATATTTTCCATTTTTCTTTTAATGGATCTCACCTACTTTGTCAGAAATGTTTTTCAATTGCTGTAAAGTTCCTTTGTACTACTATTGGGGTCTTCTAATTTTCATTTTTGTGTTGTTTTATCTTATGTAAAGTGGATTTAATTTCTTTTTCTGTACTGATTTCTAACAAATCTTTCCACCAGCAGTTATTAAACATTTATTTCTTTCCAATTGAATTATTAGTCTTAGTTAAACTTTCTATTTAGCATCATAAACTATTTAGAAACATTTGTTAAATAAGGCAGGGATATTTTCATAAAATACATTTTAAAACTAGGAAGATAACTTTATTACCAGAAATGCCTATTTTATGTATAAAATAAGAAATTATTTTTCAAAACTCTAATATGATCATTTGAATGGAGGAAGACCAGTTTGGATATAGTAAAAAAGCCACTAGTTCCAACCAGGATAGTTTTAGAGATAGCAAGTATTGTATGCAATCACTTGTACAGTTTGCATTTAATCTAGTTGTGTGTATTTTTTAAAAAATATATGAATTAGATTACAGATTATTTTCAGATAATTACATGGTAATTTTAATGACAGAGTTTGTATTATTAACATGAATGGAAGTTTGATAGCTACCAATTTTGTATAAGGTAAAGTGAAAACTCTTGCAGGGCAGCTTCCCATTCACCTCTCTGGCACCCCCACTCCAGTCCCCATATTCATTATTCTTGGCCCCCCTGCCTCTGCCTTCTACACCTTGTCCATGAATTTCTTCCAGATGGGGTTTCTTATATTACTTAGGATATTGGTTTGGATACTTTAACAGAGATCTTTTAATAGTGACTGAAATAAGAGGGGACCTATATTTCTATTTTACAAAAAATCTGAGCTGGTGGCCTAGGGGATGGGCTGTGCTTGCTGTTCTATTGGGTCACCCAGGGCCCTGGGGCTTTCTACTTAATTGTTCTGTTTTCCCCTGAGGTTTTGTCCTTGTCCAGAAGGTCTAAATCCTCTACTAACACCCACATCTCAGCCCACGGGAAAGGGCAACATAGGCAATCCTATATAATAAAAGCCCAGCAACCGAATGGCAGAACGACCAGAACGAATGGTCGACCGCTCGCTATGATGTGCACAGGGGCCAGATACTGAATGCAGGAGCTGCCTCCTGGTGGTGCTGATCGGGATGATGCCCCCGACCAGTACACAAATCCCATGCACCGGGCCTCTAGTAGAAAATAAGGCTATAATCTAGTAGTTGCAAGCATCACATTTACTCCCTGCAGAATTTAATGACATGGCCCTAATTGGAGGGAGGGGAGGCTGGAATCTCTGGTGACGTTGTGCTAAAACCCAAAGTGGAGACAGGGTGCAGGGAGTGCCTTCCATTATGAACAGAAGGAGACAATGGGTAATGGGAGTTTCCCACACATCTGCCCCACTTTCTCTGTGAAGTCTTTTTTGAAGTCCATAGGCAGAATTAGTCTCTATGTCCTCTGGGTCCCATGTTTATGGGAAATACATTTTGTACATCTCTCTCTCTCCCTTGAGTGTTTACTCTCCTTGAGGGCAAACATAATGTTCTTCTTCTTGGGATTTACCATCTTACTTCATACTTATGTAGATACTACTTTTATTTTTCAATGTCAGACACTGTCTATCACATGGACCTCACTTGGAAGATGAAGCTTTACCCTCTTTTGCCTTGTTCCATAAAGCACACGCCTTCTTATGTCTTTATCCACTCAATTTTATTTATGCCAACACTAGCATTGTGTTTAAATAATTATGAATATGCAAATGCTATTCATGTATTGAGCCATGTAGTGTAACTTAATAAATTTTCCACTTTGTTCAATATTTTGTCTTTGCTAGAGTTTATAATTGTTTGTTTTAAAAACATTGCTGTTATTTACTATCAATGTACTTATCACTGAATTTGAAATTGCATCTTCTTAGTAATACAAGCCTTATGATGTGCTCAATTGGGACTGTTTGTTTTCTAGTCTTTTTGTTGCTGAGTAGTGTGCTACTATAGGGATATACCTCTAAATGCTTTTGGTTACTCATCTATTACTGGAAAAAAATTGAGCAAGCTCCTCCTCTGGGGTTTCCTGTGCATGAAATCAGTCTTTTCACTCAATTAGGCCATAGTAGTAAGAGTGACCTTCACCCACGTCTTTCTTATGCCTTATAAACAATCTCCAAATGCAAAAATATCTTTTGGGTTCACCCAATAGAGGCCCATCAATAACTCTCTGTATTCATGGTCTCATCACATTTGTTACTTCTTGGATCAAAAGGAAAAATTTGTATTTTTCCAGGAATTTCCTGTAGGTTTTCAAATATGTCACTCTAAGTTTTATGTAATATTCTATTATAATCCTTTAGCCTGTCTAGAACTTGTTATTATGCCCCTTTTTCACGTCCCTAATTTTACTGTTTTGCTCTTTTTTTTCTTTAATCAAGCTTGGGAGGGTCTTACCTATTCTGTTAGTCTTTCCAAAGAACCAGTTTTTCAATTCATACAGTTTTGTTTTCTATTTTATTAATTTCAGCCTTAATCCCCCTAAGGCAGTGGTCGGCAAACCAAGGCCCTTGAGCCACATGCGGCTCTTTGACCCCTTGAGTGTGGCTCTTTCACAAAATACCACGTGTGGGCGCACACACAGTGCGATTGAAACTTCGTGGCCCATGCGCAGAAGTCGGTTTTCGGCCCGGGCGAGTCTATTTTGAAGAAGTGGCGTTAGAAGAAGTGAGGGGTTTCTGGGGGTCGGGCCACGGGATACACAGCGCAGGGAGGCGCTCGGGATTCATGCACGAGTTGAGTGAGCCTGTCAGTCAGCAGTCCCATGTGCAGTGGTTAGTGCTAGTCGTGTCTGCAAATCGCGCGGGTGACGAAAGATAGACGAAACAAGTATACAAGACGAGTGTGGATGGGAGAGTTGGAAGGGGTCGACCTCAGCAAACGTACCTCAATCAGATTGAGGACGTTTTTTAGCAAAGGCCAGCTTAGGAGTACCCTAATTAAGTTAATAACAGTGTACCTACCTGTATAGTTTCAGTTTAAAAAATTTGGCTCTCAAAAGAAATTTCAATCGTTGCACTGTTGATATTTGGCTCTGTTGACTAATGAGTTTGCCGACCACTGCCCTAAGGTGTACTTTAGATCACATCATTGCTTCTTGGTAAGCCCCCAATGGCTCCCCACAGCTGTCTGAATTCAGTACACACTCCTCAGACAGGTACTCTTGGCTGGAAGAGGATGTGTATTGAATGGAGCTCTTTCTCCATTGTCAGGGAAGGAGAGCTGCGGTTGTGGGAGAAGAAAACCATGTCTGCAAACCAGCCTGTAATCCGTTTAGCTGTGTTACACAACACCTTTTATGTTCAACATCAGGGGCAGATCCCTGACCTTCAGCAGGCTTGTGAAATAGACCTTGCTTTCCTGAAAGTAGGGGATATAAATAAAATTTATAAATAAGGTCTGCAAGACCATTGGATCAGTTTCTTGAGCTGTAATTAAATAGGACTCTTGCCATAAATTCTTCACTTCTTGATGGCATGGGCCAGCTGGTGGCCTGAGTTTTTTAATAGTGTTTTCAGGGGAGAAGGAAAGAGTAAGAGAGGGTCAGCAATGTGGCCCAGCTTCCGAGGCTTTTGTGAGTATTGTGGCCTAGTCCGTACCTCGGTGCACAAAGTGAAAGACACGTGTTTATTCTGTCTGCAGCAATGGTACCGGCACTGAAGGAGGCCTAGATGAACGGGTCATCCCAGTCATGGACCACACGTTTGATTGAGAAGCAGTATTTATTATTTTTGGTGGACTTAGCCAATTGACCCGTTCACCCCTCCCCCCTACCCCAGCAATCTTCTCAAAAGCTGATGTTACTAATTGATTTGAGATCCCTTTTCTGTTCCATGAGAGAGGAAAATTTCCACCAGCTGTCAAAAAAATTGCCATATTCAGGAGAGAGTGGCTAGGGGTCCTCGTGAGTTTTCCTGAAGGTGTCGCATGAGGAGGCTTTGGCCATGATCACCTTCTGGACGGTATCCTTCCCTGACTGTGGTCTCAGGCTCATTATGGATAGCTGGGCATGGCAGGTAACTGGTGGTCTAAGACACGGAGATTTACTGACACGAATGTGAAAGAAAACAAGTATGAACTCATGTGCAATTTGTACCCAAGGGTTTTATGTGTGATAGATTGCTCTGTGGTGATTTTGGAAGATGGATATATGGGGGAAAGTTTCTAGCGAGTGAAGAACATGGAGATAAAATATCATTTAAGAGTTCATTTCAAATTTTAAAAATTAAATATTTTTATTTGACTTGTTTCTGATCACACAATCTATAAAGATTCAATATAAAAATTCAGGTAAAAAGCATGAAAATGAAACTCATCCAAGTTCCAGAGAACACTCATAATATTTTATTTATGTCCTTATAATCTTTTGTCTACCACACCAACTTGACAAAAGTACAACTATAATAGAAAAATTAATAACATGCTCTATATTGCTGAAAAATAATTAAGTATACCCCCTTCCATACACATACTCAGTATATCTGCAGCTTAAAAGATGGTAGCAGATTACTTGACATTCCTTTCCTTGTTCTCTCATCTTGTACCCAAGCAGGCTTGTGACTGACTCACTTTTAACCAAACAATAGAATGTGGCGGAAGTGACTCTACTGTGACTTCCAACGCTAGGTCAGAAAAGATGACTCAGTTCTGCCTTGTTCTTCTGACACCTGTGCTGGAGCCCTGAGCCACCGTGCAAGAGGTTCAGCTGCCGGAAGCTCCCACGCTGTAAGGGGGGCCAACCCATATGAAGAGGTCACGTGTGGGCACTGCCTCCCACAGCCCAAGCTCATTCCCAGCTGACAGCCGTTTAGATATCCAGTCCGGGTGAGCCTTCAGGTGGCTGCGCTTTCATTTTACTGCAGTCAAGTGAGAGATCTCAAGTAAGAACTGACTTGTGGAGCCTGTCTGAAAGTGCTGACCTACAAGTTTCTGAGAAAAAACAAAATGGAATAATTGGAGTGCTTTGTTATGTAGCAGTAGTAACCAGAACACATGCTGAAAACAAACAAATGAACAAACTTAGCAACATACTGTGAACTCTTAGATTCATTCCATTTCTTCTGTATCATTGTAATGGTTGCCTCACAGGTTTATTATATGAAAATAACATACTGTTTTGAATTAATCACCCAGCATTGAATATTCGAGTGCCTAATAGCTTAACGTTCTAGCAGAATCTTTGTATTTATCTATGATTTTTTTCCTTAAGATAGCAGCAAAATTCAAAAAGTAGACGTGCCAGGGCTAATGCTTTTAACAAATAGCTTTCAATAATTTACCAGTGGTGTCTGTGCACCTGCACACACCACACACAGAATAGAGGAGAGAACATGGATTTTAGAATCAGCAGGCTTGAATTCCAACTCAGTTCCACAACTTGAATGACCTTGAGCAAATTACATTGGTGTTACTTTTTCAATCTTCACCCAAGGATATTTTATTGATGAGAGAGAGAGAGAGAGAGAGAGAGAGAGAGAGAGAGAGAGAGAGAGAGAAAAACATCAATGTGTGAGAGAAACACTGATCAGTTGTCTCCCATATGTGCTTTGACTGGGGATGAGCATCATTTTAATCATCTGCAAACTGGAGATAAAAATGCTTACCTCAAAGGATTGCTATGAAAATTAAATGAGGTACAGTATTAAAGTACCAAGCACACACAGGCCATTTAAAATGGTAACTGTTGTTCTTGTGATTTCTTCCTAAGAGTGAGGTAGTCATCCCTAGATTTCTTTTTCCTTCTGTTCCCCACCTACTGGGTGATTCTGTTTTCCTTCCAGCACTTACCCTGGCTCCTGTCCTCTAGGGCCTTGCACACAGCTGGCTGATCAACCCTGGGTGAGTGGTAGCTGACAAATGTTGAAGGTGTTATTTCTGCTGGTTAGTGGGTTCATTTTAAGAGGCAATTCTTGAAAGCAGAGGCATTTGAAAGACCGGTGGAATGAGTCCCTGATGCTAAGATTCCGGGCACCTGATGTACAGAGGGAGCAGATGTTTCTGGGGAGGAAGGCTGCCCTGTCATCGCACCCTTCAAACCACATGCCTCGAGCACTTCCAGTCATGAGACCGACCCTCTTCTCAGGCAACCTGCAAGGGACAGCTGGCCTTGCTTCTAAATAAGAGAGACGTGAGAAAACAAAAACACGCAGACAGTTCTCTCACATATGTTTGAATTACTTTTGGGAGACACCCTGTGAGCTCTGAAAAGTGTGTGAAGGGAAAAGTGGTCACAGATGTGGGGCAGGACCTGGGTGGCGGCTCTACAGGCTCTTGGGAACATGTTTGGCTCTGAGGAGCTGAGAAAAACTGCTGTTCGCAAATGATATCTGCAGGTTATCAGCAGGCGAGTGGGAATGAATGATGTTGGGAAGATTTTCTGAGCTATTTCTATTACTCTGCCCTTTTTTATTCTCAGTCGATCCAGAAAGTTGAATGAATTGAGGACTAATAAAGGGAAAGATTTTTTTTCTGCATCTTTTACTTTATTGAAGCCTTTGTATGAGAGCCAGGCCTTGGCTGGAATGATTTTTACTTTCCAAAAATTTAGATTCCTAATGTAAATATACTGTATGCAGCAACTGTTGAAACTTTTTCAGAGACAGGGACTAGGCATGATGTTCTTTTTGTAAAACAATGTGGCCTTGGCCGGTGGCTCAGTTGATTGGAGCATTGTTCCATACACCAAAAGGTTGTGGGTTTGGTTCCTGGTCAGGGTGCATATGGCAGACAACTAATCTATGTCTCTGTCTTTCTCCTACCCCTTCCTCTTTCTCTCTCTCACCCTCCTTGGGCGAGGATTGGAAAAAATTAAAACAATGTAAAATATTTTTAAAAATAAGTTATTTTTATTTGGGGTATTTCCTTTTAATCTTTATCTACTTACCCATGTATTAGGGTCACAGGTTTTCTCATAATATACTCAGATGTTAGAAAATATATATATAGCTTTTTTATTTATATAAGACCAATTTGATCTTCCTCACAAATTTTCATTTTTCTTTGTAGCAGGAAAATTTTTAAAATTAGATTTTTGCGAATGGGTATATTTAGTCTGAGGCAACCATTTGAACAGTCTCTATAGATGTTCAGATGCTTCAGATAGAATGGGCTCTCAGGCCTGCTCTTGTCCTCCTCCTCTTAGAGGATCTGGGTATATGAGAGATAAGATAGCAGGAGACGAGGGTCCTTGAGACTTTAGAGTCTCTTAGATCCTTATTTGTCCCTGATTTAATTGTTGGTCTGGTGGCTTCCTAGAAGGGTGACCTCTGGGGTGGAACTGGCCTCATGGTGAGTGTTGGCTGGCAGCTGTGGTTGAGGCCACAGCTGGTATAACCTTCTGTCTGGGTGGGCAAGGCCAGACAGGGTCTCCCCTAGGAACTTGGTGTCACTCACCTTGCCACTCCTGGTGCTGTGGCCTTTTGAGTCTGTGCTACGTGCTACCTCTGGCTGCTGGGCTAGCCCTTCCATTTTGTTTCTCACCTTGGAGGGCCCCCAGCTGGTTCTCAGCTGCTACCATGTGTGTCTTCCCTCAGGGGCGGGCAAGAACTTCCCATCCTAGCCACACCGACTCCAGGGTGACTCAGGAAGGCCCGTCTTTCACTGCTCACGCTGGAGGCCCAGGATTTATTTGATGGCAGCCTCTGGTTTGGTGTTGGCGAATACTTTGAGAGTCCAAGTATGAGGTGGTGCCAAAGCCCTTTCCCTTCAGCCTTCCTTCCCACAGATCAAACAAGCTTCCTCTCCTTTTCTTGGGGAGTAGGAATCTCTCTCAAAAAAACTACGGTCTTCATGGCTCACTTTTGATATTTTAACAAGAGCATTTTGTTATTTAGATACTCTCTTCTCCTTCCACCTTGTCTGACTTTCAAAAGTCAGACTCTCATTAAAGAAAAAATAAAAATGGTTCTGAGGCTGAACGTTAACTCACAGCCTCTTTGTTCTGAGTACACCCCTCACCCATGCTCCTTAGATACAGACCCTCCCTCCCTGGGACAATAAACGCATTGGGTTAGTCTGGAAAGTAAAAGGCTGCAAGTGGACAGGCTTTAAAGTGGGATATACAAATACATGAGTTTAATATTTGCAATGTATCACCCCAGTAACGGGTATATTATTACATTCAGAGTACATGCCATTTATGATCTATTCTTTCATCATCTATAACATTTATCCCTTGTACTATAATAAACATTTATCCATTAAATCTGTCTAAAGGATAATTTTTAGTGGTTATAAACTATTTCCTGAGTTTGATGTATTGTAAATTAATTCCTCTCTTATTGGACATTGTATTAGTTTCCTAAGGCTGCCACACAAAGCACCACAAACTGGGTGGCTTAAAACACAAAATTTTATTTTAATTAAAACAGTTCTGGAGGCTAGAAGTCCAAAATCAAGGTGTCAGCAGGGCCATGTTCCCTCTGAACCTTGTGAGAGAACCCTTCCCTGCCTCTTTCTAGCTTCTGGTGGTTTGCAGGCAAATCTTCGGAATTCTTGGCTTGTAGATACCACTTTCGTTCTTTATCTCCACGTGGCATTCTTCCTGTGTCCCTTCACGTAGTCTTTCTTCTGTGCATGTCTGCGTCTGGGTCCAAGTTTTCTCTTTTTATAAAGAAAACGGTCATATTTTATTAAGGCCTCCTGAAAGACCCCATCTTAACTTGATTACATCTGCAAAGACCCTATGTCTAAATAAGGGTCATATTCTTAGGTGTTGGGGGTTAAGGCATCAATATTTCCTTTTTGGAAGATAAGATTCAAGCCATAACAGATGTTTAGGTTGTTTCCAGGCTTTTGTTATTGATGGTGGTGTTGGTGATGGTGGTGGTAATATCACAGATAAAGCTGTTACAGATATCTTTAAGTACATGGCATTTTAATTCTATTGAAATATAATGTTCAAACTTAAAAGCAATAACAATGAATTGGAAATAAAAATTTTAACTTAAATGATTATTTTTTATTTTTCATTATTCACATGTTTTTAATTGGTACTGCAAAGAGAAGTAGAGTGGAGGAGATAGTTCAGAGCTGGAATCAGTTCATTCATAAATAATAGGTTCAGAATGAGATGGACATTGTCCAACAGTTAATAAGACATCATGAGCTAAATAAAATTTTAAGACTTGGAAGTCTTAACTAAACATTAATCATTTTTCTAAAGAGTTGTTTTGAGACTCATGTTGCCTTGCCATGTGTAGTAAAGTTTTTCCAGATATTTTCCATGAAAGATAATTGGTAGTCATGTTTTCAACATGTTTTGAAGTCCTAACATTGACAAAGGCTTCCAAAAGGAAGGAACTTCTGTTTTGGAAAGACTTGCTGGAGAAATAAGTCCTTTGTAATTTGTGGGGAGTCACTCCATCCCCAACTTCCTCCCCACCCTGACAAATTCACCCAGGACTCATTTACTAGGCTTCTGACTCAAGGCCTGGATCTTACCTATGTGCATGTTTCTGCCCCGTGGCTCTCAATTGGACGCCAGCTACTTGGTTGTCCACCTCTTGGCTTAGCTTCACCAAGAGCTGGAATTCAGGTAGACTCTGTTCCCTGAGGAGGCTGAGATTTTCTGGGAAAACTTGGTCATAAAGCTCTCCACCCTAGACCAGCTTTTCCAAACCTGAGCCTTCAAGATCTATACCACAGCACCACCATGTTTCTTCTTTCCTAGTAGTTTTGGTACAGTGATTACTGGGAAGGTTCATACAAAGCAGGAAGGCGTTAACATTACTGTGCTTTCCTTGGGTGCCAGGCACTGAGTCATGGTTTTTCATACACTGCTTATTTAAAACTTAACCTTGGAAGCAGACATTGCCATTCCCACTTATAACCGGGGAAATGAAGGGGGGCAGCTGGGACCAGAGAAATTAAGAATATTATCCAAGTGAGTGGCAAAGCCAGAATTCAACCCCGAATCTGCCAGGTGCTCGATCCTATGTGCTCTTTCCATCATACCACAATTCCTCCCAAGAAAAAGCATGGCTTCTCAGCCACGAGCACTCGTAAAGCAAGACTGGGCATACCTGGGACTGATTTTGGATTGAGGAATCAGTAGACAAATCAAGGTCAGCCCAGAGCAGTGGATCTCAACTGGGGTGATTTTGGCCCCCAGGGGACATTTGGTGAAGTCTGGAGAAATTTTTGGTTGTGGCAACGGGAAGATAGGTGCTACTGGCACTGAGTAAGTAGAGCCAGGGATGCTGATGAATATCCTATAACACACACATTGATACTATCAGAAGAAGTAGACTAGAGACGGCTGAGAGTCTGGAATCAGTTTATTCACAAATAATAGGCTCAGAAGGAGATGCACATTGTCCAACAGATAACAAGACACACCGAGCCCCCTATGACAAAAAACCATCTGGTCTAAAACGTTCATAGTGCCCAGGCTGAGAAACCTGGTCAGAAGGATTAGAATCTCATCTTGGTTTTTCCAATGGGCTATGAATTTAGATGTGTCACTTTCCTTCTCTCTGCCTTTGTGTCTTCAGCTGTAAAGTTAGTTTGCAGAACTACATGACGTCTATGATTCTAGGGTTCATCAAAGAAGGTAAATAAAAATGTCCATGCCTGAAAAAGCAAAAGTGGGGCGATTCTTCTCTTTGTGAAATCTAGGCAAGGATTACACTGTATTGGAGTTTGAGTTAAAAGGTCCTGTTTATATTGAAATGAACTGGGAAATAACTACCTGTTTTTGCCTGAATTATTACTGGGGTAGCTGCTCTCTCTTTCTAGCTGGCTTCTTCAATTCATCCTGCTATTGCTGGTCTGCTAGTTGTGGCTCACATCACCACATATGTATTATTTTCTGCAAACAATTTCTATCAGTCTATGTTAGTTTTCTAACATTTGAAGGATCTTGAATCTTAGAGTGTGCAAAGCACTTTTAGTTTTTTAAATGACTTGGATTCCAATAAAAGTATGACTATAACAATAAATTGTTTAAAATATTTAATGCAAAGTTGGCTGAGATAAGAGTTCAGAAAAGAGCATCAAAAGAAAGAACCATTGGGTTTTGTGTTTAGACACAAAATCCTTAGCTTTGATTATGTTAGTCTAACAGCAATGCTGAGAACGGTATATACCATGTGGGTTATGGACAATATTTTTATTTATTTTTAATAATCCATTATATATTATTTCCATAATAGCACATGGAACTTAATGGCTGGACTATTAATATTAACTAAACATATATCTAGTTACTTTTGTTTAGAATGGAAGATAGATGATTCTCTTCTAAGAACACTAAATAGGAAATACTAGGTAGTGTTTTTCCATGCCCCAGTAATAAGATATATAATAGGATTTGGTAAAAAGAAAATTTGCTTTTGGTATCACTGCAACTAGCCAAATGAAATCACATAGCTGCCAGTCAACACAGAAATCAGTTTATTGGTGTGTGTGTGTGTGTGTGTGTGTGTGTGTGTGCGCGTGTGCGCGCGCACACACACGCTCGATATCACTGCCCTTCTCTTGTCTGTTCCTACATCCTTGGGCCTACCTACATAAAGCACATAGCAAATAAATCTTCTTGGATGAGTAAACGAATGAGCCTTTGAACTGTGCTGAGGAGAACTGTGCATGGTTGGAATTATCTAGTGGAGATGCCTGCATTTCAGGAGGAGTGGACGATACAACCAGCTCTCTTTGCCATTGAAGGCACATAGTAAGTACATTGGTATCTGCTGTACTTTGTTATTTGCTCCAGGCAAATGGTTAAGTGACTGTTTTCACGCTAGATCATTTTTCTTTGGGCTGAGGCCCATGAGGTGAAGCAGGTCAGGGCTCATTTCACTAAGATTCCACCAGAATCTTCCATTCAGTGCAGGAGGTCCAAGCAGGATCCCGTTCTGCTCCTCATTTTACGGGTTTTGGACCTGAGGCCGGTAGAGGGTACTTGCTCCATCCTGCCGAGGCCACAGAGCTGGTCAGAAGTGGGATGCAGCTCTTCCAGTTCGGCTTATACAAAACAAACAAGCAAGCAAACAAACAAACAATCACCATTTGCTGTTTTGCTCTTCCACTTTCTCTGAAAAGCAAAATCCACTGCTTTTCAGAGAACGTGGAAGAGAAAACATTGTTGTGTGAGAGACACATCAACCGGTTGCCTTCCGCCTGTGCCTGACCAGGGGTGAGGCATGAACCCGCAACCCAGGCACGTGCCCTTGACCGGGAATCGTACCCGCTACCCTTTGGTGTGTGGGCTGACGCTCTAACCACTGAGATACCGGCCAGGACAGCATTTGCTTTTTCTGAGTCATTGTTCTGGCTGTGTTCATGTACGGCCGGCAGAGACAACCTGGTCAGGGTAGCTCACTAAAGGCCTCTCCACCACCAGCTGGCTTGCCAGGCTTCAGACCGACTGAGCCGGCTACTGTAAAAATCTCACGGACTGTCACTGACACTGACTCAGCCACTTATTTCAGAGGCAAAGTCACAGCTTTATGTCTTCATAAATTTGCAGGAACAAGTTGTTGAGAAATGCAGCTGTTACAGGCATAAACTGAAGCTAACGAGGCTTAAGCTGCTCAACCTCTAGACCAGGCAGTGCCCTGCGAGGGCCCCAGCACCGTGACCCTAAGGTCATAGGTTTTTGTAACATTTCCAGAGTTAGATAGTTTTGTATGATTTTCTTGAAAAAGATCTCCACACACCACCTCCTCCTGGATTGTGTCGGCTTTAGGCCCCAGAAAACCTAGATCTGCCTGAGAATCAGTAACTATTTCTTCAAATCCTGATTGCTTAAAGAAAGAACATGTAAAAACAGTCCCGTGTCAGAAATGGCCACTCTCCCCCTGATTGCCATGTCCCCGCCTCTTCCCTAGTAACAGCACCCCCTAAGTTTTTTTTAATATTTTTTATTTTATTTTTAATTTATTATTATTATTAATTATTATTATTAAATTGATTTCAGAGAGAAAGAGAAAGGGAGAGATAGATAGAAACATCAATGATGAGAGAGAATCATTGATTGGCTACCTCCTGCACACTCCCACACTGGGGATCGAGCCTGCAACCCAGGCATATGCCCTTGGCTGGAATCAAACCTGGGACCCTTCAATCCACAGGCTAACGCTCTGTCCACTGAGCCAAACCGACTAGGGCAGCACCCCCTAAGTTTTAGGTGGGCTCTTGTCTGCTCAGCTAGAGAGTATATTTCCCAGCTTCCCTTGAAGTAGCTGTGGTCATGTGACTAAATTTGGGCCAATAGGAGGTAAACTGCAGTGTGATTGTATGAATTGTGGGTCTTTAAACGAAGCTGCTTGTCCTCAACATCTCTCTTTCTCCTTCCCTCTGGCTGGGGAATGGTCATGACTGGAAGCCACGTGTGAAAGACAGTAGCACTAC
>NW_006288615.1:14128363-14182451 GCF_000327345.1 Myotis davidii | reverse complement strand
CCCGCCCCGCCCCCATCCCGTTTCCTGCTCTGTCCACTTTAGTCTTTTAGGTACAAAAGAAATTAAGTCACTTAATTTTTTTTATTAATATATTTTATTGATTTTCTACAGAAAGGAAGGGAGAGGGATAGAGAGTTTGAAACATCGATGAGAGAGAAACCTCGATCAGCTGACTCCTGCACACCCCCTCCTGGGGATGTGCCTGTAACCAAGGTACATGCCCTTGACCGGAATCGAACCTGGGACCCTTGAGTCTGCAGGCCGATGCTCTATCCACTGTGCCAAACTGGCTAGGGCTAATTTTTGAATTGTTAAATTAGGGCAGATTAGACTGTACTCTAATTCATTCATTTCCTCCTCTTCCCTGTCAAAACAATATAGACAACCAAAATGAAAACCTAACCCAGCAAGGATTTACCAAGCACTTACTTCTGACCATATAAACTAAAGCTGTGTTTGTCTAGGATAGGCAAAGTCCTAGAAATACCCTTATGAATAGATTCACTCCAGCTCTATTGGCTTAATATTGTAAAGAGCACTGCACAGGCAGTCAGACAGGAGAATCCTACCATACAGTTCATAGGTGGGGAACAGACACTCGCTCCCTGGGCCTTGACATCCTTGTCTGTTGCCTGTGAATAATTATGATTTCATCAGGGTCTTTGGAAGGTCAAATAAGTCCATATGTGAGATATCACTTCAGTTTTGTATGTATTATTTTACTTTATTTATATATTGCCTTATTCCAAAAATGATCTGAAAAACTTGGTACTAATACAAAGTAGGTGTTATTGATGATATTGAGCTTATTCTGAAAAAAAATATTTATAAGCACTTACCATTGGTAGATATGAAACAACCAAGGTGTCCTAGTCACTTTGGCTCAGTGGATGGAGCATCGGCCTGCGGACTGAAGGGTCCCGGGTTCGATTCCAATTCCGGTCAAGGGCACATGCCTGGGTTGTGGGCTTGATCCCCAGTGGGGGGCAGGCAGGAGGCAGCTGATCAATGATTCTCTCTCATCATTGATGTTTCTATCTCTCTCCCTCTTCTTGCCTCCCTGGACTCAATAAAAATATATATTAAAAATAAAACAACAACCCAGGTCACATGGTAGATATTTACAGGATAAAAGTCTAGAGTGTAGTGCACATGGGGGGCGGGTGGTGGCTGCTCAGCTCATGGTGTCCCTCCCCAGCTCCTGACCATGTCCGATTGGTTCAAGGGTTTCCTCCCCAGCTCCTGACCATGTCTGATTGGCTCAAGAGTAGAAATGCTAGACCTAGCTGGGCCAATCAGATTCCCCATCCTGAGAGACGGAGGGGTGGTGACTAGGCTGGGGCTCTGGTGGAGAGCCCTCCAGTACTGCTGAGACTTCCTATTCAGCTCTTCCTTCCTCAATCTGAGTTGTCCCATCATCCTTTCCACCACCTGCTTCTTTTTTTTAATTTTTAATTTTTTATTACAAAGGGTATTACATATGTGTCCATTTTTTCCCCCCGCCCTACACAGTCCCCTAGCCTCCCCTATCCCCCAGTGTCTGCTTCTTGACTTACGTTAGCCAGAGTCTGGTTCTGTGCCTTGCACCCAAAGAACCTTGACTCATACCCACAGGAAAACAGTGTTTGCTTTTCTCAAGTGCTTGCATTACATGCTCCTAAGATCTGTATAAAGGACAAAAAGTGTAAGAGTTTATTTATAAGGCTGAACAAAACTGGGGAGACAATATCAAACAGAACATTTTTGTAAATTTTATTCAGCTTTCTTCAAATTATTGACTTGGCAGGTATAAACTAAAAAAAATATATTAAAGCCAGTTAGAATTAGTTTTCCTTATCAAATTATAAAACTATCTGGGACTAAACAGAACCATACTAAGGCTTAATGCATTTTGCATCAAGAACTTACACAAGTGAATGATTAAAGGCACCATGTCTCACAGGATCTTTCAGACCACAGTGCAAGGGAACCTTGACCCAGTTGTAGCCGTGTGTGAGCCACCAGAACCTCACTCTCAGACTCGCCGGAGAGAGAGGGGTTTGGTGAGCTGCAGGCTTGTGTTGCCCTCCAAGGGGTGCTTTATTGCTAATGTACCCCATGTGCTAATTACAAGGCAGTTTTCTATTTGAGGTGGTCCCTGAGCACACACTCCTGAGAGCAGTCTATCTATGCTGCTTGTAAAACTGCCATCAAGTGGGTTTTGAAACATAAACAATCACATGGATAATATATGTGGAAATAAACTGTAAAAATGAAAGTTGTATTTACCTTCAATGGAATAAAATGGAACATGTCCTTTTCCCAGGCCATACTTTATTCCAGTCACCTTCATTTTTATAGGATTTTTATTTCCATTAAAGAAATCCCTCCCAACCATAATAAAAACCTCATTGATCCTTCCTTTGGAGACATTCATAACCAGATCTTTGATAAAATGCCCCATAATGGCTCTAAATGAGGTGTATTGAACTGTTTTGTCAATTCATTGCAGGAACAGTGGCAGCGCCCATATTAAACATGAGGCAAACAGTTCTTATGAAAAGTATTATGCAAGCACTGTGATCTTTGCCTTTTAAAGCCACAACTTTATATTTTAGATCCTTTAAATATAGTTTGAAAAATTTCAATGCCCTATTAAGTAATGAAATGAAAAATGCCATTCAATTGAAAGCCTAGCTAACAAGGTTTGGCTTTCTTGGAAGGGTTCTGTGAGGTGCTTCATTTCACTTCTCTACCTTGTACAGCTTCTCAGACAACATTTATTCATTCATTCGCTCATCCAACTGCTCTTTAAATGTCTCTGTGAATGTATATGTAAACACACCGACAATTTTGCTTAATGCCACAATGGAAACAAGCAGGTGGTTCCGGGAAGTTCATAGCAAGTATCTGATAGAACTGTTTACACTGAACAACTGTGCTTGTTTATAGGGTAAGCCCTGAGCTACCCGATTGTGAGGAAAAGTCTTACCAGAAAGAACATAAGATGTCATCTCTTAGTCAAGTGGGAACTCAGCTTCAACTAGGTCTTTGTTTTTAAAAGGTGCATTCCCATGGGCACTGCCCTGTGTGTTTATGACACACACTGGCCTCCCCTGTGTTGCTAGAAAGACTCTCTAACCTTGCCAGGTAAGTAAACTCTAGGGCTACTCGCCCTGGAGCACATTACACATGCAGTTTCATTAGAAGCAGCAGCTCCTTCCAGAACTGGGAGCCTTAAGGAGTCTAAGTTCGGGCTCACATTTGAAACCCTGTTTTGTTTTCTCTGGCCCTACATTTTCCTTCCTTGCCATGTCTCCGACGGCTAGTTACAAATACCTTTCATGTCTCATTTTACGGGCCCACTGTGGTCTCCTGAAGGGACTCCCCTGCTTGCAAACCCCAGGGCCTGTTGTTTCAAGTCAGGACATCCCAAATACATCCTCTAAATGCAGTGAAAAGCTGTCCAGCTGTTTTGGAATGATCTGGTGACAGCAGAAAGATGGAAACGGAACTTTAGATTTATGGAACAAAGATGAGGCATGGTAGTATGCTGCGGAGAATGCCTGCAGGTTCAAAATGAGTTCAAGTGTGTGGCAACAACGCTCTTTGGCTTTTGATCTCCATGCAGGAATGTTGATGCCATGAATTTCATAACATGGACTTAGTTTCAAGTGCCTAAGTCAGTGCCCCTCCCCCAATCCTCACCATATGGAGCCCAAGTAGTTTATGGGAGGGGCTGTGAATACCCAGTCATTTTGTCTTCTCCCTGTCAGGTCTGTTCACATGAAAGCTACATTCTGCAGGAGGGGCATCCTGCCCCAGGAGAAAAGTGGCGTCTCTGGCCAACTTTTGACTTTTTCATATGCTTTCCCAAAATTCTGTTCTGAAAGAGTAAGAGAACTTTATTTTTTAAGGTCAGGATTTGAAGGAAAAGCTGCTTTCCCAGCTACCTACAGGAGCATAATTTAAAGTTGTGATTACATGTGGAAAAGTCTGACTTACTATGAATTATTAATTAATATCGATGTCCCATCAATCAGGGCAGTGCATTTATAGTTAGAGAAAAGTTAGAGAAAGTCGGGCATCCTAATCAGCACTCAGACGGTCCTAGCAGAAACACGCTCCTGATAAGGTACATGGAGTATATTTATCCTCCAGACAGTACTAACTCCTGCGAAGCGCTGGACAGCTTATTGTTCCAGTGCCAGTTTTCAGGAAACCAGGAGGCTCAGTTATCTATCATTGTGTAACTAACTGCCCTTAGACATAGTATAAAACAACAACCATTAATTTGCTCTTGATCTTGTAATTTGTGCCGGGTTCAGCTGGATGGCTCTTCCGCTGTTGTGCTTAGGGACATCTATATGTGACTACAATTGGTTGGTGGGATTGGTCAGAAGCTGGCTGGTTGGCAATGGTCTCATTCATATGTGAGTGAATTGCTGAAATGGCTTGTTGTTAGGGCCGCTCTCTCTCCACTTGGTCTCTCATCCTCAAGGAGGCTGGTCTGGGCTTTAATCTTATATGGTGACAGTGGTTATCATACAGTAAAGGTGGAAGCTTTCACTGTGTCATTTCTGCCACATTCTATTGGGCAAAGTGAATCACCAGACCAGCTCTGATTCAAAAGATGGGAAAGGAGTGCCTCCTCTTATTGGGAGGAGCTGCAAATAATTTGTGGCCCTGCCTAATCTACAACAGGTAGGAGAGGTCAAGGTTGGAGCCATGGGCTCCTGTCAGCTTGGCCTGTCAGGGCTGTTGCTTAATGTAAAGTGAATCCTCACTTCTGTAAAGGACTTGTAGAGTGAGCCTAGCTAACGGTCTTCTCATCATCAGACCAACCTTTGCCAATAGCTGCTGCACTCCTGCCAGAATGACTTTTCTAAGATTCAAATCTGATTATGTCGCCCTTGAACTTATACCTTAGTGGTTTCCTTTTGCCTAGAGCAGTGGTCGGCAAACTGCAGCTTGGCAAACTGGGGCTCATGAGCCACATGCGGCTCTTTGGCCCCGTCAGTGTGGCTCTTCCACAAGATACAGGCTCTTCCACAATTTACTGACTTCTGCGCATGGGCCACGAAGTTTCAATTGCACTGTATATGCGCACCCGCACGCGGTATTTTGTCGAAGAGCCACACTGAAGGGGCCAAAGAGCCGAGTGTGGCTTGAGAGCCACAGTTTGCTGACCACAGGCCTAGAGGATATACTTATTCTTGAACTTGGCCTATAGGACGTCTCACTGAGGCCACCTGGCCTCTGTCACAGCCCCAGGACAGCAAGATCATTCATGATGCTCTCTCACCATTGAACAGCTGCTGCAAGAAGGTATGGTGAGGAGGAGCCTGGCCACAGGAAGTGGGAATGAAATAAGGGGCGGTGATAGAATAAGAAGGATGAAGAGAGGGTGGGAGGGAGAAGCCTGCTTTCTCTCTTTGTGGTCCTCACCAGGCCCTGCCCCAACTCTTCCTTTCTGATTTCTTCATCCACTGGGCTCGACAAGGGCAGAGTTTTTAGCTTTCTTTTACACACATTAAAAAGTATTTGCTACAGAGGATTATTGAACTTAAAGCTCTGTGAACCTTGCCAAGTTTCAGTCCAAAACTGATTATCAAGTAGTGCTCTTAATCTTTTTTTCTTTCAAAACCCTCAATCAGTATAGATTACCAAATTCTTCTGTGTTTCTCTGGAGGCTTATTCCTTGATTGGCCTTATTTGGGGGAACATTTCAATAAATATTTGTCCTAATATGATACTTAAATAAATGTGATTCTAAATGAAACCCAAAGAAAGGATTGCAACCTTTCATCCTGTGCTGGGCACTGGGCTAGGTTTTTACCTGCATTATTTCATTTATTCTTAACCTCACTTCTATGAGGTAGATTCTAGCATTATCCTGAGACAGGGAAACTGAGTTTAGTGTAACTAAATTGGTTGAGTAAGACCACACAGAGCGATTGAAAGAGCTAGAAATATCCTAGTTCTGTTTAACCCGCACACTGACAGCGCTGGCCCCACTTGCACCCACTGATGGCACAGAGTGATTGGGGCCACCGCTGTCAGCAGGTACAAGTGGCAGCTGCTGCCCTGATAGCCCCTCAGGAGCCGAAGGAGGTGGAGAAGCCCTTGGACGATCACTTGCACTTGCTGATGGTGCCGAGTGATCAGGACCAGTGCTGGGCACTGGCAGTGGGTGAGAGCAGGGCTGGCACTGGCAGCAGATGCAAGCACGGGGTGGGACAGCAGCACCCGGAGGAAAGAATTTTCAGTAACCACCAGAGGCTTGCCCTGATGACAGAGACCAGTGCCCCACCTTGGTCTGGTGCCCCTGTTCACCTGCTCCACCATCCCCCCGTGGGGGCATACAACAGGCCCAAAGGTTCAGACACACACAAAAGCAGAAAGGAACTTGGAGCTTGACTGAGCCTCACATTTTGTACAGGAGGAAACTGGTGCCAGAGCGATGACTGGCCCAGAGTTACTCAACTGATGGCACAGAGTGATTGGGGCCACCGCTGTCAGCAGGTACAAGTGGCAGCTGCTGCCCTGATAGCCCCTCAGGAGCCGAAGGAGGTGGAGAAGCCCTTGGACGATCACTTGCACTTGCTGATGGTGCCGAGTGATCAGGACCAATGCTGGGCACTGGCAGTGGGTGAGAGCAGGGCTGGCACTGGCAGCAGATGCAAGCACGGGGTGGGACAGCAGCACCCGGAGGAAAGAATTTTCAGTAACCACCAGAGGCTTGCCCTGATGACAGAGACCAGTGCCCCACCTTGGTCTGGTGCCCCGCGCCACCATCCCCCCCGTGGCCAATGCCCGCCATGTTCCGCACACGCTCCCTGGTGGCCAGTGCACAACATAGCAACCAGTTGTTTGGTTGTTCTGGTTGTTTCACCGTTCAGTCTATTTACATATTAGCCTTTTATTATATAGGATAATGTAGCATGGTAGTTAAGTGCTGGGACTTCAGTGCTAGACCCCCTGGGTTCAAATCCTTACTGGGCTACTTGCCAGTTCTGTGTTTTCTAGCAAGTTATTAATGTCTCTGTACCTCAGTTCACTTCTCTGTGACAGGACATCTACCACAGGAGACTTAAACGACTTACAATATGGAGAGTGAGTTGGCTTTTAAATGTCGCTGAGAAGAAAGCCAGTGTGAAGAGTAAAACCTTGCTAGACAATAACTCCAGTGAGAAAATCTTTAAAAGAAAATTAAAAAACACCCATCAAATTACAAAATCTGTAACAACTTTAAAATGAAAATATTGCCCAAATGTGTGTACAGGGCTCTGAAGTGTGACTATAATGAACTAAACTGTCTAATTTTATTCAGGAGTCAAAGAAATAGGTTATTTGAAATGTTTAAATAGTAATGGTTTGGCATTAAGTAGTCATTGGAGCCTGGTTTTGAGAGAAGAACGCTGATGTCCATTTCTGAATTACTTGCTTCCAAGACATTTGAAGATGGTCTAAAAGAGGGCTGATTGTTTTGGCTGATGAGAGGATTATTTATTGTGACTATTTATGCACTGCCAAGGGAACACGTGATGCTTTCCACACAGACACAGGCTGTCAAGTCACACAGTTGACCCTTGAGAAACGACACCCCGGGTGGTTAGTTTTACACTGATACCCTTGTGCCCTATTGGCTCTTTTGTGAGGCAGTCTAGAAATTTCTTGTGCTCTTTGGGTCAGTCATGAAAATCAGGAAAGACCATTTTAAAACTTTCGTGAGTATATATCCCACCTTCTTCATAATGTACTTAACTTCATTGATTGTCTTCCCTCAGATTTTGCTTTCAATCCTCTCCCACCAAAATGTCAAATTTCCTAAGAGGTGGGAGGAAAGCTTTCTAGAAGGGAGTCTGCTTTGAAGGAAGAAGCAGAGGGCAAGAGAAATCAAAATGCCAGTTATCTGTAAGGTCTGTGGCTGTAGAGAAGAGCTATAAAAAAAAAAGTTTACTGCAAAAGGGTGCCCCCTGCTGGGGACTCAATGAATTGCACTGTCATTAGCTCTGAGCCCTTAGCTCACTCAGCTCAGCCCTGTAACCTAATGCAGCTGCTGGAGAGAGGCCTCCTTCCCCCAACACAGGACTCCTAGTCCCAGGCTTGCTGCAGATGTTTCTTTATGACCCGTCAAAATGTTTGCTAAATATCATCTGCTAAATTCCCAAACATTCTGGCTCTGGTTCTTTTATGTGAAACCTGACTCAAGATCTTAAAATAGATGATAGCAAAATAAAATATAAAATAAACAATAAACACGAAGGTGCATTTGTCCCGAAACATCAACAAATTGTGCTGTGTAGTAAGATTCCAACTGCAAATGACATTCCTTCATTTCTCTGAAGTTTCACGACGGGCAGACTGAAACATCCCCGGTCTTCAGCTTTTGATCATGAGATTTTAAGAACATCAGCATGTGTAGGGAGAGGTACTGGTCCCATCCTGAGTTGGTTGTGGCCACAGTCACTCCTCTTTTGACCCTCAGCAAGTACCTCGCAGCAGGGCTCCGGTACAAAGGGCTCTGAGTGGCAAAGTTGCTGCTGTCTGCATTCTCTGTGGGTGAGGTCTGGCAATCTCTCCTCTGAGGCTGGTACCAGGCTTCGTTTGATGAAGGAATGCACACTCGTCCTGAGGACTGTTTGCATTGAAAGGTGGGACTCCTGGGAGGAAGAGTGCTCAGTCCAAAGGAAAGAGCTCCTAGTGGTCACATAGTTGTCATTTGGGGAATTGAATTGGTGTAGCCCACCCATCAAATCACACACCAGGGTTCATCTTACCTCTGTGGATAGAGGATCAGCTGCCATGGCAACCAAACCTTCAGCAGTTAATTTCTCTGTACCTCAGAGAAAGAGCTGACATCAGGAAGTGGGAGGAAGTGGGAAGGAAGTCCACCCAGGAGGCCCGGCTCAGGTCCTCACCACACCCATGGGTCCCCCGTGCAGAGGGAAGTGGGTCCAGCTGCAACTCTGCTCCCGGAAGCTGGGAGCAGGCAGCTGGGCTGGGACCCCTTTGTGCTGAGGGAGGCCTGTGGAGAAAAGCAGCCACTGATTATAGGACATTTCATCAGAGCAGCTGCAGCCGATCAGATCCTGACTCAGTGCTTCTCAGAAGGCCCACCCTTTAGCCGCTTCCCAAGCTGTGCGTGTTGACCTTTGTTTGAAAGACTTATTTACTGTCAGACTTCTTTTAAAGAGAAAGGCTGCTTTTATAAATATTTTTTCTAAGTAGCTGTTTGGTGGCTGGGTAACTGGTTCTTTAAGCATGTTCCCCACACCAGCAGCACTGCTTCTTCCGGGAGACGTGGAAATGTGAATTCCGGCCTAGGCCAGGCCTACTGAGTAAGAAATTCTGGGGTGAGGCCCAGCAATCTGTATGTTCATAAGCTCGCTGGGTCACTGTGATGCGCACTGATGTGTGAGAATCATGGAAAGAGGTGAGAAAGTAATAATTTAGTTCGTGTGGGAATACATGATGGGAAAGGTTAGAGGTGGGGGATGGTGACCCAAAGCCTCCACCCAAGATGAGGCCAAAGGCAAGCTCTTGAGGGGTTCCTCCTCTTCTGGAATCCACAGCACGGCTTTAGTTAGCGTCCCGTCGAGAGGGGTCAGACAGGAGTACCGTCCTCAACTTTGACACCACTCTATGGAAAACTGCAATTTGTTTAATGATGATGGATTTTAGAGTAGAGTTCTGTAAAGTACCAAATTGCTGGAGAGTTTGCTAATGCTCTCTCTAAGGCAGTGGTTCCCAACCTTCTGGCCCTTTAAATACAGTTCCTTGTGTTGTGACCCAACCATAAAATTATTTTCGTTGCTACTTCATAACCGTAATGTTGCTACTGTTATGAATCGTAATGTAAATACCTGATATGCAGGATGATCCCTGTGAAAGGATCGTTCGACCGCCAAAGGGGTCGCGACCCACAGGTTGAGAACCGCTGCTCTGAGGCATCTCAAACCAGCTACAGAAAGGAAAGCGTTGGCTTCGGCAACTGTGATAGCTTTTACAAGATAAATGGGAGACGCTATCACAGGAACTATTTTAGGAGGCTAATCATTTTTCACAGCTTCGAGGCCCATGAGCCCCTCTCGGTTTGCAGAGTGCTGGGCAAAGCTCCCTCTTCAGCAGCAGGATTTGAGTAGCAGCTCCTATGGAAGGGACGCTTGCCCTCTGGTGAACACATGCAACATACCAGTTTCTCACTGAGTTCTTCTCACAACTTCAAAGGTAGGCACTTTTAATTTCCCCACTTACCAGTGAAAAAAAGAGTCTAATGAGAAATCACTTGTCCACATTTCCCAAGCTAAGAGGTGGTTACTGCAGGATTAGAACCCCGGGTGGTCTGACCTCAGGGACCATGGAATTAACCAAATCAACTTGAAGCCTTGACCAACCGCCACCTCCTTGTAAGGTCTCGGTAGAGACCACCTCTTCCCTTTGTGCCACTGCTAATATTGCTACTGGCAATTTTCAGAATAGCTACCTTGGGTTTCTCATTTTATCATCACAACAGCCCTGTGAAGTAGGTAATAGGGTCAAGATCCCCAAGTTATGGATGAGGAAACTGAGGCTCCAAATAGCCCACAGCCTCTCTGAGGTCACACAGTTACTATAAGGCTGAGCCAAGGATCAGAAGAGGAAGTGCATTCATATTTAATACCTTTCATTCTGCTTCTTAGCACATACTGGCTTCTATCCAAATTATTTATGTTCATATCTATGGTTATCAGATATCAATGGCTGACCTTCTGAGTTAGTTATCTCTTATTTTATTTCAAATATGAAAATAAAACCAGGACTTAGAACTTTGGAAAAACTTTTGTACATTATTTTATTTTTTGCATTACAAAGGAAATGCATGCTTATAGTAATAAGTCAAACATTTCAGAAGCCTATTAACCTTTTCTTCTTTTGTTTTGTATTTCTTTTTTTAAATATTTATCTTTATTGTTGAAAGTGTTACAGATATCTCCTTTGTTTCCCCTCCCCCATTGGTCCCCTCCACCCTGTACCCACCCCTCCCAGGCCTTCACCACACTATTGCTTGTGTCCATGGGCTATGCATATATGCATATAAGTTCCCTGGTTAATCTCTCTTCACTCACCCCTCACCTTCCCTCTGAGATTCATCAGTCTGTTCCATGCATCTATGTCTCTGGATCTATTTTGTTCATCAGTTTATTTTATTCATTATTTTCCACATATGAGTAAGATCATGTGGTACTTATCTTTCTCTGACTGGCTTATTTCACTTAACATAATACTCTCCAAGCTTATTAATCTTTTCATAGTCCCCACAACATCCACTATGTGGCCTGATATAAAGTAGGTATTTAATAAATAAAGTAGGTATAGATGGATACTGACTGATTTCACATACAAGTACTAAGTCCACAAGTGCTCACTGAGCACCAACAACTGTTTTAGGGGGTTGCAGGGATGCAACTATGGCCCCTTGGAGAACAGGTAATCATGTGACATGAATGAAATAAAGGAGGAAGGCCAGGTGCTGGAGACTGGACCAAAAGGAGTGACCAGACTCTGAGGTTTCTTTTCTTTATTTCTTTTTTTTTTAAAAAATATTTTCATTGATTTCAGAGAGGAAGGGAGAGGGAGAGAGAGATAGAAAGATCAATGATGAGTGAGAACTATTGATTGGCTGCCTCCTGAATGCCCCTATTGAAGATCAACCCGGGCATGTGCCCTTGACCAGAATCGAACCTGGAACCCTTCAGTCCATAGGCCAACGCTCTATCCACTGAGCCAAATCAGCTAGGGCCAGACTTTGAGGTTTCAATGAAGGCCTCCCAAGAAAGGACTTGTTGAGGCAACATCTAAGTTCATTGTCTGAACTCTACCTGCTCACTGCATGATATTAACTTCTGTAAGAAATGAAACCCCCCATTTATTTATTAAATCAACAAAGATTTATTAAACACCCACTATGTGCCAGGATCTGTGGTTGGCCCTGGAGAGTTTTTTCAAAACAACAGCTTTATTGAGATATAATTTATTTACCATAGAATTCACCCACTTAAAGTGTATAATTCAATGGCTTCTAGTATTTCACAGAGTTGTCAAACCATCACCACAATCAATTTTAGAACATGTTCATCTCCCCAATAAGAAGCCCCATAGCCATCAGGAGTCATCCCTCATCCCCCAAGGCTTTGTGCACTAGCCAACCACTAATCTCTGTTCTGTCTCTATGGGTTTGCCATTGTGGACATTTCCTATAAATGGCATCATATAATATGTGATCTTTTGTGCTTAGCTTCTTTTTCTTATCATGTTTTTAACATTCATCAATGTTGTAGTATGCATCAGCACTTCATTACTTTTTATTACTGGATAATATTCCATTGTATGGAATTTTTAATTTACCCACTCATCAGTTAATAGATGTCTTGGGTTGTTAGCACTGTTTAGTTATTATGAATAACACTGCTGTGGACATTCACAAGCAATTATTTTGTATGTAAATATGTTTTCATTTCTATTTCTCACTTAGGAGTAAAGTTGCTGAGGCCTATGTCTGATTTTGAGGGACCATCAGGTTATTTCCCAAGTGGCTGCACCATTTTATATTCCCAGCAGCAGTGTCTGAGGGCTCCAGCTTTTCCAAGCCCTGACCAACACGTACCATTATCTGTCTTTTTTTGCTTATACCCATCCTAGTGGGTGTGAAGTGAAATCTCATTATGGTTTCGATTTGATGGCTAACCTGGTGAGTTTTGAGCTTTGCAGTGACACAATCTGGCTTAGGTTTTTAAAGGACCTGCCTGGCTAAGAATAGATTGTAGGGGGAGAAGGGAGGGAGCAGGGCAGAGTTAGGAGGCTACTGCAGTAATCAGATGGCAGATGAGGATCAGGGCGGCAGCAGTAGAAGTGGTGAGAAGTGAGGAATCCAGGAACCTGAAGATATCCCATGTGAGAAGTGTGGGATTTCTAGGTTCTTTATAAAGCAAAGATCCCGTTGTTCTGGGCAAACAAAAGTATACGTGAGCCTTAGGTTTTGTGGAAAGGGTAGGAGAAGGACGAGCATGTGAGCTTCTTTTAGGTGCTACCTACCCCTGCATTCGAGAGCTTATAGCACTAGGAGGGCCTATGGTGTTCCAGTTGAGCATGGCCATGGGGGCGTGCCAGGGAGCAAGAGATTGATACCTGGCTCCCTCACTGCAGGTGTGGGCGACTTTGGCCACTTTATTTAAGATCTCAATGTCCCAATTTTTATCTGAAACAATGAAACGATTCCTAACTCTTCCAGGATTGTTGTTGGGGAGCTACCTAAAAGAGTCACGGCATAATGGGGGTTCCCTTGGGCCTCAAAAGAGTTTGAGAAAGAGTCAGTGGCATAGAAGTGCTCTAAAATGTTTAGTTTAGCATCATCTTTGAGAGTCAACTTTCGAGTGTTTCCTTCCTTCAACCCCCTAGAAAATGCAAAATTTTCTTTAAATATTTCATGTGAAAATATAAGATGACTTTTTGCGGTCTTGGGACATATGGTAGTGATATGATTCGATCTAAATAAATCAGCTGGAGGTATGTATCAATGGATTTAAGGACTGTAACAATCAATGGCTTTAGTGACAGTTACTGTAACAATCAATGTCACTTAGGCCTTGTCACGTCTGTGTAAGATCTAGTTGATCAATCAAATTAAGGCTAATGCTTGAAAGGAAAGGCGTTACCATTCTCTGTCCATAGAATTCTCCCTTTACTCAGTGCTCTCTGTAGTCTAAAGAAGTCAAAACACAAATGGTTCCTGGGTTGGGCAGAGGGGCAAGATCCCACCTACCATATTCACATTTAGGGGGAAGTTGCCTTTGGATACCATATGCATTGAGTCCATAATAGCAATTTCAAAATGTCTGAAAAACAGATATTCACTTTTTTAGTTGTGTTTTATTGCTTTACCTTTGCTTTCTGTTTCTAATTTAAAAAATAAATTGTAGCCCTGACCGGTTTGGCTCAGTGGATAGAGCGTCAGCCTGCAGACTGAAGGGTCCTAGGTTCGACTCCGGTCAAGGGCATGTACCTTGGTTGCAGGCACATCCCCAAGAGGGGGTTTCAGGAGGCAGCTGATCGATGTTTCTCTCTCACTGATGTTTCTAACTCCCTATCTCTCTCTCTTGCTCTCTGTAAAAAAATCAATAAAATATATTAAAAAAATAAATTGTATAATTTGGTTTCTGCGCCAGGTATACATCTGATTTATTAGACAATATAAGAATATGAGAAAATGTGTATCATTTTACAGCTACAATAGTACTAATAATATTCTGTTGAAGAAGTGGCACATATCTACTCAGCTCATAGAGGAGTGAAAAGTATAGACCTCTACATTCCTGATATGATTATGGCATTGAGAGGTGAGCCCAACAATAATCTTATTCTTACGCATTAAGGACGTTTGACTAAGCCCCACTCACTCCACATAACCCCAATGTCTTGGTTATTTTGAGTTAGGGATGACTGATGTCACATACAGAATGGAGAAGAAGGGGAGTGGTTAGTCCTTTCCATCAGGTACCCCTCCTCTTGATACCTGGTATTCTTATAGGTCCAGAGATGGCATTGCTGGTGTTGCAGAGACTGGTAGTTATTCACCAAACTCATTCCCCTTTCTTTTTGGTCACACAGTGAGCCTAATTTTCCCAGCCTCCTTTTCAGTTATATATGGTCCTGTGGTTGAGTTTTGGGCAACTGTATGTAGATGGATTGATGTTTACTCCAGAAATATATAGATGGTTTAACATTATGAAATCTATTATGTTATTCATCGTATTACTATACTATAAGAGCAAAAGTGTATAATCATTTTGAAAGATGTCTCAAAAGAATTCGATACAATTCCACACTTGTTATCTGATTTTTAAAAAATAACCTTAAAGTCAAAGAAATTCCTTTAACTTGTTAAAGGGACCTTAATAACTGGTAACTGTTATCCTGTTTATTAGATATCTCTTGATGGTTAAAGATCATGGCAAGAATTTGCCTTCAAGCAGCTTATTATTTAGTCAGTTAGGAGCAGTTCTGACCAGTGACATTTACTATAGTGCAGATTCCAAAGGTATAAAAATAGTTCATTCAATTGAACCTGGTTCTCTGTTGCCAGAACCTCTGTATATTACTAGGGAAAACAACCTTGATTCCAAAAATCATTCCTTGGTCTGACTTTGGTTTTAGGAACAAAACCATAAGGGTCCCCACAGAGTCCCATTCTTTCATCATGACGGTTAAGCAGAGGTGGCTTTCCGTTGGGTGGCTGGGTCAGCACATTAACTTTGTCCACATCCCCCTTCTGAGGCTGGCATCTACTCCATAGGCAGGAACTTATTGTGCCTGGGGTCTCTTTTCCCTCACAATCTCAGTCAAGCCAATTCATGAAAATGAACTTTTTAGGGGACTCACTTATTTTATTTTCTCAATATGCTTTTCCTTCAAGGTAAAATAAAATAAAATAAAATGGTCCAGGCTTCATGTCCAGTAATGAAATTATGCTTATTTTTAAACTTTGAAAAATGTTTCTGTCATCCTTGAATTGACTGGAATTTCAATTTATTCAGGCATTGAACATCCCAAAAGAAGTTTTTTTTTTGTATTTGGCAAATGGTAAGAAAAGAGATATTAAATCATTAGCACTTGTAAGCGCCATTGAGCAATACTTTTATTCCCCGAATGCAAAGCTTTGCACGAGAATGTATCTAATAATTAGCTGGTAGGCCAGATTACTCAAGAGTCTCTTCTGGTCTCATAAGTAAATAGGATTTCTCTGTTGTAATTATTTATTTTCCCGAGAGGCCAGAAAGGCTGTAATCTTAACAACTTTATCTGTTTCCTCTCTTTATAGTGATTTACTGTGTATACCTCAGAGACTAGGAAACCTCTTTGGGTTTCCCTAATCTGGGGTTCCAGAAGATATTTCTCTTTTAAAGGACCCGGGTGTTAAGCCAAATCCCCTGTTTATAGAATGTTAAGGTTACGACACAAGTCGGTAAAAGCCTGGAAGTGTGGTTACTGCTGACATCGCACCCCTAACACACACCATTGTGCCTTTTATTTCTCTTTCTCAATAGTGTGGAGTTACGGAGGGAGTGTAAAACTTAACTTTGAATTTCCTGGCTTTTGTTGGTTTGTTGAGCAATCCTAATGCTATTGAATTTTTACCCCTTGCTGGGTGGTTTTTTTTCTTGTGTGCAGTGGTGCATTGTATTTTTATAAAAATTACAATGGTTTGGACACATCATTTTGGTATGAATTTAGACCATAGATTGACCTTTCGCATGATAAGTGGAAGCATAGGAATATGTGGAAAATGTGTGAATTCATTTGAACCTGAGAGTGATTTTCAGTGGGAGAAGTGATTTCATGTATGGAGTTTATTGGGCATCTCTCTTATTTTTCCCCTTGGCTTGGATCAACTCATGGAGTTGCTGTTACTACATGAAGGCAAATGTCTAGATGAAAGGAGAAACATTCTGCCAATCATTATGGTACTTCCAAACACTGAGAGCCCGCATTTATCTTTTAGGGACAGCGGACGGCCCACCAGCTCACTCTTGCCAGTGGATTTCATATGGCAAAATAAAGAGGTCTCATTGGTTGACCTTTTTCTCTTATTCCTTTTATTAAAATAACTTATATTATTTATTTTTTCTCAATGCAGAAGCTATCAGTTCATAGTAAAAAATTTGTTATATAAAAGTCAACAAAAAGAGGAAGACAAAAGCATTACTTAATCAACTAGTGATAACAATTCACTGTATATATTTGTAGGCATTTTTCTTATGTAAAACCAATTTACTTTTAAAAAGCAATTATACCATATATACTTTTTTTGGTAACCTACTTTCCTTTAAACCACAACCTCAGGCAGCTTTCATAATAATGATGTTTATCTATTTTTTTATGTTTAATTATTAAAATAATACATGTCATCATTTTTAAAAATAAGAAAATATTGAGGTAATTTATGCTAAAAGTTATAAACTTTGTATCTTTTCATGTATATACAAAAATATGCACACATATATTAATTTTTTTCCATTTATATAATACTAGAGGCACAGTGCACGAATTCATGCATGGGTGGGTTCTCTCAGCTTGTCTGGTGATCAGGCCGATTGTTGCTGTGTCACCCAGTCCCTATTGGGGCCAATCAGGGCTGGCCAGCTGGGGGTGAGGGACAGCGGGAGGTTGGCCGAGGAGCGCACTGACCACCAGGAGGCAGTTCCTGTGTTGTGCATCATAGCTACCAGCCAGTCGTCTGGTCGTCTGGTGGTTCAGTTGTAATGGTCGCTTAGGCTTTTATATATAGAGATTCCTTGATTAGATGAATTGTAATTGGCCTATGTACTCACTTTTATCTTTCCACTGGACTGTAAGCTCTGTGGAACCATGGCAGATTTGTCACCATTCTGTCCCCAG
This sequence comes from Myotis davidii, assembly GCF_000327345.1. Taxonomy (NCBI): domain Eukaryota; kingdom Metazoa; phylum Chordata; class Mammalia; order Chiroptera; family Vespertilionidae; genus Myotis; species Myotis davidii. The sequence continues at coordinate 14,165,036 of NW_006288615.1, read as the reverse complement.
CACTAGCATAGGGACTGCTATATAATGGGCTCTCAGTAAATAATTGACAAATGAATAAATATATATTATTTTCAATTTCTTTTCATTACAGAAGTCCTTCCACATACAACTTTGACCACAGGTCCTTTGTAGATTTTATGTAGTCCTAGAAATAGAATTCTGAGCAATGGGCATGTGCTTTGGAAGGCAAACTGCCTGGATTTGTATCCTGGTTGCACCACTTACAAACTGTGGTGTGCTGAGGCACATGAGAGTCACTTAAGCCTTCTTATTTTAACTCTGGGTTCAGTGACCATGTTGGTAGCTTAAAATTGTTCATTATGGAAGTATCTTCACCACAGAAACTGGTGAGCTCCACAAATCAAAGGTTTTTCTTTTTTCTTTATTTTCAGGAAATGCATGCACTGCCCTGCATAATAAATTGCCTTCCTCCTTCTCCTCCTTCTCCTGCCCCTCCTCCTTCTCCTTTATTGGGATGACTGGTTTATCATCACACCACTACCATGACCGTAGGAAAGTTACAAAACCTCTTCAGAGCTTAGTTTCTTTATGTGTAAACTGCAACTTCACAGTCAGGAAGCCTGCTTTGCACAGCTTTAGGAGACCCAATCCATAGGAAGTCTGTGTGAACTGCCTTCTGGAACTGGGTAGTGCACTGCTTGTAGAGTAGTTGTGAGGATCAAATGGTTGGTTGATACATGTAAATGTACAAGCACCAAACTGAGCACAAACTGAATACTCAATAAATGCAAGCAATCCTTATATCATGTTACTGTAGATATGTATTATTTGATGTATTATATATATATATATATATATATACTCTCACTACTGGTTTCCTCACTCTTTTGCCATGAGCAAATATTACCAGTCTTTTCCCCCAGTGCAATTGCTGAAAAATATCTAATCATGGCATTCATTTGCTTTTCATTGATTTTTGGTGAGGCTGGGCATCTTTTCATTTGTTTATTGGTCATTGGATTTCTATGAATTATCTGTTTATGCTCCTTGTCTATTTTCCTATTAGTATCCTTTTCTTTTCTTCTCCTTTTCCTCTTTTTTTCTCAAGTAGATCTGTAGGAGTTGACTATAAGTATTTGACTTTGTTTATCCTATTTTGTTTTTGTGTTTGCTACTCCAAAGATAATTTAAATTTGTATGTAGTAAAAATCATTAATCTTTTCTGGGTTTGCTCTCTTGCTTACTAAGTATGCTAAAATTATAAACTTAATCTCAAAATATTTCAATAATTATGGCAGAATTGCAGAGTAGCTCATATTTGGACAGATATCTAGGTTATTTTCATATCTGTGTATCTATCTTTTATCCACTTATTTCACTCTTATAATTATAAATACATAAGTATATGATATAGCAATTATAAATGTGTACATTTATAAGTAGCTATTTTGCTATTATAAACAGCACTGGTTCAATATTCTTATAACTGTAATTACATTTTTGCACGTGTCTCTTCCCAGCTTAGAGTTCATCTAGGGTATGTGCCCCATTATCCTCTGGAAAGATTATACTACTTTTTACCCCCATTATTAGCATAAGAAAATGTTATTGTATGTTGAGAAAATAAGAAATCTGTCAAGCAAAATGTTCACACTGAGATTTTGGGATGTAGTTTGTAGTATTACTTTCTTGGAGGTAAAAAGATGTCTCAATGTCTTGCTAATCCTGACCTTGTTACATCTTTAGCACATAAATTATCCAAACGCAAATGCTGGACTGCATTGCTAAGCTCTTTATCAGATTCGGGGAAAGAACAACAACTGAAAAGGCCGTTTGAGCTGCTGCGCGATGTTCATCATGCAATCTCGTAAAAAGACTGCTCAAACGGGGGGCGGGGGGGGGCGGGGGAGAGCTAAGCTAATAGAGATGCAGGTGAGGCGCCTGTGAGGGAGCCACGCCCACACAGCCGGGCATGTGAATTAGAGACAATAAGAATGGGAGTCCTGAGGTACACAGGAACCTCAGGTCTCTGGATGGATTGTTGGAAGTGAAAATGTGGTCCGAAGACCTCCCATCTATTTCTGGTGTGAGCTGTCACACTGTACATTCACCAAAGGGTGCAGGACTGATTTCACACAACAGTTCCCTCGGTGATTTACTTGGGTGCCGGCAGTGGGGTCATGTGACGCTGGCGAGCCAATAGACAGCAGACCTGCTTTGCCACTGACAGTCAACCGGCACTGAGACATGTCATCAGCCAATATGACTGAGAAATGGGAAGGCATAATAACATTTACATTGATGTTTTCAGCCGCAATTGCTACATGCTTTTTCTCTGCCACTGCAAAGATGCAATATGTTGATCGTACAATAAATCCCCCAGCCTTCATTCTTTAAGGCTTTCTAACCCAAATTTGATCATTTCACAGCAGTGCTGTGGTTTGCTATTACTCTAAAATGGAATCAATATCAATCTTATATATATACATGGGTTTTCAGGGATCATTGTTTCTATTTCTTGAATACCAGTGCCATTTAATCAAAAGGTGAAATTTTAGAAAAGGCAAGATTATATTGTCCTGAATGTTAAGCAATATTCTGCATGCATTAGACATTGATGAATATTTCAAGGAGCATCTAGTGGCTAATCATTGTCACTTTAAGATAAAAGATTCAGCAGTTACACACACCCAAGCTCTTTCACCGGGACCAGAAAAAGATGATCATTTGGTAAGACTGAATTCAGCTCTTTAGATGCACATGACCATGTTCTTCAGGGAGAAGGGAAAATAGAGATTAAACAAAAAGAACACAAGAGTTGTGTTCTGGTTTTTATTTATCTTTAACACTTATAAAGATGCAACACTTCCTTAGACCTCAGTGTATTTTTTAGATAAAGCTGACAAAAACAACGATCATAACCCCAAATGCCAACTGTGTAATTTTTAAGGCTGATTGGTTATAGTGCCAAGAAGGTAATAAAGACGACTAACTACCCATGATGACATTGAGGACTGGCTTGCTAAAATTCCTCTCCGGGGAGGCATAAAGTTCACTTACCTTTTCTTACTCCTCATTTGGACAACAAGTCTGGGAAAGACGATGTGGTGTAAGCAGAGCACCCAGCTTTAATTCTAGCCAGACAGTAATGATTTTTCTACTTTAAGAACATTGTTTGATGTTTTTGGACCCCACATCTTCATCTGTAAATGAGGTTTCAAATTCTGAGAAAATTCCAGAATCTCTCTACTTCCACTAACACCCACAGGAAGGTGATCTTTTCTTTTGAGCTGGAGGAAATTGAGAGAGTCGATAGCCACTGGGTATAGAAGAGTCTGGGTTCTTTCTAGTGCAGAGAAGGGAAGAAACAGGAAAGGGTGCTTGTGTTCAAAGACCTCCCACTGTGAGAAGGACATGGACCAGGTAACCCTATGAGGAGGCAAGAAAAGGCTTAGCAATGTCTGAAAATTACTAGCTTGCTGGATCCACGTGAACGAGACTCTGTCTACTGCCTTCATCCTGTATCTGCAGACCTCACACCATGGCTGGTATGCAGTAGACAATAGATGCCTAAGAAATACTCACTTTTACACCTAGCTTTGTATTTGCAGTTTTGTATTCATTTTCATAAAAGGGTCTCCCAACTCTTATAAAATTCAGGCCCCCCAAAAGCTGTATTTGCCTCCTGTAGGCATGAAATAAATATTTGTTGGCCTAATGAGAAACAAAAAAGAAAAGGAAAAAAGAAAGGAAGAAAGAAAATCCAAACCAAAAAAGAAACACCGTGGCAACTGGGAGAACCAAGTTCATCAGAGGCAGTATTCCTAAACCGTTCCCAAACAACACCAGACGATGATTTACCTCAATTCAGTCAGTTAAAAACAGTTCTTATTTGCCAATTGAAGGCCAAAGGCCAACGTATTTAAGTCTTTTCTTGGGGTATCCTGAGTGAGTGCAGTAAGGGTGCAAGCATCTTTATGGGGAGCTTGGTGCGTGGCACTGTGCTGGGTACTTTCATGCATCTTATCCCCCTTAATTTACCGTCTCCATTTTATAGGGGAGGAAACTGAAGGTCAGAAATATGAAAGAATTTTCCTGAAAGTCATGGAACTATTAACTGGTGAAGTTGGGATGTGAACCTTGATCTGTTGAGCCCAAAACGCTATGTATGCTCTCCACTGCTCCGTTCTTTCCTACAGTGAAGACAGAGGGCCCTACTTGTGGGTTGTACATTTCTAAAAAATAAATGAATAAGAGAAGCATAAAGAAGCAGGAAACTAAAGTGAATAGGGATTAGTGGACACGAGGGATTAGTTGATATCAATTCATTACCTAATCACTTTATGATTGTGATATCTTTTATTTTGCTGCTTATTAGAACAAGATCCATACGATTCAGGGTAGACTGGGAGAATCTATGCATTTGGACCATAGGAACCTGAAGAAACAGTGAATTTAGGGAAGTGCTTTGAAACAGAGCTGCAGATGGTTCTAAGATCCAATATGAGGAAACTTGTAATCAGGGGATAAAAAAAGACACTTAGACTGATGTGCTAAAAAAAAAAGTCTCTGTGGAATTTACATTTCTTTGTAGATTTGCAGAACTCCTGGTTATTCATTTCTGTAGCAGAAGCTTCGGTGAAGTCAGTTTTGGGGGCACTGCAGTGCGTGTAGGGCTGTGCTAGGCACTGTGGCTCATTCCAAAGAAATGCATGAGGTAATCCCTGTTCTCAAGATGCAACAGGATAGCCAGGGAGTCAAACCCAGGCCCAGAATACAAGGAGATAGTCATCTGCTGTGATAGAGGGTAAACTGTGAGGAAGGGGTAGGAAATAAGGCAAAATGTAATACGTTGCTAATTTTGTGGATTTCCTGACTTTTTTTGGTGCCTCACAGTTTAGATTAGAATATACAGTTTTTGCCCTACCCGGTTTGGCTCAGTGGATAGAGCATCGGCCTTTGGACTGAAGGGTCCCAGGTTCGATTCCGGTCAAGGGCATGTACCTTGGCTGAAGGCACATCCCCAGTGGGGAGTGTGCAGGAGGCAGCTGATGGATGTTTCTCTCTCATCGAAGTTTCTAACTCTCTATCCCTCTCCCTTCCTCTCTGTAAAAAATCAATAAAATATATTTTTAAAAAAAGAATATACAGTTTTATGTGCATCCTCACAAGAATCTTGTGAAACAGACAAGGAAAGGTATTATTATTCCCATTATGTGGACGAGGAAAGAAAGGAAGGCCCAGAACAGTGAAGAGAATTGCCTAAGGCCACCCAGTTGGTAAATGGATTGCTGGGAGTCAGGCTTAGAATCATGGGTCATGCTGTGCCCAGGCTGAGCACAGGATCTCCCAGTAAGCAAGGCGTCTGTGCATTCTATAAAAAAATGCTTCATTTTGTGTTCGTGACCTGTAGAGTCCTTTAAAGCATAGGACCCAGGGCAGGGACTCCTTTTGCTCAGGCATTAGGGCAAAGTTTGAGTTAAGCAATATTATTCACCCCTATTTTGCAGATAAAGAAATTGAGCCACTGTGAGATCAAGAATCTTGTTCAGAGTGGCACAGCTAGTTAATCAAGGACAAGGTTTGAATCCAGACGGCCTTATCCCACAGCCTGTGTTTTAGCCACTGTGCAGTATTAAAAAACAACAACACACCCAGCAGACTCGCATTTTACTGCATCTTTCTTACCGAATGCATTTTATTGTATTTTCTTAAATCCCCACTCCAGGACATGTTTTTATTGATTTTTAGAGAGAGAGAAACATTATTGGTTGCCTCTTGTACACGCCCCAACCAGGGATCAAACTCACAGCTTGGATTTGTGTCCTGATCAGGAATCGAACCCATAACCTTTTGATGTACAGGACAACACTTCAACCATTGAGCCGCATGACCAGGACCCCTTGCATTTTAAACAAAATGGCAAGTTTCCTATTCATTGAATTGACAACTAGTGCACTATTTCGACTCAATATTCAAAAGTGAGGGAGAAGTCTATGACTCTGAAAGTGGACTAAAGATAGATTCACACATATCCCTAAAGTTGCCCACTGGTGTGCTGGTAAATGGGGCGGGGGTGAGAGTTGGGAGGTAGGTGGGACATTGGGAGCCTGCTTTGAGGCATTTGCTGATTTCCCTTGTGTAAATACTCCCACTATAGCTGATTTTAAGCTGCCATCAGCAGTGGTTCTCAACCTTCTGGCCCTTTAGATATAGTTCCTCATGTTGTGACCCAACCATAAAATTATTTTCGTTGCTACTTCATAACTGTAATGTTGCTACTGTCATGAATCATAATATAGATATCTGATATGCAGGATGGTCTTAGGCGACCCCTGTGAAAGGGTCGTTCGACCGCCAAAGGGGTTGCGACCCACAGGTTGAGAACCGCTGGTCTAAGGTCTAGCTCAGTAAATCCCTGAATATTGAACAAAAGGCTCTTAGCCAGTTAGAAGCTAGCTCACTCTGGCAGTTGTCTCTTCAGTCTTTTTCACTCTTATTTTTAGTGCTAAGAAGCATCTTAGGAGAAAATTTTGGACCCGACTTGACGATCTGGAGTATAGTATTGTGGTGATGCCTTCCTCTCCTTTATTTGTGCCCATCCATTAGAATACAAATTCATTTTCTGTATCTCATTGATTTTTTTAAAAGTGGCTTGACTTTATCTGTCTGACTTGTACAAGCTGACTACATTATTGATAATTACTTCTCCTTTTTAATTCTTAAAGAACAATGTACTCCTGGTGGATCGGAGACTTAGACTTCTAGGGCCAATAAGAAAGACGTGCCTTCATTTAAATATTCTTGGTTTCCTCATAACCTGTGACATTTCTATAAGGAATTAACCCATTTAAGATCTCCACCTTTGCTGAATGTAATGTAGCTCAATGTTAATGAACATCTAACTGGGGGTTTCTGATGTCCTAGCATTTCTTGCTTAGTGGCACTACTTTATAGTGATTGAGTCAAAAGAACTCATGTCGCTCTGAAAATCTGAAGTGCAAGGTCTCCATTCAGTTCTCTTCCTCCCTGGACACAGCTCTCATTGGATACTAATAAGAATGACGAACGTGGGTAAAGGAGAAACTGGTGCCTTTGGAGTAGAGGGGCTGCATGTTTAAAGATGTATTGCCCTGGCACTTAAGGAAAATGATTTATCTGTTTTGTTTTGTCCTCCTATAAATCAAGAATACAGCCCAGCGTTAAACATTCCTCCATATTTATGCTAATATAAATTTGGGCCTGCTTACTTGACACTAATTCGGGAGGAGCAGTGGTGTTAGAATAATGGCAACCTGCCACAGGGCGCTATTGAACAGCCGCTTTAACTCTTTCGTAGGCGGTGGCCGTTCTCCCGTGGAGCACAGGGCAGGAATTCCCTGTCCGGAGGGTTCCTCTGGGAGGAACATTCTCCACCATTTGTTTGGTTTAGTTTGGGGTATCAGGTTAGCAACTGTGTTTATAAATTTCTTCCTGAGGAGTCTCTGGGACAGAGTGAAGAGACAGGTTGTGGGAAATCAGCACCCAGGATGCCGACTGACTGCATCTGCGATTCTAGAAACAATCCATCGGCCCAGAGAGCAAACAAATAAAGTACAAACGTTTGTAAAAGGTGATGTTATGTCCACTTAACGAAGCTCCTTCCTTTTCTGCCATTGGGTGGGCATCACGTAGATGTGAGCCTCTCAAGTTCCGTAACCTCTTTGTGCTTCAGTTTCCTTCTAAGTAAAATGGGGATATTAACAGGACTCTCCTTATCAGATGAGAGTATGTGTATAAGACAAATACATGTGCAGAGCACCCACATAGGCACATGGTAGGTGGCTCAATACATGTTCCCAGGCTTGGCGTTCGCTAGGCACAGTTGAATCCTGAACCTCTGCACTCTTCATCCTATTGGAGTATTTGTGGAGTGTATTGGACTTCACCACTCACAGGCAATTTGCTGAGATGTTTCTCTAGAGTTTCCCCCACTGGTTTGTAGCAGAAGCTCAGAGGCTTGCTGGGGTTCACTGCATTGCGAGTGTCTTCAGTGCCTCACTGAACTATATGAATTGGGTCAATCTCTGATTAGCTCCCTGGTTGACCTTTGCGGGGAGAACACTGAAACACTGCTTTCCATATTTCTCAGTGTCTGAGTGCATTTTGATATTGCCTGTCTGCATCCATCCCCAACATGCACACATATAACTTGGTAGTAGGTTGCTTTTGGAAGATATAATTGATGTAGACCAACCTCTGTATCTCCCATGAAAATTTGGGGCTTCTTTCATTACATTTGATGCAAAGTACAATGAGAATTCAAGGCCTTATTATTATTCTTGCTAACCAGGAGACACGCCAGGTTTAAGTCAGATTTGTTTCTTTGTTAATAATACATTTGTATTACCCTTCCTTGCAGTCCCCGTCTCTACTCCTGCTATCTTCAATGTGAGTTTGCACTTGTCAAAATGAATAATATGCAGCATCAATTCAAACTCCACTTTTCCAGTGTGTTCAGCCGTAATAGTTTCACTTTGCCTTGATTCTGTTGATTGCTATTAAATCCTGGATTGCTTTAAATTCTGTGAGATAGTCCTCAACGTATCACTTATAAATTGTGTGCATTTATTAGAATCTTGCTTAGAACAAAGAGCATTCAAGCCCCTGGAGAAGACTGCCTTCTACTTCTGTAGAGGTTATGGAAACATATTTTATCTCTTGAGAACAATTAATTGTTTAAGAAGTAAATATAATAAATTATTGCAGGAGGGGGAGCTTTTTGCGATTATATTCTTTCTTTCTTTATTTGGCAGAGGAAAAAATAATCCAAACCCAATACCCTTATTGAAGAGAGTGGATCGGGGCCAAGTTTCATAATAAATTCCTTTGTGTCCATCGGTACAATATTGCTGCAAATGAAGTGTTAGTTAAATTTATTATGAGGGTGTTGTTCCTATGTAATTTATCTGGGCTTCAAAAGCCAACCTCCAGCTCTTTTATTTTTAGAAGTATGGTTATTATAGATTACACTTTAAGAAATCTGTCAGAGTATGGCAAATATTAAGCCTATTTTTCTATTTAAAAATATTGGACCTACTTCAAATAAAAATCTATCCAAAGTATAGCTAAGTCAAGTTGAGTATGTTAAATAAAATGGAGTGTTTTTCAAGTGTGGGTAGAGCAAACCCTTTAAGAAGCTCTGTTCTGGGCGCTGGGCATGGGAGTCCTGGGAGGCACAACTCCAGAAGAGCTTATGGGGCAGAAAGGACAGGACAACAATTTGTTGAGAACCTGTTATCATTCTAACTAGACATAGGTTTACCACATGGTTAGCAAACCTTAAAATTGAACATCCCTCATTTGTAACCATCTCCTCCAAGACCCTGGGTTGGAACTGGGTTGTAGGGCCACACGTTTAGTAAAGTTTGGATATTTAAAAGCAACTGTTTAAGGCCATTGTTTCTGTCCACTCTAACTTCCCCTCCCGTTATTTCCCCTAGTTGGTAGCCAGTGTGTTTGGAATGGTCATCAGTATTTTGGAGATCTAGTTGAGGGAAATTGGGTTGGAACCACATTTAGTTTGGGTTTCCTGAGATGTATTTAAGTGTTCTGTAGTCACTTCCATGTCTAGTGAAGCTCTTGCGAACCATCCCAGTGTACTGTGCTGACTTGGCGTCAGAACAGAAAAAGCAGACACAGAAGTCGTGTCACAGCCCCAACTGGCATCAGAAATAGCTGAGTGATAAGGAGACATGAGGTTTGAAATGTACAGAGCCAGACCTAGTCTCATCAATGACTAGTGAAAGTAGAAGTTTCTTTTCTGTCAGCAGTGTTCTCAATCATGAACCAGGCATCCCCATACAGAAACCCACTGCTCTGGCCTGAATGCTTGTGGCCCACCCAAAGTCATATGTTGAAAACCTGATACTCAGTGTAGTGGTATGAGGAGGTGAAGCCTTTGAAAGGTTACTAGGTCTCCAGGTGGAGCCCTCACAAATGGAATTAATGCTAATATGATAGATATCCCAGAGAGCTCCCTTGTCTCCCGTCACACTGAGAAGATGGTCATCAATGAAGAAGTGGACTCTAGCCAGACACTGAATCTGCCAATGTCTTGATCTTGGACTTCCCAGCCTCCGGAAAACTGTGATGTAATTTTTTTTAAAGCCACACGGTCTATAGTATTTTTGTTATAGCATCCCAAAGGGACTAAAACACCCACCATACATTTTTTTTTTCTTTTTGGGTAGGAATGTGTGACATAGAGCTAATTAGAATTTTTGTATTTGTAGGGTGCAATTTTATAGCCACATTATAAACAGAGATAAGTCTGTGTAATGTCATTGCCTCACAGCTATCAATAATAAAAAGCAAATTTAGTTCAGCAAACTATAGCAAAGACTGACTTTCTTTTCATCCTCTCCATAAAAATCATATTAGAAAATCATTGTCACATGGAGAAGAGATCAAGACTGTGCAGCCAAAGGATAGGGGGAAAGTGTTGTAGAGGCACACCAGGCAATTAATTAATAAAAATAGTGTTATTTTTCTGGAATTTGTGACATTTGGCAGCTTAAAAATATGAGTAATTTGTGGTGATTTCTTTTCTCATTCTGAGTACATGTTCACTTCTATTTCGTATTCTAGTCTTGAGAGAGTGCTCTCAAAATTGTAAAAATTTCAGGCTCCACAACATCTGGATTCATCAGGGCCTGGCTCTGTGCACGTTTCAGGCAGATTACTTTTATTTAAGGTGTCTCATAGGTGGGCGAGACAGGACCTGTGCATCCCTTTCCCCAATGAACAACCAAGGCCCAAAGAGGTTAAATCCCTTTCCCGAGGTGAACCCATAGAGGCAGGTCTGGGTTCACACCCTGGTTCATAGGCAAGCCTCTCACTAGCTTTTCCTTACCTCATTAACTCTCCCCCATTTTCAGCAAACATTTTGTCATTGTCTTTTATTTCATACGGCAAGTAGAGGTCATCAGGGGGCAAATCCTTTCCATCTGACACCCCTTCTCCACCCCCCTGGCCTCTCCCCTCAGTGAAAGACACCCCTCTGCTCACCTCCTACAAGCCAGGGATCCTCCCAACTCTACCCACTCACTGCCTCAGTCAGTCAGCTCCAAGATGTGCAGAATTTAGCTCCCAAACACCTCTCACCCTCTGTTCCTCCTCCCTTCCCCTCTGGTCTGTCATCAGTCAGCTCAGGCCTCACGTTTCCTGACCTCCCTAGTCTTACTCTTCCTTAATCTGTTCTCAACTAGGGTGCCATCTAAACATCAATGTGAGCCTGTTTAAAACTGTTCAAGTCATCCACCTATGACTCCTTCCTGAGGTGCTGCTTGGACCTGCACAATGAGGATACAGAAGAAAACACAGCAAAGTTCCTGCCTCATGGATCTCATATTCGTGTGTGCGCGCACGTGTGTGTGACAATAAAGAATATAAGTTAATATGTGTATGTATATAATATCAACAAAAATATGTATGTCCAAAAGAGAGAAATGCTAGGAAGGAAAATGGAGCAAGGAAAGTAGGGAGAGCCAGCGGCAGGGGAAAGGGAGTTTGCTATCTTATATACAGCTTGGCTGGGGAAGGCCTCACTGCTAAAGGGACACTTGAACACAGATTTGAATGATGTGAGAATGGCAAGCCCTATGTATATGCAGATGAGCATTATAGTGAGGAAACAGTGGGAGAGAACAAGACTGCTGTGTTGGGGAAAGAGCTAGGAGGGCGAAATGGCTATAGCTGAGTGAGAGAAGGAAGATGGAGCAACAATATGGCATTGTGTGCACATCACCAAGGGCTTTTGGGCCATTGAAGGACTTGGTTTTTACTCTGCGTGGGCTGGGAGCTGTGGGCGGGTTTTGACTAGAGGAATGGCATGATTGGGTTATAGTGAACTAGATCACTCTGGATGGTGTGATAAGAAGATTATTGTGGGGCAAAAGGGGAAGTGAAGAACAGTGGCCACTGCATGATCTGGGCAAGAGATGACGGAGGCTTAGTTTCTCAGAAGTCCTGGTGAGGTGGAGCCCCAGTCACCCACAGTGTTGACCAACTGGAGGGCACAACTTTCTCTCCTGTTTTATTGTTCCCAAGGTCTCACTTCCATTTCCTGGGTTCACCTCTCATCAAATGCAATCTGCTGTCTTAGACTCTGCCTGGGAGTGGCAGTTTGGGGGAAAGATTTGAGGGGGAATTCTGGTTCAGAAAACCATGTTTAGCACCATTAAGCCACCTGGACATGAGGGTTTCCTCTTGGAGCCAAATGACACATCTGCAGCTAAAACAAGGTAAAAAAAAAAAAAAAAAAAAAAAGCAGCGCAGGAAAAGCAAAATCATCAGAATGGCCGGTCGAACACCTTCTGTAAAGGGATTTGTTTTCACAAGATACTCTGAACGTTACCTTCCAGCGTCAATAGGTCAATCCATTTCTCTTTTCCATAATATGGACACTGGCCCCACTGAGACCACCTTTGTTCAGAAACAAATGACCTCACGCTGAGGATCCCTGTGAAGTGATCTGCTGCCTTGTTACCTGATAAATGGACTTTTCCATAAAGATATCATGCATTCTGCTGCCAAGAATATTTTTTAAAAAAGGAATATTTCTCACTGTGAAATAGCCTGTGAAGGCAGTGATCGCAATTTTGCTATGAGCTGTCCTAGCAAAGAGTTGTCTTGAAGTTGATCAGCATTATTTCACCAAGTCTTTCATTTATTAATTATTCAAAAGAGAATTCCATTAATGTTAGTATTGTGTTTCTAACATGTAGAATTTCCCCATAGGAATTTTCCTAGGTATTAGGAATAGGGAAACCTCTTTTATTTTTATAGAAGAGGGGTTTGTATAGACAAAAAGAGAAATTCCAGAACTCACAAACACAAGGCCTTATTACCTGAGTGTCTTTCATTATGAAACATGCATAGAAGCAAAAGTGACCCATCATGAGCACATTCACCAATGTTATTCCTTTATTTATAAAATTAGTCTCCACTTAAAAATCTCTCTCCTACTTAATGCTAGACTTGCTCATTACTTTGACAGAGTAATACAAATCCATTGCAAAGTGAAGTTGCAAATCTTGCCAAAGATGCAGGATTTTGTGAAGTTGATAAAACCTATGCTGAGAATTGTTTGAACCACACGCAAAGCTTCTGACAGATGGGAATGGAAGAATTGGAAAAATGAGCAATAGTAAGAGGGAAAAAGTGAAGGAGAATGATGATGAAATAGTAATTCATCAGAAATGTATGTTTGAAAATTAAATAATTAAGAGGGCCCTAGAGAAAATGATGAAATCCTAAGATATTTTACCATTTTTATGATGGTAATGGATATCATAATGTGGTATTATACTATCATAACACTTAGTGAGTAAATTATGTAAAAAATCTCATATTTATTTTGTTCTTGGTTCCGAAAAGTAATTCATAGTTGCAATTATAACCCAAAACTTAAAATGTGATAAAGTAAACCTTTTAATAATTTTCAGTTATGCTTTTTTAAGCGAAGTCTCATTCAAACCTTATTCTGAGGCTCCAGCTATTTTCTCTGAATGTTTAGTTTCTGCTTCAAATAAACTTCCCCCCCTTACAGATTATTCTGTATGTTAACTCATAGAATTGTGGACCAGGTGTTTTGGAATTTGGAAAGAATTTTTGAGAAATCATCTGCCTTCATATTCTCACTTTGCATATGAACACCTAAGAAATTGGATGGCATAGCTGATTGTTAGGAATATGACAGACTGAGAGGGAGGGTAGGGTTCTAATACTCGTGACACCCAACACAGCTCTTGCTACACTAAGCTTTTGCAATTTTGCCCAAATCACCCAAGTCCTCTGCATTTGAGATTAATTATACTCGACACCAGATCGTGTCTACGAAGTTTGTGAAGATCATTGAGAAAAGTTGCCATCAAAATTTACATATAATTAGTTAATTTTTGATTATTCGGGTCTCTGGATTAGAATGAAAGTGCAGATAATTGACAAAAGACTGAATGCTTAGAAATATTTTAGTTCTGTTCTGTTTTATAATGTATGACTCATTCTCAAAATTACATTATATTTGATTTTTTACTCTGAAAGTTTTGAAATGGCTAGTGGCCAAAAGCATTAAAATTCTGACCTAAGAAATAATCTAAAACAGCAGATAGTTTGAAAGCATTCATGTTTAGCTTTGTAAGAGTCTACAGAATATTTCTGGTAGTGGATTTTTCTTTCCTAAATACATTTTATTTAGAAAAATTAGTTTGTCTTCTCTTGAGTATGAATCACTGATAGCAGGTGGTAGGGGAAGTCCATTTTGAATTAGAATTTTGTCTTAGAGAATCCATGGAGCCAAGACGTTGCACATGTACTTGCAGAGTTCTTTGTATTCTAAATTTCAAACATTTTTTTACCCAGAAACTTTTCAGGTGCTTAATAAAACAGTTTGAGAATTTTCCATATTTAGCATTTTTAAGGTATTAAGAAAACACTCAAATTTATGGTTATTTTCAGATTATCAAAATACTTATTGATAAGAAGTACAAATAGCAAAGAACTCATCCTATTATTCATTTCATTATACTTGATTCTCTCCCCTCTTATCGAAATTACAGCTGGTAAACAGATAGCAGGCACAAATTTGCACAAATAAGCACACATCACTTCCTCTTAATGGGGGGACCTTTTTATTGGGGTGGCCAGTGAGGACTCCTGGCTGAGGAGGACCAGTTGTCAATTCCCAGTCAGAGCTATTGTGGAGAGGAAAGGGTTTTTGGATATATTAGCTCTGTGCATGTATCTCACAGAAAAAGACCTTGGTAAGTCCCAACATAGGAGAGCCGTCTCTGAATGCCTATGTCCTTGAATTCTTCTTCAAGTTCCTGGAGGCAGAAAAGCTCCTGAGGCATTTTGAGCAGAGCATGACATGATCAAGTTTAAAAGACTATTCTGGCTGCAGTGAGGAGAATAGACTTTGCAGGGGTGGGAGGGGTGGGGGTAGATGGCAGAGGGAGGAGGGACATGGGTGGGTGGGGGGTGGAAAGGAAGCAGGAAGACTAAGAACTGCCTCTTCCAGTGGTTCAGGCAAGGGTGACAGAACCCGGGCTAAAGAAGTGCCCAGATCCCAGAAGAATAGAATTGACTCAGTTGGCACAGTGATGATTGGCAGTAGTAGTCAGGGAGAGGCAAGTGTCAAGGAAAACTCCCAGGTTTCTGGCTTAAACATCTGGTTGGGTGGTAGAGACATTTGCAGAAATGGGAAAGCTGGAGTAAGTAGAAATTTGTAGGAGAGGAGCAAGAGGTCCATTTCAGATAAGCTAAGTGTGAGATACCGGTAGAATATTCAGGGAGAAATGTCAAAGAGGCCACCCAGCTTTCAGAAGAGAGGTGTGGAGGACTGGAGACCACCATTTCCAGGAATTATATGTCTTTCAAAGCACCTATACAAATTTTATCTCACTTAATTACATAACAATACATTTATGAAGTCAGCACAGCAGATATTTTATCCTGTATTTCATAGGTGGTGAAATTGAAACAAAGGATGTTCAGAGACTGAGCCAGCTTCATTTCTCCAAACACCAAGGACATAGTGTAAGACAGTGATGGTGAACCTTTTGAGCTCGGCGTGTCAGCATTTTGAAAAACCCTAACTTAACTCTGGTGCCGTGTCACATATAGAAATTTTTTTTGGTATTTACAACCATAGTAAAACAAAGATTTATATTTTTGATATTTATTTTATATATTTAGATGCCATTTAACAAAGAAAAATCAGCCAAAAAAATGAGTTCGCGTGTCACCTCTGACACACGGGTCATAGGTTCGCCATCACTGGTGTAGGACATGGTCATTTGGTTCTGTCCTTCCATATCAATGTCTTACTGAGTGCTTCAGTCTGACTTAGGCTCGTGTCCTATTTTTCTACAGGTGGGGAAGAAGCAAGCATTTTTTCCTTTACAGAGAGTCCCAGACTCTACATGTGTCCACGTGACACAAGTCAACATTATTGTTACCTCTTGTCTTGACAACCAGTGAAAAAAGAAAGTGGATGGTCTCTAGCTCAAAGGGGAGTCCAGGGCTTGGTTCTCACTAATGCAGACAGAGTAGGCACAGCAGAAAGGTGGTAGAGGCACAGCTGTGCATTCTGAAGAAGACGGGTCCTTCTGCATCCTGTCAGTGGAGGGACAGCTCTACCATCCCCTGGGTCCCACCGGGGACAACAGCAGAACCGTAGAAGAGTCCATTCTATCAGAGTTCTAGAGCAATGGTCCTCAGCCTCTCCCTCTCACAGGGTAGCTGGGTGTGGTCCTTGAATTACTGAGAGTATTGGGGCACCCTGGAGTTCAACTTCCTAGGCACAAAAATCTACCAGCTCTTTAAAAACATAAGCTAAAAGCCAGTCACATTTCCAACCTATCTTTGGTGCATATAAGGCATCTCTGCTATAATCAAGGTGCAATAACTTAAACTTTATAGGGTAAGTCTGGTGACCAAAGTCTCGTATAAAGTGTTCTTTGCTAAGTGGATCGAATGCCACAGGGAGGTGCACATCTCAGAAAGCAGAGCTAAGACTTCAGATTCCTTTGCCCTTTCTCTCCACCGAAGTCCCTCTAGCTATTAATTTTTTTCTCTGTGTGTATTTGAATACTCCCTCCTTCTTTCAGCTCCAACATACCGTTTTCTCCTTTTATTAACTTGACATGAAGCATGCATCCCCTCAGCGGCTCCACACACGCTATTTTCAGTAGGAGAGGGTGAAGGTGGCTGCACCTTGGGTTCATCTAACATCTTGAACTATTTTTCAGATGTTGTGGGTAAAGCCAAACCCTAAATAACTGTAGCTACACACTTTCCCCTTAATTTCTAGCCTCATATGTATTTTAGGGGAAATGTACTCCACATGTTTCTGATTTCATTTATCCCTAATTCCTCCAGAGGTTACTTTCTGAGACAAGGTTGAGGTTCTAGAAGCCTCTTGAACTTCCCCTCACTTCCACCTCAGTCAAACCCTTCCTTCACGGGCTTAGGAGGCCACTTGGAACCAAGGCACAATAACTTAATCATCAACATTGTCTTCTGAAATATGCCTCCTTCAGAAATGGTGGTCCAAAAAGTGTGCACAGTTCTCTTCCAATCTCCAATTTCCTATGTCTTCTTTGGTCTATGTGTTTAAGGCATTAAAAACTGCGCCCACATGCAAGATTATCTTTTGACTTAATCTTTTGGATTTCAAACACCTAACAAAGATTTCTCTAGTATCTCCTGTAAGTCCAGTGCTGAGATAGGTCCTCGGGGGATGGGAATACAATCAAATTATTTTTGAACAAGATGACTTTCACAATGTTTGGACAGTCAAGGGAGGGTCTCTGTTGCTAGAGAGCAGGTTCAAAGACAAGAGGGCAAATTAGAGGTCTTGAGACCAAGTGTGCTGCCAGGGTGGGGGCCAGAGAGAAGGAGGAGGAGAAGGACAGGGGAGAGAACTGGGAGCACCCGCGGTTGGGGAGGACCTGCGTGGCGATGAGACCTAGGACACTGCAGGAGAGCTCATCTGTGCTTGTGGTGAGAGCAGGAGTCTGGCACTCCTATCTGAGCATCTGTCTTTGGAGATTACAGGTTATTGTGGCAACAGGAAGGTTTGCTGATGGAAGTTATTTTTCACCCACCATTTTATTCTCGTACCAAAGGAAAGAGCGGATGGAGGATTTGCTTAGAACTCACGTCCTCACAGGTCACTTGGGACATGCACTGTGAAAAGGTTACAGGAACTAGGTTTTTTTTCTTTCAAAAAGGTATTTCTAAAAGAATAAACAAACTGGAGCAACAGCACTCGATTACTAATGACCCAAACATTTGCTATTTCAAATGCACAAACACTTGAAGAGCTGGGGGCAACGAGGAAATTCCAGGGAAAGAAAAGGAGAAGCACTTGAAAATAGGCGGGGTTCATTTCCTCCTCGCCTGTTTTCTCAAACCCTCGCCTGGAGCTCAGAGCTTCTGGTATTAATAATTCACAGGAAAGGGTAATGAAGTAAACCCAGCCTTGTCTGGACTGGAGGTGATTAGAGCCTGAATAAAGGACGTACAGTAAGTCCTCACTTATCCTCGTCTACAGGTGCTTGGAAACTGCAACTTGAAGAGAAACAACGTGCAACGAAACCAATTTTCCCAGAGGCTAATTGATAGAAACAGGAGTTAATTTCCCCAGGCATACTTCTGGTTACAAAAACATCACTAAACTTCTAAATAAAGACCTCAAAGGCTTCTCATATGAAACATTGAAGTAAATGCGAACTATACATACATTTAAGAACGATTCATAAAAACAAGTCAGAGAATTCTTTTCCAGTTGAGGGCCATGGGTGGCAGGAGCCTATCCTGGGAGCTCAGCGTGCCAGGTGGGACCCCAACTTGGGCAGGGCACCCTTTCATCGCAGGGCACACTCATATCCTCACCCCCACTCACTCAGCCTGGGACAATGTAAGCACACGCATTCATCTAATCTGCATGTCTTTGGGATGTGGGAGGGAAACGGAGTACTCAGGTGGCCTGGGAAAACAAGCACACTCCACCAAGACAGTGGCCCTGACAATCTTTTATTTTTCTTGTCATTGTCATAAGGATGTTGAGTGAAAAGACATTGTTCGAGGACCTGCTGTCTCTTACAGGGAGTTTTTGCGCTGGCCCTTTTTGCATCCTCCTAACATAGCTCCTGGGTTTGTTCTGACCGACTGAAGTGCGGTTTCATTGATGATCTAGAATAGATTAGTGTTTGGCAAAAGAATTACCACTTCAAGCTTGGGACAGCTGACTGTAGATCAATGCCGCGTCCACAGCCAATTTCTGTTGAGCTTGATTATCTGAAGGCAGCTCTTGGCGCCTGTGTATGATTAGCAGGGTTAAAGGAAGATTTAATGACCCAGAATCCAGCTGTTTGGTTTTCACTCTACCTACAATTTCCAACTAATCATTCTAAGGCCCACTACCTCGAAGGGAGCAGTGTGTTGGGGACCATTTTTTGGTTGCGGCAGGGTCATCGCTGCCCCAAATTTTCCCAGAAACGCGAGCGTGGACTTAGTGCCATTGTTACCGGTCCATGTCTCAGCCCTATCCTGGTCCCATGTCATAGAAAGAAGGGATCCAAGCCCAGGCCACCATTCAAACCAAGAAAGTACATTCACGGCTGGAAGGGGTGAACTCTCTCAGGCCCCCAGGTCTGGCTTGCTGGTTAGTCCACCATCCCAGCCTTTCCTCTGGGCTCCTGGTGTTCATAGAGAAAACGCAGCGGCCGCACTCTTGCAGGTAACAGAGCTATCTTAGTAGAGGGTGATGCTCTCTCCAGCACCCCTGTGAAAGCCAATCGGGGTGCACCCCCCACCTTCCACCCTCTCCTGAGACCCACTGCTGGGCCGCCTCTGCTGGAGCCTCTGGGCCTCTGTGAAATGTTACTTGACTTATACATATTTTATCGTGTTTGGCTGTTGGTGCTATTTAGATGAAAATCATTTCCAGATTATAATAAAGGCTGCCCTCTATTAAATGAGTGCAGTTAGATCCCTGACCATATTCAAATCTTCACAAATCGGGGGCCATATATCAAAGCATTGAGGAAGCAGGGGTTTCAAAGGTTGGGGGGGGGGTGCAGCATAGGGAACCCAACAGCCCACATGTAGCATTCTTGGCTTAAAGAGGCTGCCGAACCTTGGAAACGATTTATACCACATTTATTATGATGCTGCAGCATCACCAAGGATATAAACCAGTCATTGGCACTCTCTCAAAGAACACATCATGGTAACTCGTTCTAACAATACTGCTGTGATATGTGCTCATAATATTTATAAAGGCTAAGCTATGAAAACAGTACATGCCGACTGTCAGCAGTGATGTAGCACTTAGAAAAACAGAGCGTGTACGCAACATAACGCTTTAGATGAGCTCTGTAAGAACGCCCCGCTCTGCCCAAGCTGCTTGGCCATCCGGACCTCCCGTGTCCTGCCCTGCTTTCCAGGACTCACTGCAGGGTGGCCCCTGGGAGCGCTCTCCCCTCCCTATGGCTCTGTTGCTATTTGCAAGAATTCTGCAGTCTTCTCAGCAAGCTCACCGGATCCAGGGTCTGGTTGCTGAGTGCCTAGCACAGTGCTTTGCTAAGTATACATGCAATCAATATGTGTGGGCTGGTTTGGGTTTTGTACAGATGCAGGATGCTTAGGCAGTCAGAGGGTGGGGCAAATGGTGTTGCTTCCTTGTAGGAAAAAAGTGGAGGGGGTGGTCATGTGATCTGGCTGGAGACTGGGCTCCTGACTTAGGTCTGCTCTGTGAAGATGCTCATGGAGCTTTTCAGAAACTCGGGTGACGGATGAACCAACGATTTCCCAGTGAGATGGCCACGGCAAGCAAGAGAGGAACATTTAATAGTCAACCCAGGAGCTAACATGGGGGGATTGATTTCCGAGGCGTGGGTGCTTGGTCCATAAATGATTCGATCTAGTCAAATGCCACGATCCTTGGTAAAGTCCCTCCCCTCACTGCAGGAGGGAGGGAGGGGGAGTGGAAGGGGGGCCTGAAGAGAAGAGAGAGGCTGCTCTGTGACATGAGCTCTGAACACATGAGCCCAGGCAGGACGTTTTGCAAGTAGTGGGCCAGCAATGAAATGCAGAAGGGGACCATCCCCTCATGACAGAAGAAGGTGAACAAGACAGACACATTCCTTTTGGCCCATCTGCACTAAAGTTTCCCAACAGACATGGACGTAGTTAAGAGCCAAACCATGGGGAGAATCTGGCTGAGTGTGACTTTATTTGGAACAGTATCTGCATTTGTGAACACATGCAGGTACATGCAAATGATCTACTTAGTGAACTATATATTATTTATTGCACAGAGCAGGTTTATTGGCCTCATCTAATATTGCATTCTTTTTCCTTAAAAGTTTTGAGTTAACAATAACTTCTGGTATTTCGAAGAAGTGATACTTAAATGATTTGGAGTTAGTCAGCACTTACAGTCAAAATACTTTGCCCAGCTTTGTCAGATGCTCCTATGGAATGATGACAATACAGCCATTTCTGCTTTAGGGGGCCACTGGCCTTGGGTGTACCAGTCACACAAAGGAGATGCAACTGTACCTGGAAGAGCAGTGAGAAAGGGGCAGGGAGGAAGGGAAGAGAGCCAAAGAGCAGGGCCAGGAGCCCCAGACTACAGAGTGGAGCTGTAGTCAGTGTGAGAACGTGAGGGGAGGTGGCCGACCTGGGGGATCCGAAGGCTCAGAGAACACAGTTCACAGGCTTGTTCTGAAAGGTTTAGCTGTGCTGATAGCCATGGCAGCTTCCGGCTGATCAGAGTGCAATGACCCGGTGACCCTAGTTTCAGGAAGGTATCATTCCACTGCAGAATTCTCACAGAAATCCCCACCCCTGCTAGAGGCCTCAGCAGGGAAGGAAGCTGGGCTGCATGCTTTGAGAATTCTGCAAGTTAGGATGCTGTCTGGGAATGTCCATGACCTTCTGGAGAAAGAAGAGCCCTGTTTCTCACGAAGCAACCATTCCCGGAAGCTGACTCCCTTTATCCATGCTCTATCAATCTGCCACCTTTAGCAGAACTAAGTCTAGTCCAAACATTTTTATAACGCGATTTGATAGTTTGAAACCAAGTCATATTTTATCACGCCCGCATTGCCATAGCTTCAACAGGAAGGCTTCCGCCCTCTAAACCAAATTTCAAAAAAGTGTGTTTCTCATTAGCCACAGACTTTAAATTTCACTGCTGGAATCTTCTCAGCTTAGAAAAATGCTAGGTAAAAGAGTCTTAATTGTGGGTATGCTCATAACCGTTCAAATTTGACATGCCTACTGAGAAATGCGCTTGCTACAAAGTTCGACTGGTGTCTCTATTCTCTCAACCCCCCAAACTTACACAACAATGAGGAGGGGATAAAGTGTGAACAAAAGAATTAGATGCTCTGAAAACTCAGCTTCATGCTGCCAGGGTTGGGTATTGAAAACCCAGGGGTGATGAGCCTTCCTGAGAGGAGGAAAATGGTTTCTTCTTGAACAGCAAACCATCCCACCCATAGGTCCCCTGGTTGATTTCCAGACTGGGTCTCAGAGGTGACATTACCTTCCATTAAGGACCGTTAACTCTTTTAGATGTGACCTCATGTAACAGTAAAGTATCAACATTAGCAATGAAAACTTTGGAAATGGAGAATCAGTTGGATAAAATGCCCTGCTACTTCATTCTCTCCTTTTGAAAATTTGCATTTCATATTCTTCATTCGTGACTGCATTGTACGTTTAAGTAAGGAGCGCTCCTCTGCGAATTCCTGAACAGACAGACAACGTGTTTTCTAATTTTGGAGTTTGAAGGTACCTGGATCAAACACCTCCATTTTAGAAATGCAGAAGATTGCGTGGCTCATTCATGCTCCTTATGAAAGAAATGGTTAGTATTTTATTCTAGGAGTTAAAGGGCTCAAATCCAAAAAGGAAATTAAATAAACTAACCAATATCTGCTCTGTTTCTTACTGGACCCTGGGTGGAATTTCAAGTTCAAAGGTAGTGTTTAGACCTGAGTGGCCACACTTCTATTGCTCCTCCCGCATGCCAGTTAAGGAAAGTAGGTCTGACAATGTCCCAGGGACCTTCATTTCTAGGATCTCCTTCAGTCTCTCCCACTTGGTGATGTCAGCATATGTGTTACCACCTAGAACTGGCCCCGGCTGCAGACATGGGTTTTAACATCTATAGGAATACCAGGCAGCCAGACCGGCTGGAATAGAGCAGAAGAGCAACCAGAGAAGGAAACAGCCATGGTTTCAGGAGCCTGTTCAGATTTGCTAGCTGCAAAGGAACTTTGTGTCCTTATCACTCTTCCCTGGGAAGCGGGGCGCACATATTATCAGGTTAATAATACCGATGGACCCGTTTCTGTCTGCTATTGAAACGAATGCTTCATTCTTCTGTCTCCCCTACCAGACCACAGCACCAAGCGGCAGGGTCCCCAAGGACACGTGCCTCTCCCAGGGGACAACATTCCGCTTTGCACTGAGGATTTTGTGGGGTTGAGCTGGTCCCTTCCTCTCCTTTCTCTTTCTCTCCCCCATCCCCTGTGTAGCTCTCTATATTCTCTCTCTCTCTCTCTCTCTCTCTCTCTCTCTCTCTGTCGCGCAGGCAGGGCAGTGTGTCTCTGTCCCCATCCCCCGGCCGCGCAGGGGCACATCATCACAGCGCTTAGGGGCCCCCATGGGCTTTCCCGTGGAGGGTGGGACACCTGGGACGAGACCAAGACGTACAGCCCCAGGCAACGGGAGTACCCATCGAAAAGACAGAATGCGGTTGGGATGGCCAGAGACGCCGGTTATCCCACAGTAAAGGGAATGACGGTTCCCAACAGATCCCCAGCCTCCACTAGCTCAGCGCACCCAGACAAAGGCCACCCGCCCGGCCTCTCTCCGCCGCCGCGCGCGCCCCCTAGCGGTGGCTCCTCAGACAGCGACCAGGGCGAGCAGCCTGGCCGGGCTGCCTAAGGCTTGTCTAGGCTGCCAACCAAGAAAGCACTTTGTGATCCACCGCCAGCTCCATGACCCGGTGCTGCGTCTTCTCTCTCTGGCCCTCTCAGACCGTGCCCGTTTGCATCCCAGTCCGCAAAGATGCCATCCACAAGCCCAGATATTTCCCTCCTGAAACAAGGCAGCAAGTGATCCTTCCTTCCATGGTTCAGAGTTCACGTTCTTGGGTTTGGACACTAATGAGGAGGGTTACTTTGTCCATTATTAGCTCCCGCTGGAAGCAGGGGCTCAAAGAAAAGCCCTTAAAGCATTCCCTTTACTGTGTTACTAATGTTGTGGCCTCACCCCATAACAAAGAAACAGAATTTCCGGAGGATGAGGCCCAGTAATCAGGATTTTAAAAAGATTCCCAGGTGATTCTAATGTGCAGCCAAGGTTGAGAACCACTGCCTTAAAGAAAAGTTTTCTGGAAATGTGGATGCATCTACTGGATTTGGGGACGCATCCCAGTTGTCAGAGTGGACTGTGACAGCCACACACACACAAAGAACCCACGAGAACCTAATGAAAAAACAAACAAACAAAACGCTATCATCCAGTAGCTGGCATGCAAATGCTGACCGCTCTTATCAACTCAAATGTGTTGTTTTCTTCTGAGCGGCAAAGGGACGACTCGGAAACCGGCCTGCGCCCAGTGCGGGTCGGGCTCTGGGGTGTCTGATGTGCTCCCAGGAACCACAGGCAGAAGGAGAACAGAACCTCCATCGGAGGGGGCCTGGCTTGTGAAAATGACTCAACGAGTTTGGGGGGTGAACTTGAAAGTGTGCAGCCCAGATGTAAAGTTTAAGATCCTGACACAGCTGTGCCTCCAAGTTGCCTTTGGATGGAGCAGGCCACACCCACAGCTGCGGCCTAGCAGAGCTATTTGAAACTCCCCCAGGGCCAACTGCTGTGAAAAGAACAGTTTATTACTCCAAATGAAACAAAATGCCGGCTCATCTTTACAGTTTCACGGTCTGCCTTAGGGAAACAGAAAGGAGCTTTAGTTCCCCGCCTTGTGCACCCAGTGTATTATCTGGGGGCCAGTCTGGGAAGATCCGGAAAGTGCTCCGGGATGCTGTCCCCTCACTGTCTGACCATGGACCTAGCATTAACACAACCAGCCACACTTCTCTGTTTGGGAGGTGGGGAGAATGACTTTTGCCGTTTTCCTCATGCGAATGCGATATAGAGGGCTCCGGAAACGAGGCCAGATTCAAATGACATGCTCCATATATTGTAATCACTTTCCAAACAAAAATAGCAGAGGCTGGGCCAATTATTTGTCCTCATTATATTGACTTTGGGAACCTCATTCAGCTGGATTCCTGGTTTCCAAGAGCAGGCTTCAAAAGAAAAATGGGAAAACTGAGGCAAATCTTACAGTTCTTCTACTCTAAATATAATACAGACAAGAGACAGTGAAAGAACCTTGTTGTCAAATGGAGCATCAGAACGATAGGACTAAAGATAAAAACTTTTCTCCCCATGATATTAAACATATAGGCTAAATGCTGTTTATTCAATATTGAGGAAAACAGTCCCTTTCTCTCTCTGTTATCTCTCAGACCCCTGCTATATGGAATTAGATTCTTTGAACCTAGAAAAACAACTAGTTTGTACTCTACAAAGGAAGATCCAGACTGTGAATGGGTATGAGAGTGTTTCTATGGCACTCCAGCATCTGAAAGAAACATGAACTAAGTTGATCAACCAGATGTTTTGTCTACATAATACTAAGCATTAAGATGTTTCCCCTATGTGTGGATACTTGGTGTCATATAGATGAAACACTCGGGTGGATAATGGAGTTTTTTTTTCTTTCTGTGCAGATATTTATGATATACTGAAACAGCTGAAGAAGTGTTTTGTTCAAAGTTCAGAGGGAGGAAACAGAGAAACAGGAGACAAGAGAAGTAAATAAAAGCCAGGGTGAGGATCCCCACCAACCTTTGTGGGGTCGTGGCCCTCGGGGGTGCAAGCAGAGGACACCTTTGAATGAAGAAAAAGGCACTGCTTCCTGGTGACCTCAAACTGAGTGTGCAGCTCGGCCACCAGAACGTGTACTTGATTTCAGCCTCCCTTCTTTCCTCGGCGCGAAGCTTTTCTCAGTGCGTGACCATCCAGCTGGATATGGGCCCTGCAGAGTCATCAGCAGGAGCAGGAGAAATGCTTAGTAATGAGGCAGCATGGTTATGAAGAAAGAGGGCTGGAGTTTCACTTTGCCCACAGGCTTCCACAATGAATGTACACAACCCCGAGGGCACTCTGGGTAATGGCACTGTTTGGCCCAACCAGGAAAATACTTGCTTTTTTTTTTTTTTTGGCATGTGTGAGTGCTGGCTATTTATTTACTTATTTATTATTTTTAAGTTAAGGAAAGGCTCACAGTTCATTCTGGCCATGTATTTATTGCCTTTTCTATTTGTGTTGTGTCTGTCAAGTTTTCACTTCCCTGGAATTTTAACTACCCATCTCCCTCCCCACCCCATGCTCCCTGTCTGTGACACACATAAATGCCTTTAAAATTTTTTTTTGCTCGTCTAATTAGTGCATGAATTCATTTCGACTGATGGATTGATGTGGCTTATTGGCATGAAGACTCTCCTTCCCTCCCAGCACTGTATGTAATAGAAACGGCTTGTGTGGGGGTGACACCTGCTTTGATGCTGCAGACTTTCTGTCTGATGCGGAAAGGCCAGCCATTCAGCTGTGATTCTTTAGACTCTGGGGAGATGGCTTTTCGTTGCTGTTGGTGGAGTGGGGGCAGGTTGGCGGTGACTACAAGGGCAGAGTGGTGTGGAAAGTGATGGTGGAAAAACAACATCGCTAAGGATTTAATGTTTATATTTTATTGGACTGATTTTGAAATAGTCATTGTTCACACCCTGGGCCCAGGAGGGAAGGAGACCTTGACTTGCTGCCATCAGTAGTAAGGCATTGTAAATTAGTGCCGCGAGACGAAAATTTCCAACGCCTCTTGCCAAAGAATTAAGCTGAAATTAGTGCACAGTTGGTAACAATTTGATTTCTGGTTTCACTTTAATCAGTGAGGATTAATGGTTGAAATTTTTATTTCTAATCTTGGGGTAGCCTGACTAACAAAAGCTGTTACTTTCTTGAAAACTGCTAAATGAAGAGGGATTTATAAGCTCTCTGAGAGAATAAAAGCTAAAGTGTTAAGGCCCACTTTTCAGACCATAAAATTTTCAAATTCCCTCAACAGTCCCTCATGTATGGCTGGAAGAGCTGACTGCCACTGGGTTCAGTGATGTTTATTGCGGGACAAAGGTGGTGGAAGAGCTTGAGAACAGTTTTAATGGCTTCAAAACTCTAGATGAAAAACAATAATCTTCTTGGGGAAAGTTAATATTACAGAACACAGTAGGGTGTGGGATTTGAATTGTGAATGAAGCAGTTCCTAGCTTACCTATATATTTTTTACCCTTTTCCTTCTCCTGCTGCCACTTGACCTAGACCTTTCTATGACCCTCCCCTAGCCATTGGTCCACAGCAACATTGCTAAATTGGTGAAGTCTGTCCCCACTCCTACCTCTAGAGACCTTCCCTGGAGACCTTTGTTCTTGAGGATAACACCCTCCATACATCACCTGCCTTATCACCCCACTTTCGCCCCAAACCAGTTGCTGCTACAAGCCTTTATGTACTCACTTCTCACATTTTGTTTTGAGTGTCTTGAGGGCAGAGCTGTGCCCTCACTTCCAGTTTGTCCCACTGTGGCCCATTGTGTGCAGAAAGAACGTTCAAACCAAAGTTTGAGGTGGTACGATGATGGGATGTTGGGGAGGAGATCTGAGCATCACCTGAGTAGTGGGACCAGGTAGTCTTCAAGGTCCTTTTCCACTCCTCAATTGTATGATTCTACAGCTTCCCTGGGAGGAGCAAGCCATGTCCTCACCCCTTTTCTCTAGTTCTATCAAAAACAGATATGAGCCCTTTCTCTAAGGTTTCATTACCTTCTGATTAATATCAACCTCAGCAACTGGGTTGCTCCCAAAGATGAGAGTGCAGAACGAACAATCGCTGGGCAATAGGAATGAATGCTTCAATGCTTAGATGCAAGAATCATTGATACTGACAATTTTTTGTTTTTCTAAGTTCCCTCTTATTAAAGTGAGCCCAATATCAGTTAATTTGAGGGGCTTCCTTCGCCTCCAATGAATTAACAAGAACTCAAGAATTTAAGTGGTGCCAGGAAAACTTGAAATGCCATGATCCTAGCTCGTGGTGGCTTTACTCTTTGCAATGAGCCTGCTGTTAAATGAAGTGCTGTTCAGTGTTGTCAGGCAGTGCTGGTTGGGGAGGCTCTGTGGGCTTCCCCTCTCTCACCTCAGGCCAGCCATTGGGCCAATCTGCCAACTCTCTCTAGGACATGGTTCTTACCATGTGTCTATTACTGGTCTCTACATGAGAGTGAGGCATAGGTCTTCATTACTTGAGGAATTTGTCACACCCTGTTTTTCATTCTCCATTGGAGGCATCCTCTTGGGCCTTGTCCACCTCCTCTAACCCTTGAGTGCTTCCCTGTCTTGGACAATCTAACTCATCTTCTCCTCTCCAGGGATAAGAGAAGCCTTCGTATTCTTTCTTAATGTTTACAGCAGAGAAAAAGGCACAATTATATTAACTTATAGTAAATGAGAAAAAATTGGGTATATTAGAGAAACTCTTCATTTTAACTGAAATAAATCTATCTGTCATCTATCTATTATCTTTGTCCATGTCTGCATCTACATGCCAATGTTAGGTTGATTCAGTGTAGGACTATAACTTGTTGTTTGAAAAATGCTGTGGTGGACCAGATCATACATGTGTCGGCTGAGGTTGCAGGTCATGTGTGCAACAGAAACATGACTACAATGGCTTAATACCAAACAGGGGTTTATATTTCTTATGTAATAAGAGCTCTAAGGACGGGCAGTTTAGGGCTGGTGCCTATCCTTCATGTCCCACTGATGTTCGCTCTTTTC
Source organism: Myotis davidii (assembly GCF_000327345.1). Lineage (NCBI taxonomy): Eukaryota > Metazoa > Chordata > Mammalia > Chiroptera > Vespertilionidae > Myotis > Myotis davidii. Next base: position 14,136,549 of record NW_006288615.1, on the reverse strand, counting down.
ATGCTTACTGTGTTCCTTTCATCCAGATAATTTAAATTGGCTGCTCCCAGGAAGGAAGAAGAAAGATGAGTAAAAACGTTCTCTTCGTGAAGCTTCCTCTTTTTATTCAGGAATAGGAGTCTTTCCTAAGGACCTTGCCACACAGTCACCCAAGTTGTATGGGAAGTTGGGAAGGCATGCTAATTTTCCAGCCCTTCTCACAGAGGGCAGAGGAAATGGGCGGAGGGATAGAATGGGTATTGAGTGAGCCATTCTACAGCACCTATCAAAGACATGATTTGTTTTACATTATTTTTTTAAAAGGAAAGAAAAATTTAAAAATTATGCTATTTTTCTGTGTGTATGACTATGACTAAAGAGACAATGCCTACCCCGAGGATTACAATTGGTGTCATCTTTGAATTAAAAGCTAATACATGAAGATTGACAGCAGGAGTTAGGTCATAGCCAAGTCAGAGATAGTCTGGAGGGTCCTCCAGGGGAGATGGCTACAGTCAAAGCCACCGTTTGTAGAGGCAGGAGAAAATGAAACCTCTAAGCTGCCCTGTCTTTATTGCCCTGGGCCTCACAATGGGGGCATAGAATTGGAAGGTGCCTCTGTGAGAAAGAAGGGATAGCATCCATCACAAAGGCTCTTGACCGTGGCTGCTCACTGGAATCAATTGGGAAACTGTGTTTGAAAAAATACTGACTCCTGGGACCCATCCCCAGAGATTTTGATCTAATTGATCTAGGGTGTTATCTGGGTATTAGGATTTTTCAAAACTCTCCACTTAAGATTCTGATGCATATCCAGGTTCAAAGCTCACTGTATTATATTATCCTAAAACACAGTACCCCACCTTCCTTAGAACTGTGCTCCCTCGATTGACCTTGGCCTGATGTCATAGCAGACACGAAGGTGAATGTGCCTGCAGGAACTCCTGGTGGCATCTGCCCCAGGGATGTGTTGGGCATCAGCTTGCATCCTCCTCGTAGGAAGCCATGGGAAAAGTGCTTCTAGGTCTCTGTTCCAGGAAGTGAGATTCTTCTGAACACTTGGTTCGTTTTGGTCTTGTTGACATGCTAAATCTTACAGATATCTGTTTCTCTTTTTATTTTGGCTCCTTGGAAACTTAGGAGCAACTCTATGCTACCATATGGTCTACATTCCTCTCTGCTAATATCACTCCTTGGAGTTAGTATTTTCTCATATTATGTTTTCGTAAGCCATCTCCAATCCTTGGTAGAATCAGGCAGAGGATTAAAATAAATAAAATGAGTAAACAAAGTAAAAATCCAAAAAATGCCTAAACCCTCCCCATTACTCAAGCAAAAACCCTTTTATCCTTCTATTTGCAATTCCTCTACGGTTTGCATTTTCAAAATTTTATTTCAGTGTCTTCTCAAGGTTGCTGTTGAAATTTATTTAAATCTGGTTTCATCTGTATTAAAACATTTTCAATTAGAACTTGGGTGCTAGTATCCCAAAGAGTAATTTGTTTCTGGGTCACCACCTTTAAAAGATGGCCTCAGTTCTTCATGAGGGCAGTTTGCTTTGTATTTAAAGAATTACAATTTAGGGAATTAGATATTCAGTTTACACGAATAGAGCCATTCAGCAGATAGCGTAATAGGTACCGTTGGAGAATAGCTATAGTTGTATTTTTACCTCTCATAATTTCTTCCTGGGTTTATTGTTTCAAGGAGCTATTTTTAATAAGAAGGAAAGAGCAGCTGCTGTAGCAGTTCCCCGTGAGGCGAAGAACCAGAAAGCAGTCCTCATTCCATTTCATTTCATGTCACAAAGACAGCACTTAACGTTGACTTTCCCCGGTGTCCTGTGTCAGTCATTTGCTTACCAGACATGCTTTAGATAGCTACAACCCATTTGTAAGTCACTTCTTTTGTACATTACAGCCTAATGTCTAGCAAAGTGTTTCTAAGTTGCCTATTATCATAAAAGTTAAGAACTCTGACAGAGATATTAGGAATCATAATAATACAATATTTATGAGGCAAACTACTAGGTAATACCTAGTGATGGAAAAATAGCTAGCAAGCACTTTCAAAGTAAGTTTGCTATTAGTCAGCCATTGTTAACTCATGCAGAGTTAGAAACAAGTCCCATGTCCAGGATTAATTTCTAAGCACCCGCTGTGCATCTTTGGGCAATGCACCTAACCTCTCTGGATTCCAATGCCCGAGGAAGACAGTTAAAATGACACGGGAATTTTGAGATTCAATGAAGGAGCAGGGTATTGAGCTCATTGTCTAGTATTCTGGGTTAAAAAAGGTAATTCGGACCAGAAGCTGATTCTTCTGCTGTTGAATATAGACATGGCCCAGAGGCTTGGTAGCCTCCCTCAAGCAGCCCAAGGTTCTGTGTCCATCGAACCTCTTACTTTCAAAAAAGCCTTGGCAAGTAAGAAAGGACAGATCTGGACAGAGGGAGGCTTGGGTTCCATCTTTTCCCCTCTCTACTTTCTCACCTCTCAGCTAGTCATTACATGTACTATTTTTGGTGGGGGTGGGGGGGCATTAAGGGTGGAAAATTTGGTTCCTGTGTTCCTCTCCCTCCCACCCCCTTTTTATCACAGAAGACTCTGGAGGGAAGAAATTCAAAGTAGTAAACTTTGGCCTTCAAGATATAAAATCACGCTATGAAAATGGTAGGAGTCTGCAAACTGTAGCATTGACCATGGCCTTTGTGTAAATTAGAATCCTGGCTCTCCAGGCAGAATGGTCTCTCTGCAGAATTTTGCCCATCCCTGTTTTCCTTGCTGGTAAGCAGCAATATTCATTCTGAGTACTGCTGCTTCCCATTGTCTGAGAGTACTGTCAAGAGGAAAAACGATAATTGTTACACTGAAGTTATTGCATTTTTGTGACACTGGCTAAATGGCTTGTAGTATAATCAAAACTAAGAAGGGAAAGATACCCTTTGCAATCTGAAATCCCACCCAGCTCCAAATAAAAATTTCCAATTGCAATGTGATGTTCCCGTGGTAATTTGGTAGCAAAATCTCTGTGAGATTTTTCCGTTGCATGCTCCCCCGTTGTGTACCAAGAGGATGTAGGCAGACTTCAGCTTAAGTAAAAGAGCTCCTCTGCTCAGGCCCCACCCTCTCCTCCCTCATCTTGCTCAGCACTGCAGCCTTCTGGGGTCTATGTATTGAAGAATCCACGAGACTCAAAGTTTCCAGTTAGGTTGCCTATACAGACAAATGTGCAAACACCACCCTTTTCCTCTTCCCCCTTCTCCCTGCTGGGTTATGTCTTGGAGCGCATGTGACTCCACGAGTCACTAAACAAGTTCCAGCACCCGGGCAAGCTAAGCCTCCTTCTGGACACTTAGAACCAGAAGGAGCCATGCTGTGTAGGGTGTGAGGTTGGAGGCATGCTCTGGAAGAGCTGCAGAGAAGGGTTGGTTATCTAAGAGAGGAGGATCACACCACACCTGGCAGCAGGCAAATGAGTTCCCTGGTGCAGATGTTTGCACAGGGTGCTGCCTAGACCTCTCTGATGGGAAATGCAAATAGTAGCAACCAACAGACACATCCTGAAACCCACGGTCTCTTTTCATTTCCCTTGAACACCTTGGGGATTGTTAGATGTGAAGACATGTCCTTTCCACAGCTGACCACGACCCAGCCACCAAGGTTGCTGGGACACCTGAACCTGTTTCCTGAACTCCGCGGCATAGTAGTTGTGAAGGTGGGCTCCAAGCCAGATGTCCTAAAGGTGAGCCCTGGAGCTGGGAGGTGTGTGTGAGAGCGAGGGAGGAGTAGCTCCAAAGGGAAAGTGGAGGCGTTCCAGAGAGGAAGGAGCAGCGGCTGTGGAGGAAGTGAGACCAGCTTGCCCACAGGTTAGCACTGTCAACTGGACCACATTAGAGAGCCTCTGTACACTTCAACCTCCACACAGTGTTAATAGTATCATCTGGTGCGGGTTCTTGGGAGGACTCGATGAGATTAAATTGTAAAAATGCATGTGATGTGTCTGGGACATAACAGGTTCTCCACGAAAGGGAATTTAAATAAAAAGTTAGATCTAGCTTCTCTTTGCTCTCTCTTCCTATTAGACATTCTCTTCTAAGGTTCTCTGGACTTGTTACCCTGTTCATCATTCCCTAAGCCCCTGAGGTTTCCTAAATTCAATATAAAAACCCTTTGAATCTGGCCTTCTGCATCCCCTAGGTACAGAGCTATGTTTTGTATGTGTCAGGATTATTATTATTAATTTGCCATCAAAAGAAAGTGTATGCTTAACAAGTTAGTCTCTGCATCTCATCTCCACATTTCCAAATCAAAGCCCTGAAATGCACAGCTCAGCCTGCCAATGAAGCAGGCTTTTGAGTTCAGTTTGTGTAGCTTATGCAAAAAAAAAAAAAAAAAAGTTCCCGGTGACCTGCCTCCCTAATAATGCTTGGGGCCTGAACTTACGCTCAAATAGTTACATCTGGTTCTGTATTGAACAAATGGGTCAGAAGGGAAAGAAGTGAAAAAAAAGCCAACAGACCCACCCAGCCCCCTCCCATTTTTCCCTCAGTGTGAAGTCATTTGCTTTTCTTTCTAGCCCATACCAAGTCTTCAGAAGTTGAGCCAGGCAGATGGTGAGGTTATAGCTTGGGCAAAATGTGTTCTAATGTTATCAGCTTTCAAGGAGCACATGGAGCAGAGAGAAAAGATGGTTTGTGGTATTTTTGTTTATTAAATTTGATGGTTGGATTATGACATTTATATTTATTAAATGTACGGAATCTCATCCATCACTGTTGACAGTCAGAACATGTCCTCTGCGGTTGGCATAACTGTCTCTTCCTGCAAAGCGATCGAACATTTATTCTTATTTGGGAGACGAAGAAGAGGTGGAGAAAAAAGAGGATCCGGCCTCGGTGCCGCCGCCCTAGGGAAATGGGAGTAGAGATAAGTGTTATTGTGTTTGAGTCTGTCATGTTCAGAAGCATTTTCCTTGTCTGGGCGGTGAGTCGATTGGATGGTGCTGTGGAGGGGTGGTTCGCGGGATGGGAGCCATTCAGCCAGTGAACCCCGTGCAGGGAAAACATCTAGAAAGAGGGCTCTCAGCTTTGCCCCATTAAAATCCTGGCATGGGCTATGGTTGAGAGCGTGTCGGGAGGGCTTTGTCTAGTGGCTAGAGCCCTTCAGCAGCCAGGCGTCCTCCGTGGCTCTGGGTTTTATTACCGACCAGATGTGGGCCTCTTGGCTATTTTATTAGAGCACCAGGTGAGCTGATGAAAGGACAGCACTCGAGCTGCCTCCCAGACGGCTCCTGGGTCACTGGAGCTCTGTTTACATGTAAGAGGAGACAAGAGCCCGCGAGCCTCAGGGCTGAGGAGAAGGCACTGTCACCCGTGACGTTGCTCAGTAGGTCTCAAGGTGGAAGAGGTGGTGTGCTTACTCCCGGTTTACGGATCTCTTCCAGAGCGTAACTTTAATATGTTTTTACAGCCAATGTGCAAATGAACGAGACACATGGGTTCAATCTCTCCAGCCACTCATGATTCCCAAAATAAAAGGTTCATTTAGGTTTGCGCAAACCCAGTACATTTGGAAACCAGTTAACCTAACATATTGCCCGCACAGCCCGAATGGTAAGTATTTAAGGCACTAACCTGGAGAAGGGATTAAGTCCTTTCCCCCGCCCCCCATGCCACCTCCCTGGCCTCCCCTTTCAGGCTGGTGTTGGGTCCTAACTCCAGTCATCAGTGTCTCAGTCGGTGTTCCCTAAAGCAGCAGCCCAGGCGCAGTCGCTATGTCCAAGAAAGACTTCAACATTGTAATAACTACGGACGGTGCCGATTGGGTCCTGGAAATTTCAGGGGACACTTTGTAAAGTATATGACTGTCTAACCACTGTGCTGTACACCTGAAACCAATACAAGATAATATTGAATGTAAACTGTAATTGAAAAAAAATTAAAAAAACACAGATGCCCACATTAAAAAAAAAAAAGATTTCAAGCAGTGTCATGCATTTATGTGGGCAGCTCGCAATTTTTGACGGCCAGGTATTTCCTTCTCTTTGGCAGACTGAGGACCTGGGAAATAGTTTACAAGAGTACCGGATCGTAGGCTCATTCTTTTTAAATTGGGAAAATAATTGTTCATAGGTACCATGTCATTAATTGAGCATCATGTAGGTGCAGCTGTAGTCTATGTATTATGAGGGCTATTAAACAGAGGTAAATGGCAGTTTATCTTTAGAGAGTTTAAACAAAACATACCAAAAGCCAGACCTCTATGAAGAGGCACAATTTCCTGCAATAGTGTGTGTGTGTGTGTGTGTGTGTTTGCGCATCTGATTACATCAGTGGACTATAAACATTTCCAGGGGTGGGAGAAAGTGTGGGTCCTGGGTGTTAACAAGGCGAAGGTCACGAGTGCACTTCCCACAAGGACCAATTGGCTCTGCTCCATCCACAGCCCCTCGGAGCCTGCAATCCACTCTGGCTATCCCGCAGGTCACGTGCGTGAAGACAGGGCTCATTTTGGAGGTGGAGTGGAGTGGAGGGGGAGGGGGGAATCTCTAATTCTTCTCTGTCTCTTTCTTAATTAAAAACAAACCACGCAAGATATTATAATTTTAATTCTGCATATAATATATTTAATTCTCATCTGCTACTTGAATGGAGTGAATATTTGTGAACACATACCATATGCAAATATACACACACATCTGTCCATCTATTTATCTATATAATTTTTTCTCATTTGATTCTCACAACTCTCTGAAGTAGGAACTTAACATCACCATTTAACTGCCAAAAAGAAATCTTTCCCTGGACAGATGTGCAGTCAATGCCAGGGGAGAGAGCAGGGTGTGAGGGCCTGGCGGCAGAGGGGCGCATGAGGATCTCGGAGCAGTCCTGAAACCTTTGATCTGTATTTGCCTCTGGTAGTCACTAGACTCCTGAAAAACAGATTTCAGGGTTGAAACAGACCAATTCCACACTTGGAGGGGACTGCTATTTTATTGCCCCAATTAACTGCTTTATTTGTTTATAAATTCTTCCCTTTTCTGTTTTATGATGCAGTTGTGGTGTGTTTAATGGAACAGCAAGATTAAGACTGGCAAGATGACTGCATGTTATGTTTCCAAAGCTAATAAGTGGTTTGAATCTAAAATGTTTGTGGCTCTTTCCAAAAATATTTGGTTTCTCTAAAAAGCAACAGCTGTTGCTTTTTATTCCTTTGGAGAATTTGCCTGCCTGATAATAGATGAAACAACAGGGACTTAGTAAAATATAAAAACTCATGATGTTAAAACCCAGCAAGTTGGGTTTTAAATCTAAAAGTCATACAGGAATACCAAGAATCTCTTTCTAAAAACATTCTGGCTAAGTGGAATTTTTTGGCTTCTGTGAGCATAGGTATCAATACTAAAAATTCACTTTCCATTAATATTTCCATTGCATTTTGCAATTGGCAAAGCACAGATATGTTTAAAATTTGGATTTCACTATAATTCTGCTAAGCAGCTTAGAGACAATGATTTTTCCTTGTTACAAATGATACAAGTAAGACCCAGAAGAGATGAGGACTTGCCTGGAGTCAGGTGGCTCACCAGTGGGAAGAGCCAGGATTAGTATAGAATTTTGCAATGTCTAGCTCAGGGCTCTTTGTTATACCAAATTGTCTAATTATCAAATGGTACCATGATCAAGTAGATGATAGTGAGGCAATGTGATCTGGCCAAGATATCACTGCTCCTGCAGGATGCTGTTGCCATAGCTACAAACCCCAGTGGTGAAAGCATCAGATGGCCTAATTGTGGTCACATGCTAAAGACCCGGCTGTCAGGGGAGGAGTGTGTGGGACCAGAGGAGCCCTCTATGTCTGAGCTGCCCACAGAATGCAGGGCACTGTGCCCCACCAACACTACACCTAGGAAATGGTTCACTCCACACAGGAAATAATGTTGGATGCTGGGCAGAGCAAAATGTGGTGATAACGCACCTGTTGGACAAGGCAAGTACAGGCCAAATTGAACCTGGCAAACCAAAGTGACAATAGAGATTTTACTTTACTTCATCCTGCCCTCCCTTTTCTTTCCTTTCTTTTTTTTCTCTCCTCAAAATATCAACTAAAGCAGTGGTTCTCAACCTATGGGTCGCGACCCCTTTGGCGGTCGAACAACCCTTTCACAGGGGTCGCCTAAGACCATCCTGCATATCAGATTTTTCA